>NW_024746240.1:932500-1087814 GCF_018991925.1 Homarus americanus
ATGCTGGGTGTATGAACCACTGTCCTGCGTGAGAGTAAACAGTGATGCCACTACTCAGAATTGGCAAATTGTACCTCAAGCTTATATATGGAGGCTGACTCTCTGATCCTCCCGCTGGTGGTGTGGTTGTGGAGGCAGTTGTGGTAGTGGAGGCAGTTGTGGTAGTGGTTATGGTGGTGGTAGTGGCGATTGTGGTGGTAGTGTCGGTGTTGTTAGGGGCGATGGTGATGATGATGATGATGATGATGGTGGTGGTGGGTGGGTGAATGACGTGATTGATGGTGATGGTGGTGGTTGGGGAGGTGTTGCAAAAAATGAGAGTGAGAGGAGGAGGAGGGATATTGACAGTTGTGTACTCACCTCACACCAACACTTAAACACCTGTAACACTTATCGTTCATTAATATCTCGTCAGTAAATATATTCAAACCCCGTAACCTCTATCCCACACTAACTATAAAAACGTAAGAAAAAACAGATGTGACATAAAAACGAAAGCAGGAATGAATAAAACACCTGTAATGTATGTTAAATATATCAGAGGGAGGAATAAAGAGAGAGAGAGAGATAATAGAATAAAGATGTGTAAAGCAGAGAAGGAATAAAGGATGAACCACTAGAGATGACAGACTAGCAGGATCAAGATGGAGCCGTGTTATGGCGCACAAGTGTTTAACAATAGACTAGAAATAGTGGAGGTGACGTCAATGGCCCAGGTAAACAAACCTCGCACCGTGTGTGTGTGTGCACGAGATGTGGCGGGAGTTAACAGTGGTGTGCAAGACACGAGGTGCATAAAACACGGGGTATAAACAGCACGAGGCACACACACACACACACACACACACACACACCCACCCACCCCACACCCACCACCCACACCCACCCCACCCCACCCACCCACACCCACCACACCCACCCACACACGCGCGCGTGCAAGTCAGAGTCACGGCCTGGTCCTAAGTGTGTCACCGCCGCCGTCACCAAGGCAGATAAGGTGGCTCTGACCCGTGCTGTTGACGTCACCAGCCAATAACAAGCGGGGCGTGATAGCAGTGAAAGTCACACACACACACACACACACTTACACACACACACACACACACTTACACACACACACACACACTTACACACACACTTACACACACACACACACACACAAATTGAGATTCTGTAATGTTAAAAAATACAAATAGAATATACTGTATAAATCAGCCACCGAAAATGACAATACTAATGGTAAAACAACAAGAAACATTCAAAATTGCAATATAAGTAGACAGATAAACAGACAGACAGACAGACAGACAGACACTAGCCAGAAGCAAAGACATTTCGTGTAAGAGTTGACCTTCCTGGCAGTGTTAAGTCTGACGAGTGCAAACGCGGGTAGTGTTGTAATAACGTGTATTTGTCATTACAAGACTTATTATTATTAGGTCTTATAAAGTTCAGTCTTCGGACACACACACACACACACACACACAGAGAAGATAAACCCTGGCTGGTTTTTCTCATAGATATTTTTATATCTCTTCCTAGAAACACTGAGTTGGGTTTTCTGTCGAGTATATTTATTTGTAAAAAAGTATAAAAGCCTTCAAAGTATTGTTTAAAATCCTTCTCTTCATTCCTTCCCCCCCCCCATTCGTCCCCTTTCCCCCCTTCCTTCCCTTTCCCTATTCCCCTTCCTTCCCTTTCCTATTTACCCCCTTTCTTCCCTTTCCCCCATCCCCTTTCCTTCCCCCCTATTTCCTTCCTTCCCTTTCCCTCTATTCCCCCTTCCTTCCTTTCCTTATTCCCCTTCATTCCCTTTCCCCTTCTTCCCCCTTCCTTCCTTTCCCCCCATCCCCTTTCCTTTCCCTTCCCCATTTCCCCTTTCCCTTCCCCCATTCCCCACACTCAGTCACCACCCTCCTCCCCATTCCCTGCCCGCCACCAAGAGGAGTGTGTGAAGGAGCACTGACAATTGTTCCCTGCACGCACTCTTGTTTGTTTCTGGTCTTAGTGAGCGCCATGCAAAGGTCACGGTCAAAAACACATCTTGGTCATCTACAGTAGTCTTTCTGTTACCTTAAGTACAGACAGACAGACAGACAGACAGACACAGACAGACAGACAGACAGACAGACAGACGCTCCAGAAATATATAAAATACCATAACTCAGGGCGACTTTAAATGTTAAGTGCATGTTCACGAGATGGAAAAATTCTTATAACATGTCCACGGAAATTAATTCTAAATATATTAAACATTTTTAGCTGAGAAGTCAAGTATTTTTTATATTACATCCCCCCACCCCTTCACGGTAAAGGTAAGGCATATTGCTTAGTCCCTGCCTGTCTGTGTCTCGACCTTCAGTACACAGTATTTCATCAAGAAGAACCTTCAGTCTAATTATATTGGGATGAGGCTTTAAGAGTCTTTATAATATTCTTCGGATTAACTTATATTCTCATTATATTAGGATTATCTTAAATGTCTATAACTATAAGAAGAGATTCAAAAAGACATATTTTGGCTGATAAACATGTAGAATAAATACATATGAAAATTTTATCACTTGGTAACGATAGTAGCAAATTTACCTTCAAAAGTGACATAGAATTACAAAAAAGTGCATCAACCCCTCATAACAACATTAACACTAAAGTTACTTAATTACCACTAATGTCACTTAACACTAACATCATTTAACACTTACGACATTTAACACTAAAGCCACTTAACACACCGTGTCATAAAGCAGCAGTAATAACGTTTTGCAAATGAATAGGTAATTAACTAAGGTAATTAAAAGGGTGAAACAATTAGTAGGTTGAATATCACGAGAAAATGCGAGTGCTGACGTGAGTTAATGATAATGACCTGAGTAGTTAAGAACTTTTAGGAATAATAACAATAATACAAATGATGCAAATTACCCTGGTAGTTAAGGTCACCTAAAACAAAGACAAAAATACTCCAAATCGCACAAAAACACACACATAAATTAAAACTATACCTGTATGTGTCTGCAAATTACCCTGTTAGTTAGTTAAGGTTCACGAAAAGCAAAAAAAAACAAAAAAACAACAAAAACAACAAAAAAGGTAAAAAAAAATAGGCTTGTATGTATTTGTGTATACTGTAGACATGTCCAGTCATACACACACACCTCACCACTTGATGACATAAATTTTGTAGCAATAATTATCAACACTTTGACCCTTATATTCTGACATAGTTCTTCAATGTTGTCGTGTAGTACAGCAACATAATGAAGACTTTGGCCAGGTAAAAATAACAACATTGGTAACATGGTTCAGATAACAAACACATTAACAGTTTAGAGTAGATGTTATGTGTCTGTATGTAAGTCGTACTAAACCTGTACTAAAGCTGTTTAGGGTCATGGCATACAGTACGGTACAGCACAACTCGTGAGACAATCTTAATAATGACCGTGTTTGATATATTACCTGTGTGTTGTGTTATTTTTTCGACCTGGTGACCCATGTTGATGTTATGGAGGTCAGTTCCAGGTCACTGTGTGCGTGTGTGCGTGCGTGCGTGCGTGCGTGTGTGCGTGCGTGCGTGCGTGCGTGTGTGTGTGTGTGTGTGTGTGTGTGTGTGTTGTGTAAAAGTTTACAGAATAACGATAAGAAAAGGGTAAAAAAAAATCATAAAATTAAATGAAAATTGACAACGAAATCAAGTGCTGAGAGGCCGTTAAAAACATTTACTTCAAGGTTTATATTTATTGCTATAATATATATAATTCTCCATGATATATTATAATTCCGCTATAAATAACCTCTCGGGATGATAGTAGTAATTGAACCGTATATACTATCAGTAATGTCTATATAATTATACCAACTGTATTTTCTGCTTAGTGAAAAAAAAATGTTAGCAAATATAAATAAATGAATAAAATGTATATGTAAATAATATACTTTCAGTAGAAATTATACAGGCAGTGGTGATATTTTAACGCCTTCGGAAATAATAATTAATAATAATAATAATAATAATAATAATAATAATAATAATAATAATAATAGTTGTACAGGAGAGATATCCACCAGGCCGTTGAAGTCCGTCTGTCGGGTCAGCAAGAATGACTATGACTGGCTTGGTCCCCTTTTATATCTTAAGTGGTGGATGACATGGTGTGTATTCCGGCACTGCCACACGATGAATCTCTCTCTCCTTCATATCCCTTCTTCGCCTTTATCCTCAACGATGCTTATTATCTCCTTCCTCAATCAACTACCTTCCACTACTCCTCCTCCTTTATCGTTTTTGTTACTCCCACTCTCTCCTCTGTCTTCATTCCATCGTTCCTCTTGCTCGCTTCCTCCTTCCCATTACTATAATTTCTTCCATTCCTCCACCTATGCTACTTCGTCCCTCTAGCCTATCACCCGACTCATTGTCATCCCCCTTCCCTCTCACTCTCTCCCTTTCTCCATCCCTACATTTCTCTCTCTCTCTCTCTCTCTCTCTCATCCCACCATCCTTCCCACTATCTCCCTTTCTTAAGCTACCTCTCTACTCCCACCATTTCTCCCCCTCTCCCATCACCCCTCTCACCATCCCTCCCACCATCGCTCCCACCCACCTTTTCTCAGCAACAGGCAGCGATGCGAACCGGTATGCAATAAAGGTCACTGTTTTTCCTCCTATATAAAGTTTCTAGTTTCTACACTGGTGTGCCCAAGGGGGAGGGTGGGGTGATGGCCTCCTCTGTTTCTGAGCTAGAATGAGGAGGAGGATGAAGAAGGAGAGAGTGAAGGGGTGGGGGAAGAGGAAGGGAGGGAGGTAAGTAGGGAGGAGAGAGTGAGGGGAGGGGGGTCGAAGGAGAGGGATGGGTAGATAAGAAAGGAAATATAAGAGAGAATATTGAATTGGAGGGAGGGTGAGTGACTTCATTGATGGATAAGTGGGTGGATGGGTGGAAAATATGATAGGTGGATAGGTTGGATAGATATTTAGGTAAGTGGGTGAGTGAGTGACTGGATAGAATTATAATTGGATCAGTGGATTGATACACCACACACGTTGAGGGAGACTGAGAAGGAAAATATTCAAACAACTACGAATGCACTGAAGTCATGAAGCACTGAGCTTGAGTTTCTTTGGAGTATTTTATAAACACATTACACTTACACCATAATAAATATATATATATATATATTTTGTGGTGTTGGTGGTGATGATGGTGGTGTTGGTGATGATTGTGGTGTTGGTGATGATGGTGGTGTTGGAGGGTGATGGTGGTGTTGGTGATGATGTTGGATGTGGTGTTGGAGATGATGTATGTGGCGTGCGTTAACTACACCCGGATGATATGTACCTCGTGTTCCTGGAACTAGAGAGCTTATCACGTATTCAGGATGGATATAAAAGGGGGGGGGTGGTTCCAAGTTATTCTCAACAAAATATTAAGGAATAACATGTATCATTTTCCTGGTGTGTTTAGGAAAATACTTTTGTTTTCGTATTATTATTTTTCTTGGTAATACTTTTTTTTATTATTGTTGATTCTGTAAAGAGGGATTATTTTTTGAGTGGATTGTCTTCTTCGAACACACACACACACACACACACACACACACACAGGGGTGGTGGTGGTGGACAGAATGAACGTATCCCACCCAACCAACCTTTCATCTTAACACCTTTCTGAAAACATACAAAGGACTGACCTCTTGAGGGTGTGTTGGGTCTGACCTCGTATGTTCACACAGATATCGTTCTATCATAACGACTTCGTATAGATAGACGAGCTTAACATTTCAACCAACACACCGAAAGATCACGACAGTCATACACACATAAATACAGATAATAATAATAATAATAATAATAATAATAATAATAATGATGATAACGGTATCTCTGTGAAACTGATAAGACTCCATAGTTAATTTGTTATCGCTTCTTTGAGTTTGTAAAAATTCAACTAAAAGATCAGCGAATGAGAAAACAAATAGGCATACAGAGAGGTTTTATGAATACTATTTTGTATGTTAATAGAACGTGTGTGTGTTTGTGTGCGCGCGTATTTTACATTGAGAAATATTTAATTAAACCATCACCTAACCAAGAATCTCAAATACCCAATTATGTCCCGAATTCTCAAAGGCTCTTTACGTTAAAATTTCCTCGTGACTGGCAGAATAAAAATACACCTCATTGATTCATTTAACCTAAGATACAAAAAAAAAAAAATAAATAAATAATTGTGTCCAAAGTGTTATGAGAATTACACTTAAGATCTGCCTGAATATAACGTGCGATTAATGTAAACACTGTGAATTAAGACATATCTATAATCTTTTACCGTTAAGCATCAAAAGTCATACCAATAATTTTTTGGTTTTACGTGTCAGCATCTAGTTATCCAAGACCACGAAGGAGGAGGAGATGATGACGATTTAAATGGTGGTTAATATTAAAGTTATAAATTATTTCTGCGCTTCAACATCTACTCAAAGGTCTTTTAACCGCGTAGGCAATGTCATTAACTTCACTAATCATCACAGTTACGATTTAAGAGAGGTTCATTATTTTTGTCTATATTTTGAAACAATTTGATATAAATAATGTAAAAACAACAACTAACTTTATACAGATATTCAGTTAGTTTGATCTAGAGACGTCAAGGAGTTTGGTTGGTTTAGTTACGGTGTTTTGTTTTTTATCTTTAACGAACTGCAAAGTAAAGATTATTATTGTTAAGGAGTTGAAAATGTTAATGCACGAGGAGGCTCAGCGTGATGGAGAGCAGTGAAGCAAGATAGTTCAGGAGATTCACATGACAGCGGCGAAGCTCTTGTAATAACAAACTGGTGCTGGAGTGGCCATGGAGAACTGGTTTCCTCTCTCTCTCTCTCTCTCTCTCTCTCTCTCTCTCTCTCTCTCTCTCTCTCTCTCACACACACACACACACACAATAGTATCAGAGATGACACTTCTATTACCAGATACTGAGAGACGAGACAAAGCTCTCCATCTCATCAGAAGAGGAGTTTAAATATCTCTCTCAGTACCTTGTAGCGAGAGACTTCACTTTTCGTACCTTCTGAGAGACGAGACACATCTCTCACCATCTCGACACAGATAAGATCCGTCTGTCTTACCTCTTGAGAGACGAGATAGCCACTCCACCATATTTTTGAGAAACTTGACTCCTTCCTTCCTTCCTTCTCCCCTTCTTATCTCCCACCCTCCATCTTATCTCCCACCCCCTTCCTTCCTTTCCTCCTCCGTCCCTTCCTTCATCTCCCCCTTCCTCTCCCCCATCCCCTCCCTTCCTCCCCTTCCTTACTACCATCCTCTTCGGAAACTCCATCCCATCGCTACCTCACCAGACGCCGTATAAGTCGACTTTTCCACTAACTAACAATATCCTGGAACTTGCCACATCCTCACCTCCGCTGAACACCACAAGGAATGCGATATCTTGACGAAACAAGCTACTCGGCCTAGGAAAAACCCTCGTTGTACATATCCCGTTCTGGCGGAAATGTTCTCCCATCAGTGGCTACGTGTGGCGCTGACGAGGTAGGGCGGTGAGTAGGCCATCGAGGTGGTAATGATAATGAAGGGGGGGGTACCTGCAGGACGTACAGTATAGTAGTGTGGATGAACATTGCCGTGTGTGTGTGTGTGTGTGTGTGTGTGTGTGTGTGTGTGTGTGTGTGTGTGTGTGTTCTCGTCCTCTGCAACATTGATAAAGTTTAAAAATTGGTGTAAGATTTTATTTACTCGATATTTATTTCATTAGTAAATCTATTAAGTATAATGCGCGAGTTTTCTTAGTATGGAACTTCCTTACCCATTGTACAGGTAACTTGAACAATATTTCTAATGTTCGTTTCGTCCCTTAGAAGGAAAATAAAGGATTACCTACCCCGCCCCCCCTAACTTACTGCAAATGATAACTAACCTAACCTACCCCCTCCCCCTCCCCCAGGTATAGTATTAGGGTGGTTAATCTTCAGGTGATGCGAAAAAGTATGAGTGAGTTTTTACAAGACAGCAAGACCACACTAAAGTAAGGGGTGCCGAGAGAGAGAGAGAGAGAGAGAGAGAGAGAGAGAGAGAGAGAGAGAGAGAGAGAGAGAGAGGTGTTACATATCAGGGCAGTATCTATCTAAGTCTGGCCATGAGAGTAGGAGCATGACAGAACGATGTATCAGACTTGCTGTAGTTTATCAGGCAGTGCTGTACAGGTTGTCGTAAGAGCTCGTGTTCATGTCAAGTTCACTTAAGAAGACTGTCAAAGTTTCGACCTGATTATGTCAATTGAAAATACTTGTGTTTGAGGGTGTGTGTGTGTGTGTGTGTGTGTGTGTGTGTGTGTGGGATGAGTGTGTGAATGTGAGAGGGAGGATGGAGGTGTGGATGCTGAGTGTATGAATACGGGAGGAATGATGAGAGTATGAGAATTAAGTGTGTTAAGGAGGATGAGTGTGGATGAGAGAGAGAGAGAGAGAGAGAGAGAGAGAGAGAGAGAGAGAGAGAGAGAGAGAGAGAGAGAGAGTCAATGTGTCAGGACAAACATACAAACACAGACTCTTTACACTAAGTTCAAGGCCTTGAATGAGGATGAGAGTGCATATACAGTACACGAGTAACGGTGCGAGTACAGTACACGAGTAACGGTGCAAGTACAGTACACGAGTAACGGTGCAAGTACAATACACGAGTAACGGTGCAAGTACAGTACACGAGTAACGGTGCGAGTACAGTACACGAGAAACGGTACAAGTACAGTACACGAATAACGGTGCATATACAGTACACGAGTAACGGTGCAAGCATACAGTACACGAATAACGGTGCATATACAGTACACGAGTAACGGTGCAAGTACACACGAGTAACGGTAAGCACAGCACGAGCACGGTGCAAGTACAGTACACGAGTAACGGTGCAAGTACAGTACACGAGTAACGCGGGCACAGTACACGAGTAACGGTGCAAGGCTAACATACTTATAACGGTGCGAGTACAGTACACGAGTAACGGTACAAGTACAGTACACGAGTAACGGTGCAAGTACAGTACACGAGTAACGGTGCAAGTACAGTACACGAGTAACGGTACAAGTACAGTACACGAGTAACGGTGCAAGTACAGTACACGAGTAACGGTGCAAGTACAGTACACGAGTAACGGTGCAAGTACAGTACACGAGTAACGGTGCAAGTACAGTATACGAGTAACGGTGCAAGTACAGTACACGAGTAACGGTGCAAGTACAGTACACGAGTAACGGTGCAAGTACAGTACACGAGTAACGGTGCGAGTACAGTACACGAGTAACGGTACAAGTACATGAAGTGAGAGTGAGGTAAGTGTACAAGGGCTTATCTCAGAGTACAATAGAACGAAGAGGCAGACTGGGCTGGTAGATACGATACGATGCGATATATAGAATGCTAGTGAAAGTACATAAGCAACCAGGGAGTACATGAATGAGTACATATATGAACTAAGTTGCAAGTACAAATAAAAGAGTACAAAGTCATGATAAAGTACATGTAATGAGTACAATGATATAAATACAATTTAGCTTACTAAAATATCATGATGCTAGTGACAAGTGGAGTGTACTGTCATAAACTAAGCTAGAAGAATAAGGGAACTAAGTGGATGGGCTATTACTGCGTAGACAAGCCAGCGACTGTCGTGGTGGTGGTAGTAGTGGTGGTGGTAGGGTTGGTGTTAGCAGTGGTGATTGTAGTGGTAATGGTGGTAGTAGTGGTGGTCTAGGTGGTGGTGGCAGTGATTGTGATGGTGGTGGTAGCAGTTGTGGTGCTGGTGGTGGTAGTAGTAGCAGTGGTGGCGTTGGTGGGGTTGATGGGGGTGGTAATGATAATGGCAGTGATGGAGGTAATGATGGTGACTGATGGAGGTAGTAGTAGTAGTAGCAGTAGTAGTAGTAGTAGTAGTAGCAGCATCAGTGGTGGTGATCCTGGATGCCAAAGATCATCAGTATGCAGACGGTGGTGGTGACTCGGTCATATGATTGCATGGTCTTGACCCACACACGCACACGCACGCACGCACACACACACACACACACACACACACACACACACACACACACACACACACACACACACACACACACACACACACACACCATCTGTGAGGGAACTACACAACGTGAGGTCCCCCATAACACCATCTGTGAGGGAATTACTACACCACGGAGGCCCCTCATCACACCATCTGTGAGGGAATTACTACACCACGAGGCTCATACACCATCTGTGAGGGAATTACTACACCACGTGAGGCCCCTCATAACACCATCTGTGAGGGAATTACTACACCACGTGAGGCCCCTCATAACACCATCTGTGAGGGAACTACTACACCACGTGAGGTCCTTCCTAACACCATCTGGGAGGGAGTTACTACACTACCTTTTTGCTGTTCAACACCTACATTAATCTGTATGTTCACTGTATGTTCCTTCACCTTTCTCTAATGAAGGCTTTTGTTAAACCACCAATGTATGTAATAAGTCATTTATGCCCAATGTATATTTTCAGCCTTCGGGCTGCAGAACTTTTTCAATAAACCGTTAATAATTATTATTATTATTATTACATATCCCCTGCTGCTGCGTCAAGATGTGTTTTGTGTTTACCTGGACAATGGTGCGTAAATCAGGATAGTCACTACTGCTGTGGATAACTCTTCAGGTGGACGCTGCTATTAACTTGTGTGTAGCTTACCAAGTAGACGCCATTGCTAATTTAAGTGATGCTTAACTCCCTTAGACGGATGCCATTACTAATTTAATTGATGCGTAATTTTCCAAGTGGACGCCTCTGTCGATTCTTCTGCTGCGTATAGATACAGGTAAACGCCGCTGACTACTGATGAGTAATTAGGCAACGTTCATGACCTCATTGCATAAATCACCTGGCGGAAGCAGGTTATGGCTTAACAGATAGGTGGTATTGGGGCTAGGATATCATGTTGATTAGTAAAGATATTTAGTTCAGTGTTTCCGGTATCATGGTATCATAAGTCAATAATTTGGTTATCCTACTCAAGACTTTCAAATATTTGGCTCAAGGATGAAAAAAATATCTCCATGTAACCATATTAAAAAATAAATATCACTTTGCTGGGTTAATAAATTTCTTTATCTTAATTTCAATTATAGAAATTTATAAATATGCCTGACAAAATTATAGATCAAACTTTATTATAAGCATTAGATACAATAAGTTTTGTTAAAATTAGTGGGGAAACTTACTACAGACACACACAAACAACTGTGTGTGTGTGTGTGTGTGTGCGCGTCTTTGCTTTGTTGGGTGAGGATTTCTCTCTCTCTCTCTCTCTCTCTCTCTCTCTCACCATTCATTACACGTCCCTCCACTTCTGCTCGTCCAGGGAGGCTAAACTCGAGGCTGCCTGTAGTGATCATGTGTAGCCTTGGGTGTCTCCTCTGACCCCCACCACCAGAACTGCGACTTAGATATCCAAAACCTTAGGAGTAAGATATCTAGCATGGCGAGGGATGATATCACGCGGTAGATAAGAAAAAGTGACGGATGATAGGTGGTAGATAAGACAGACGGATGATATGTGGTAGAGAAGAGAAAGACGGATGATATGTGGTAGAGAAGAGAAAGACGGATGATATCACCTGTAAACAGAAAGACAGTACAACCAGTGAAAATAAAATGAATAAATAATAAAGGAAAATAACGTAAAAAAATAATAAGAATAAATCAAACATTAAATAATAGACAAGTAAAAAAAATAAAAAAAATAAACAAAGGAAAGAATATAAGCAAGGGGAAGAAAACAAGAGGAATAAAGCAGAGGAAAAAAAAAACACGACACTTGGTGAATTATTACGAGACATCATCCACTGTTCACTCTTGCAACGAATGGGTGTTATGGGTAATAGGAAGACCCTATTCCCCACACGACAATGGGTGGTAATATGAGGCCAGTATTCTCCACCTAACAATTACCAACCATTCTTGTACTTGATGTCCCCCAATTTGACCATTTTTGAGAGAGGTATTTGTTGATTTAGTTCATACTGAAGAGAGTGACAGGGAAAGACAGACAGACAGAGAGAGAGTAAGAAAGATGGACGGTTTGAGACAGACAGATAGAGATATTTAGATAAACAGATAGAGGTGGGAGAAAAAGAACGACATAATATTATATTTTGATATAAACAAAGGGTGAGAGCTGCAGATGAACGTATTGCCAGTTAAGCTAACACACACACACAAGATATGCCGGCAATTCATCTCACTAATCATAAGCACTTGTATCTTCCTGCTGAGGATACCGGGAGACAGAATAAACCATGTCGGTCTTAACACGTAGGAGATTGAATCGTAAACATGTATGAATATTAATTATTTGTCTCGTAGGAACGTATGAACACCGGCATCAGCACGTATGTCGTCCCCTTACACTGATACAGCCACGTAGACCTAAGTCACTATTTTGATATATTATTGTAATTGGTATTCAGATACGTAGATGAATGTAGACGTGAGCATATTCACACACACACACACACACACACACACACTATATTGGTACATAAATATCAAACACTTGTCTTTTTTTTTTGGTTTTTCACTCTTCAAAACCGCCATGAAGAGCAAACAAAAGCTATCATTTATTCCACCCTTGTCTGGGACTGTTGTGTTGAGTCGCTTTTGTTTTCACCTCCCCACAATAAGATCACTTTAAATAGCTACCAGCTTTATTCATGTTATCATAGTCATATTTGTGAGGTTTTGAGCTATCGCAAGTAGGATATCGGGAAGTTTGAGTTGTCTTAAGTAGGATATCGGGAGGTTTGAGTTGTCTTAAGTAGGATATCGGGAGGTTTGAGTTATCGTAAGTGGGATATCGGAAGGTTTGAGTTATCTTAAGGATATCGGAAGGTTTGAGTTATCTTAAGTAGGATATCGGGAGGTTTGAGTTGTCGTAAGTAGGATATCGGGAGGTTTGAGTTATCGTAAGTAGGATATCGGGAGGTTTGAGTTATCGTAACTATAGGATATCTGTTTAATCCTACTGTCCCCTTTAACTAGTACAGTAAGAATAGCTGTAAAAAATCCCCATTCTCTTTTTGGCCGTAAATTAATCTTCACTTATCAAATAAACTGTAGCGTCACAGATAATAATAAACTAGTATTATAAACAGATCGAACAACAATCATACAGTACTTTCAAATAATAACTTACTAAAATTACTCTTATTTCACCCTGTATTGTAAACAAGTTTTATTAACACTATACAAATATTATTAACCAGAGTGGGAGATGACTGACGTAAACCTATATAGGGCCTCGCACTCTCGCTTGAAAAAAAAAAAAAATGAAGAAAATATTGGGATTCCTGACTCTTTCTCTTATCACTTGTGGGAATATTAACGTAAGACGGGATTTTCCAACCAAGTATTGTGTTTATAGATGGTGTGAGAGAAACACTTGAGAATGAGTTGTTTGTGCCGTCCACGATGAGGGAGAGGAGGGGTAGTAGGTGTGGGGTGGGGAGTATGTTGCTATGGGGGAGGATTCAGTGGTGGGGAGGTTACTATGAGAAGGAAGTGCTCTGTGTGTGTGTGTGTGTGTGTGTGTGTGTGTGAACTACTGGGGTTGACTTTGTTGGTGATTACTATGGAGGGAGGGAGAGGAGGAGAGAGGGGGGTAAATGGGAAGTTGGGGATAGTAAGCTACATGCTGAAGTAATTGGGGAGGATAGGAGGTGGGAGGAGGATGGAAGAAGGTGGGAACTTAGGTAACATTCGGGGGGTTTATTTTTATTGTGGGGAAAGAGAAGGTGTTGGGGGTGGGGGTAGGTGAACGGGGAGGGGGGTGATGGAGAGAGGAGTAAGACGGGGAAGTCCATGTGTATGATTAGAAATTAGGAAAAAACATTTAATTTTCACAGCTCAAAACGTAAACAAGTATGGAAGGAGTAAGTGTGTGTGTGTGTGGAGAGAGAAAGAGTGAGGAAGAACATGGAGAAGGAGAGAAGGATATTTATGAAGGATGAGGAATAGCATAAAAAGGAAAGAGGAAAAAAATAAAACTGTAAAGAGAAAAAAGACACTTATTGGACATACTTAAATACAATTTTTTCAGTTTAACAAATTTATTGACAAAGCTTGTAGTACAGTTTGCCTATTCTGAGTAATTCAGTCAGGTCTTGACACTGAGGGTGGTATCACTTCTCTCTGCCACGCAGGACAGAGGTTCATACACAAAGAAATACATTATATTCACTAACATATATATATATATATATATATATATATATATATATATATATATATATATATATATATATATATATATATATATATATATAAGATTCATTCATGTGGGTTATGTCACTGTTCACTGCCATGCAGGACAGAGGTTCGTACACAAAGAAATACATCATATCATTAGCAGTACAGGTATATATAGGTCAGAGTCATGTAGATGATGTCGCTGTTCACTGCCATGCAAGACGGTGGTTCATATACATTGGACGTCATATTCTAATTGAAGACTAATCAGTGTGGACTAGCAAATTTGGGATAAACAGCAAGAATGTCCCCAAGCACCCCCGATTCAATATAGTGATTACAAAGTTCATGATACAATAAGCCAGGTGGCCTGAAGTCTTTGACAGTGTCACATTCAATAATATAGTGTTCAAGTGTATGCTTTAAAGGTTTATCACAAAATTTACATGCTGAGTGTTCCGGTATGGGTACAGCGTTACTAACTTGCCAGATGTGTCTATCCTAGCCGCTAAATACAAAGAACAAGAAGACACACTTAAAGACAAAGAGCAAGAAGACACACTTAAAGACAAAGAGCAAGAAGACACACTTAAAGACAAAGAGCAAGAAGACAAAACTTAAAGACAAAGAGCAAGAAGACACACATAAAGACAAAGAGCAAGAAGACACACTTAAAGACAAAGAGCAAGAAGACACATTTAAAGACAAAGAGCAAGAAGACACACTTAAAGACAAAGAGCAAGAAGACACAATATAAAGACAAAACAAGAAGAAGACACACTTAAAGACAAAGAGCAAGAAGACACACTTAAAGACAAAGAGCAAGAAGACACACTTAAAGACAAAGAGCAAGAAGACACACTTAAAGACAAAGAGCAAGAAGACACATATAAATACACAAAGAACAAGAAGACACACTTAAAGACAAAGAGCTAGAAGACACTTAAGACAAAGAGCAGAAGACACACTTAAGACAAAAAGAGCAAGAAGACACACACAAAAGACAAAGAGCAAGAAAGACACACACAAAGACAAGAGCAAGAAGACACATGAAGACAAAAGAGCAAGAAAGACACACTTAAAGACAAAAGAGCAAGAAGACACACTTAAAGACAAAGAGAGCAGAAAGACACACATAAAGAGACAAAAGAAACGAAAGACACACTTAGGAACAAAAGAGCAAGAAGACACACTTAAAGACAAAAGAGCAAGAAGACACTTAAAGACAAAAGAGCAAAGAAGACACCTTAAGACAAAAGAGCAAGAAGACACCTTGGTGCAAAAGAGCAGAAAGACACACTTAAAGACAAAGAGCAAGAAGACACACTTAAAGACAAAGAGCAAGAAGACACTCTTAAAGACAAAGAGCAAGAAGACACATTTAAAGACAAAGAGCAAGAAGACACACTTAAAGACAAAGAGCAAGAAGACACACTTAAAGACAAGGAGCAAGAAGACACTCTTAAAGACAAAGAGCAAGAAGACACACTTAAAGACAAAGAGCAAGAAGACACACTTAAAGACAAAGAGCAAGAAGACACACATAAAGCCAAAGAGCAAGAAGACACACTTAAAGACAAAGAGCAAGAAGACACACTTAAAGACAAAGAGCAAGAAGACACACTTAAAGACAAAGAGCAAGAAGACACTCTTAAAGACAAAGAGCAAGAAGACACTCTTAAAGACAAAGAGCAAGAAGACACACTTAAAGACAAAGAGCAAGAAGACACACTTAAAGACAAAGAGCAAGAAGACACTCTTAAATACAAAGAGCAAGAAGACACTTTTAAAGACAGTAAAGAGCAAGAAGACACTCTAAAGACAAAGAGCAAGAAGACACTTTAAAGACAAAGAGTAAGAAGACACACTTTGAAGACAGCAAGAGCAAGAAGACACACTTAGAAGACAAAGAGCAAGAAGACACACTTTAGAAGACAAAGAGCAAGAAGACACACACCTTCTAAAGGCCAAAAGAGCAAGAAGACACACTTAAAGACAAAGAGCAAGAAGACACTCTTAAAGACAAAGAGCAAGAAGACACACTTAAAGACAAAGAGCAAGAAGACACTCTTAAAGACAAAGAGCAAGAAGACACACTTAAAGACAAAGAGCAAGACACTTATACCAAAAAAAAAAATAAAAGTCAGGCACTCAACGGTGAAGACAAATCCATAAGTCGATGATGGTGATGTCAGTTCCCGCTGCTCTCTCTCACTACCCTGCTGTGTACTCTCGCATTTATGTAAACAAACAACACACTGGGAACTGCAGCCTGGAGAGACAGATGTTCTTGGTAGAGGAGGAGGAGGAGCGGGAGGTGGGAGGAGCGGGAGGTGGGAGGAGCGGGAGGAGGTGGGAGGAGCAGGAGGGAGGAGGCAGGAGGGAGGGAGGAGCAGGAGGGAGGAGGAGCCAGGAGGGAGGAGGAGGAGGAGGAGTGGGAGGGAGGGAAGGAAGGAGGGAGGAAGGAAGAAAGAAGACGGACGGGAACAGGGAAGGAGGGTAGGAATGGATGGTGGGTGGGGGGGGGGAATAGTACCTAATAATAGAAGCAAGGGCAAGATCCGCCACGTCATCGGCCCGGCTCGTCGGCGCCTAATGACGTCACAGCGTCACATTAGGAAACATCTGATGGCCGCCGGTGTTTGCGTGTACTGTTAGTAATTATATTAACAGTGCTATTAATACATCCGTTGATGATAATAATAACAACAATAATAACAGTAATAGACAGTATTAGTAACTTACGGTTCATTGAGTAGTTAGTACATACACTTTAATCCCAGAGTACAGTAGTGATAAGACAAGGGCCAACAATATAAGATCATCCACAAGACATTAACACACACACACACACACCTCCAGTAGGTCGTGAATATTTAGCATCAACTTGCCCATAACATGTTAATGTGGTCGCCTCGCCATCTCTTTGTATCACTTACCTGGCGGTAACCTGATTGGCACGGTCGCCGGTCACAGTAATTGGGTATAACCAGGTTTACTATCCTTATCTTCACTTGTTTGAAGTTACAAAACACGTAATACATCCGTTTATAACATCAAGGGGGACATTGACCTTTTAGAGGGAATAAGAGCGACTCTCAAACCCTCGCCTGACCTCGGGTGACTTGCAAGAGTACCTCAGATGGTAATGAACTTGTCTGGCACGATTATACTGTACTCTCTCATGAAGCTCGGGGGCTAGTTGAGAGAGCATCCCTTTATATCCTATTCAAAGCAAAGCACATAAGCATTACTACCTTCTCATCTGATCTGAAACTTACCTCATCATGTGACTCCAAGTGGGTGTAAGTTCCCTCCATCATATGACTTTAAACATCCTTCTTTCGAGTTCCAAATACCTCCTTCCCCCCAACCCCCCCCCCCTCCCCATCCTGCTAAATAAACTCATATGACACGTTCAAATACCCCAGTAGTACCCTATTACATTACACACAAGTACAGTGGAAGTAGCTGGGAGGCCACAGATTATGTTTTACTGTCTGTCGTTCCTTCAAGATCATAGAGGGATTCTGTTTACGTGTTTCTACCAATCTCTCTCTCTCTGAATAGGAATGTGTTGTGTCGTAGTATTGGTTTCTCGGTATTTTTAGTTCGGCAGGTACACAGGTTTATATCATTGTTTTTATAAACCTTTTTGATCTTAAACCATCCAACGTATAAAATGGTTCTTTCTCATATCGTGATACCTGGTATGTGATTGGTTGTATGGGCCTTTGACTAGCCTACTATTAGCCAATCAATATGCTTTAGAAATAGAACCTCGGCAACTCACATATAAGAATTCCAAGTTACCTGTGTAATGCGTCTATAGGTGTATGGTGACACATTCATCATTATACGTAGATGGTAACTGTACATACAAGTTAATAATAGATGTAATGGGGCTTTGTGGTGTATCCAGCCAGGGAACTCGCAGGATGTCGTCATGAAGGGGTGAATGTACGATAAATATATACAGTATACTGTATGTTTATATGAAACCTGATCTAAAGTGACCTATCCTAATTTATCCCAGTTTTAAATAACCTAACTTAACTTAACCTAACCAAACCAAACCAATTCTAACCTAACCTAACCTAACCTAACCTAACCTTACCGTTGTTATTTACGTTGATATTTTTTGAGGTCGAAACAGGTCAGAATTTCTAGCCAATTGACTACCTATTCTGGGGTCTCGTCATCCTCAGCCCAAACCATATTTATTATTTATCCTTTATCTTCATTTATTATATTCTTATCTTCCATCTTTCTTCCCCTCCACACATTCTTTCCTACCATACTCCTCCCTCTTCTTTTTCTCCACATATTCTTGCCTTTCTCCCTTCACACACATTCTATAGTTCCCCCTCCTCCTCCTCCACATTCTAGACCTCCTCCTCACCCACACCCTAGACCTCCTCCTCCTCCACATTCTAGACCTCCTCCTCACCCACACTCTAGACCTCCTCCTCCTCCACACTCTAGACCTCCTCCTCCCCCACACTCTAGACCTCCTCCTCCCCCACACTCTAGACCACCTCCTCCTCCTCCATCCCATTCTTACCTCCTTCACACAATCAATCTCTTCCTTTCTTGCCACACCCTCACACCACCGACCAATCAGGGCCTACAGGTGTGTCCTTACACTGCCTCCTTCCTACCTCCACCCCTTCCTACCTCACCCATTCCCACTAAGTCACACCTCACCCACTCCTTCCTACCCCGTTTCCCCACCTCGCTCCTCCCTTTGCCCTGAGGGAACTTAAGTAGAACATCACCTTAGTTGCGGTACTTTTCAGCCTTTGGTATTATCACGCTGGGGATTTGTTGTTGTCGTAAACGTATATCGCTGAAATGGGGTTAGTGTCCTCAGAGACGGCTAACGAAACGCGTCTACAGGAATATCAATACACCCACTACCTTCCTTTTTTGGTTTTGTTTACCTGGCTGTGAATTATACCTAACATTACAGGTGAGGAAATGAAGGTGGTCGAGTGCAGTGTTTGTTATATATACTTCCTCCTTCTGTAGCGTAAAATAAGGTATTCTATATCTACAGCACAATGACCTAAAAGGGAACATCAGGACCTACAGGAAACTAACATTCAATTCTCACCTAGATTCGATACTCCCCACATACCAAGAGTGTGAGCTATTGTGTTTATCGCCTTATATAACATTCCTCCCAACACAGTCGTCATTCTATGCTGTTACTGCCATAGACGTTCATTATTAATGGATATATTAAGTCTCCACAGCGACATTATCGCGAGTAGAGTAAGTTATAAAAGTGAATATTTTAACATGACACACACACACACACACACACTCTCTCTCTCTCTCTCTCTCTCTCTCTCTCTCTCTCTCTCTCTCTCTCTCTCTCCGTGTATTATTTACTCCTCTTCAGTCCATTCACCCGTCTGAAGTGCCGAGTTACGCGCGTAATTATGTGACTGTTGATTTAGTGTGTAAGTTGTGTCATTAGTTATATTCAGGTGACTGTCGTTACGCATACAGGTGCTCATTACTGTTTGTGTCTGTAGGTAATTTGTCTCCTATTAGTTGTGAGTTTCTGCACAACACACACACACACACGAGCGCGCGCGGTCGTTCCAATACCTCACAAATCCACATTCAAGACACGTAGATATAGAAAACGAGATGCCAGCGACCTACTATACGACTTTCATAGGATATAAGAAACATTAGAACATAAGAAAATAAGGAGTCTGCAATAGGCCGGTTGGCCTGTGCATGGCAGCTCCTGTCGAGTTACTACCACTCTCTATCATCCATGAATCTATCTAGCCTCCTTTTGAAACTTTCCAGAGTTCCAGCACTTACTACAAAGTTGCTAAGCTTGTTCCACTCGTCCACCACCCTATTTGTGAACCAGTTTCTTCCTATCTCCCTCCTAAACCTAAACTTATCCAACTTAAATCCGTTGCTCCGAGTACTATCCTGCTCGGATATTATAAGAACTTTATCTATATCCCCTTTATTGATTCCTTTCACCCACTTAAATACTTCTATCATATCTCCCCGCACTCTTCGTCTTTCTAGGGAATGCAAGTTTAGTTTCTTTAACCTATCCTGATATGGAATAACAATCACAAAAAATAGGATACTAAGCAAATAGGAACGGAACTAATAGGAACCTTATGAATAGGGAAGGTAGGAAATAATACACTGATTGACAACATAGATAATAGCAACTTAGAAATAGGAGAGGACGAGAATTGGATTGAGAGACGCAGAGTGAGGGAGAAACATAAGAACATAAGAATGGAGGAAACTGCAGCGGGTCTATTGGCCCATACTGGGCAGTCCCATTTGCACCTAACCCTTATTGCTCATGTATCCAACCAACCTATGTTTGAAGCTATCCAGCGTATTCGAGTTAATGATGATATTTGGTAACTTCTTCCACTCGTCCGCTACTCTATTTCCAAACCAATGTTTACCTATTTTGCGCCTCAATCTGAATTTGTCTAATTTAAAACTATTGTTACGAGTTCGCTCCTGGTTGGATAGTTTGATTACCTTTGTAATGTCCCCTTTGTTCAGCCGCAGAGTGAGGGAGAGACGTTAAGAGTGAGGGGGAGGCGTTGGGAAGTGAGGAGGAACAGTAGTGAGGAGAGAGGGCATTACGAGGAGACCCCAATTAGAGTGAGAGAGAGACCGATTAAGTGAGGAGGCGATTAAGGAGTGAGGAGAGAGGCGTTGGTGAGGGAAGTTCAAGAGTGAGGAGACTGATGGAAGTGAGAGGAGATATTAGAGTGAGGAGAGAAGACGTTAAGTGAGGAGAAGTTGATTAAATCGGGCTCCAGTCTTGGGAAGCTTCAAATATAAGTTGGAACAAGTATGAGTGTAAACAAGGGTCAGTCTATAATAAAGGGTCAATAGGCCTACTGTAATTATCTTCAAAATAGGCCTACTATAGTTACCTTTATATGTTATCAATTGGACACAAAAATAGACTAACTCAACACACAATAGATCACAAAAATATGACGGGTAATAATAGAACTAACTCACAATAGGACAGACAGAAATAGACTACTTAAAAATAGGACACACACACACACACACACACACACACACACACACACACACACACACACACACACACACACACACTACGCCTTTCCATCCATTATCCCTGTGAATAACATTTAAGTGAATAGTACTGTTTATATTAGAGTTTTGAGGAAGAGGAGGAGGACAGTGGAGGAAGAGGAGGAGGGACTGGAGGAAGAGGAGGAGGGGCTGGAGGAAAAGGAGGATGAGGACCGGGTGGACGAGAAAGAGGAGGAGGAAGAAGACAGGGTGAAGAATTTAATGGGCAGTACCGAGATAACATCACTTATCATGACCAAGACATTAACACGGCGTCATAAGGGAGGGAAGGAAGCCTCGTCTCTCAGCGATTTATGATTAAACTTCAGGGATTTACTTTTAGAGAGTTGACCCTCACCTTAGTATCTCGTAGTCTTGTTCCCCGACCAGTATGTATACGTGTATGTTGAATTGATTTGAATTGAAACAGTTTATTTAACCAGAAAAACAGATACAGAGTGGATAATAATAACAATATTAACATGGCCGAGCCAGTTGAGAACCTGAGCTCTCCTGTAGGCACCTGATATATACTGTACATTTATCTGAAGGAAGTATTATGTAACATTTAGTATCATCTGGAATAGTGCACACAGCATGGTGGTAATAAAAACATCTCATAATGTTACCACGTTTATCACTTCAATATTTATTTTATTATTATTATTATTATTATTATTATTATTATTATTATTATTATTATTATTATTATTATTATTATTATTATTTTTACATTTATATTATAAGTATTATACATAAGTTACAGTGGAATTGAAAAACATAAGTATAATGGGGGAGCAGTACAACATGGGTTGTACAATAATAAAGTTGAACAAGAGGACAGAGCTGTCAGGTTTATGTCTAGTTGGCAAATATGTTTATTGCAATGGTAATTTCTTATCTATTTACACGATAATTTCCGATAAAACGGTTTTGATGGTACAATAAAAGCAGGTACTGTAAATATAGTAGGTAAAACAAGAAATATTAATACTTAGACAATAGATACTTTTTAAGAGATGATTTAAAGGAAGGGAGCATAGTCTTTACTCGGATGGGTGGGGGTGAGTTGTTCCACACCTTCATCACCGTGATATTTTATGGAGGTCTGGGACTGAGAGGAGCACATGGGGGTGGTCTTAGTAGCTCTGGGTGCCTTAAGATGTATCTCTGATTATTCCGGAACTGAAAATATTTATTGTCAAGCAAGTGATTGATAGATTTGTAGACAAAGAGGGTACAGCAGTAGGTGTTAATATCTTCGAATTTTAACATTTTCAATTTAGTAATTTTTTCGTTTGTGTGATCTGTTTTTATCAAGTAGGTCATTGTCTGTACAACTCTCTTTTCTGCATTAACCAAGGATTGGATATTTGAAGAGCCAGAGGCCCCCTATAGTGTGTGACAGTGTATCAGGTGTTAGTAAACAAGATCATGATAGATTTCTTTCATTGCTGTGAGAGTGAGTGACTGTCGAGTGTGATACATGATACAGCACTGTTTATTGACTTTACTGTGGATGGCTTGTATGTGGTTTCTCCAGTTAAGTTTCTCATCAACAATAACTCCGAGGAATTTAGTATTTTGTTCGTGTTTGAGGACTGTATTACCAAGGTACAGAGGTCCAAGTCTGGGGGTAAGTTTTTCCTTCTGTGAAAGATCATGTATTGGGTTTTCTCAAGGTTTAAGGTCAGTTTATTACGTATTACCCAGGTCCTGACTTTAGTCAATTCAGTGTTCATAGTTCTCATCAAGGAATGAAGGTCTGAGTTGCTGGCATAGAGATTACTCTCTTCTGCAAATAAGTTGTATTTTATGAGTGTGCTGGCGTGGACTATGTCGTTTATGTACAACAAAGACAGTACTGGACCGAGAATGGAACCTTGGGGGATGCCATACAAGATTGGCGAAGAGTCAGATTGATGATTATTATAGCAGACATACTGCTTCCTGTTGGACATATATGAGGTAAACCAATTGTGGGACAGGCCCCTAACGCCGTAATGTTCAAGCTTTGAAAGGAGGATGGAATGGTCGACAGTATCGAAGGCTTTAGAGAGGTCCAAGAATATACCGACTGTGAACTGACTGTCATCAAAGGATTTTTAAGATGTCATTAATAAAGGATAGCGGAGCACTCTCAGTCGACCTTCTAGCTCGAAATCCAAACTGGGAGTTTGTAAAGATGTTATTGGCTCTGCAGAAGGAATTTAGTCCACTACATGCTAGTTTCTCCAGTATCTTACTCGAGGCTGGGAGAACTGATATGGGGCGGTAATTCTTGAAGAGACCTTTGTCCCCAGATTTTTTATATGCTGGGTGAACTTTAGCATTTTCCAGTTTATCCGGAAAGACACCAATAGTGAAGGATGAGTTACAAATGTGGAGGAGAACAGGGAGTTCTCTTGTTGTTATTGTTCTTCTTTTCCTCTCTTCCAATATTCCAACTCATTTCCTCCTGCTTTTATCTTTTCGTCTTCTCTTCCCTCCTCTATTCTTCTCCTTTCTTCCACTCGCTTTCCTTCCCATTCTCTCCCCAATATGCCTTCCTCCCACCTCTATTTCTCTCGTGTCCCAAATTTCCATGCTTTTCCCCATCCCTATTTCCCATCCTCTCATGCTTCTCTACCCTGTCTCTGTGCTTTGCTCATGTCTATGGCCGTTGTCAAAGGCTCGGATTTCCACAAATTTATACATTAAATTCACCCCTTCCATTCCTTGTGTGTGTGTGTGTAATAATAATAATAATAATAATAATAATAATAATAATAATAATAATAATAAACGGTTTATTAACAGAGTTGCAGCCGGTGGTTGAAAATATACAGACTTACATTTGATTTAGACATAATGATATAATATGCAGTGAATACATTTACAGGGCTGTACAGTACATAAATCAGGAGTTGTTTATTATTTTAACAATAGATGGGATGGTGCTGTTCTTATATCTATCGGTGCTGGCTCTTATGGGCTGAATTTTGTTGTAGTGGCGGACTGCGCGAGGTGGGTGGGGGGCTGCCGGTGGCAGGAGGTGGCGATGACGAGGGTGGTGCATTAGTTGGCTGCCAAACCTTTCCAGTGCTTGGTGGTGGAGGTCATTGAGGGATGGTGCCGTGTGTGTGTGTGTGTGTGTGTGTGTGTGTGTGTGTGTGTGTGTGTGTGTGTGTAAGGTCTGTGTGTGTGTGTGTGTGTTCTCAAAACACCGATCACCACGTCTCATTTATTTTTATTTCACTGCAATAATATTTCACACAGTAAAATTATGATGAAACCATATGTTAAGAAAATATCACAAGGGCGTTGCGTAACCTTACTATGTGTGTGTGTGTGTGTGTGTGTGTGTGTGTGTGTTTGTTTGTTTGTTTGTTTGTTTGTGCGCCCATACAATGAGACGCGCCACAGACACAATGTCCCATAACTTAGTCTCACCTCGCCTCTGTTATACGTTAGATTATAGGGTTTTGATATATATATATAAAAAAAGAGAGATGTGCCTCCTATATTATAATGGTGTAATAAATATTTCTTATATGTCTCGAGTCTTGTTGGTATTCTCGTCTACCGTCATCGTATTGTATTGTGTTGAGTGGTTACCTTGGTATACAGTGACACGTGACGAAGGCCCCCCACCCCACCAGGAGGACCCCCACAGTAGGAGGGCCCCCACTAGGAGGAATTTTTCTGTCAGGTACTGTTTGTTGCTATGTGGTTAGGTACGAGGTGATTATTTCATCTCTCTCAAGTTTTGGTACCGTGGATGTTGCTCTAGGCCAAGGCGGACTCATTCCATCCACTCGTAAGCATGACGCCTTCCCACGGTCTCTGGTCCTCATAGATAAACCAGGAGTAATCAAGAACCACCAATCATATCCCTGGGTGACAAACAAAGATGCAATCATTGGCTGGGAGCACTACTCTCTTGACAGAAACATAGAGCCTTCATGTTTATACTCGACTGTAAAGCTCCCAGCCAATGATAACCTCTGTAGTAGTCACCCAGAGATATGATAGTGGTTCTTAAACACTCCGGGACTGTCTGGGATGACTAAAAGACGCTTTTTACATACCTAGTCTGCAACCAATGATAAACAGTGTATAGAATGCTTAAATGCGTAACATGGACTCACGATAGAGCAAGACCCTTATGCAAATAGTCGAGAGGGAATGTTTTTATTTTGATGGATTTAAGGTCGCTTTTGCATTGTTATATTTTCTCACATTTAAACTTAGATAAACAAACATTAAATGATTCCTAAACAAATTAACTATAACAGAAACACAAATATACACAGTAACTTAACATAGCGATAGTAACACACGGACAATACCACAATAACAACAACACAGCGATAGCAACACAGTATGTCCTCACACAGCATAGTATCAACACACATAACAACAACAACAACAATAATGCAGCTGGCTTAAAATACTACACACTATCGTGATAATCTTAGTCACATTAGCATACAATGTACTTATAGGAGGCGACATGCAAAACTTATAATTGACAGACAGACAGACACAGGCAGACAGAGAGGGATGGGCATACAAACACAGACAGCCAGAAAGATAGACAGATAGACACAGACAGAGATGTTCATATTAAGTCATTCATATTATACCATGGAGCACATAGTCTAGAGAGTGTCCGATAAAGAGAGAGAGAGAGAGAGAGAGAGAGAGAGAGAGAGAGAGTGTGTGTGTAATAATAATAATAATAATAATAATAATTAACGGTTTATTGAAAAAGTTCTGCAGCCCGAAGGCTGAAAATATACATTGGGCATAAATGACTTATTACATACAGGTTTAACAAAAGCCTTCATTAGAGAAAGGTAAAGGAACATACAGTGAACATACAGATTAATGTAGGTGTTGAACAGCAAAAACGTAGTGTAGTAACTCCCTCCCAGATGGTGTTAGGAGGGACCTCACGTGGTGTAGTAGTTCCCTCACAGATGGTGTTATGAGGGCCTCACGTGGTGTAGTAATTCCCTCACAGATGGTGTTATGAGGGGCCTCACGTGGTGTAGTAATTCCCTCACAGATGGTGTTATGAGGGGCCTCACGTGGTGTAGTAATTCCCCACAGATGGTGTTATGAGGGGCCTCACGTGTGTACTCTCACAGATGGTAGTGAGGGGCCTCACGTGGTGTAGTGTGCACTCACAGATGGTGTTATGAGGGCCTCACGTGGTGTAGTAATTCCCTCACAGATGGTGTTATGAGGGGCCTCACGTGGTGTAGTAATTCCCTCACAGATGGTGTTGTGAGGGGCCTCACGTGGTGTAGTATCTCCTTCACATATGGTGTTATGAGGGGCCTCACGTGGTGTAGTAATTCCCTCACAGATGGTGTTATATGAGTGAGGTGTGGTTCCAGGCCTTCCTATCGTAGACGGATTAACACATCGCTGGTAGTTGGGTCTCACGGGCCGTTATCACTGGGTACCTGGGACCTCACTGTGTGAAAGGTCAACTTGGGTACCACTGTTACTGTTGAGTTGTTCTCACTGACTTAAGCACTGTTCACCACTGTTCACCTCTGTTTAACACTGGTTCCATTTCTTTCCTAAATGAAATAGTAACTTCTGGCGTGAACTTGTTGATATTCCGGTGGGGAGGAGGGTTCAGGGGAGGGAGTTGGTATGGGCCAACATAACAGTTGACCTGGCTGCTCCGAGAGGAGCGCCAGGTACGTCTTGACCCTTCGGTGGTCAAGGATGTGTGTGTGTGTGTGTGTGTGTGTGTGTGTGTGTGTGTCATCAGCAGGGTCGTCCTCAAACTATGGAGGAACGAGGGGCAGGAGATGGAAGAGGAGATAGTACATGAAGGAATAGATATAGATAGATAGAGAGATAAATAGATAGATAGATAGATAGATAGATAGATAGATAGATAAAGGGTGAAGCAAACGAGAGAGCAAAGGTTAAACATTTTTATTTTATTTTTCATTATAAGAGACAAATGTGATATTTAAAAAGCAGAAAACAGAATTAGAGAGGAAGAGAGGAAGGAAGGAGGGAAGGGAGGGAGGGAGGAGATAGGGAAAGGAAGGGAGGGAGGAAATAGGGAAAGGAGGGATGGAGGAGATTAGGAATGCTGGGAGGGGGTAAGAGAAGGAAAGGATTGTGTGTGTGTTGGAGAGAGATGAAAACAACAATAGCATCATTGAGGGAGAGAGTAAGGCCGTGGGGGTGTGGGAGGACCTAGTGGAGGAGTCACGTAGATCCTTCTTCAGCAGCACAATGGTTGAGTCCTCAGTCACGTTGGTATCTAAGGGGGAGGGGAGATGGTAAGGGGAGAGGTGTAGTAAGGAGGGGGTGGGAAGGGGGAGAGGCGGTAGTAAGGGGGAGGGGAGATGGTAAGGGGGGGTTGTACGAACTCTTGCAGTATATATACCCTAAGGGAGATGTGGAAGACGTGGGGGAGGGGGGGGGAGTGGGGTTCTAAGAAAGGGTGTGTCTTGTGATGCATAGTTCAAGCACATGACCCTGGGACCCACCCCCCCTCCTTGTGCTTGTTATAACACTGCTCGATTGTGTTTTGTTAATAAGATTATTTTATTTGTTTGTTTGGTATTGTATGTTATTTATGAACTGTTAGTCGTGAAATTACCGAGTAAGATCCGCAAGTGAGTAACCAGCTTCTCTCTCTCTCTCTCTCTCTCTCTCTCAATATTAAGAATTGGGTGATAGAATGGTTGTGGATCAATGGAAATGTACCACGTGCTATGTATTTAACATATTTGAGATTTCATCTTTCCTTGGTTCAACAAATAATGTTTGTGACTACACCAGACACAGTGATAAAGGTTCATATGATTAAGTTAATGACAGAGAGAGAGAGAGAGAGAGAGAGAGAGAGAGAGAGAGAGAGAGAGACTCACTCTTAGTCATGACGCTTGCTGTCAGACTGTCATCAACCAGAGGAAGAAGGATAAAGGGGTCGTCCGGGAAGTGTCCAGCATGACGCAGTGGGTCACGGGGCCATGGAGGGAACACATCTGTCCTGGGGTCATCCTTGGACAGTGTTGCTGTGGGGGCTCCTCCTGTTAGGGTCATCCTCAGATGCCGTCAGTAGGAGGCTCAGCATGTGCTAGAACCATCCTTAAGAGAAATCGCTTGGGGATTCCTACTTTTATCAGGTTACCGTCAGATGGTGCCTCAGGACATGCCGAGGGGAACTCACCTCCTACTCTCAGGAGATAATATTAGTGAGCTTCATGTATGCGTTGGTCGTCCTTGGAGGAAAAAATAATGGATGAATGTTTGCTGACCTTGAGGCTGGTGGCTGGTCCTTGACGGTCTCTTGAGTACTGGTGTGTGATACAGGTCTCCTCTCTACCTCACTCAGTAGACACTTGTGTTCCCTTAGGGGGATTTTCTCCTGGGTACGTCGACAGGTTGAGCCTTCAGGGTACATCCATACGTTATAGTGTTGTCATGGTGTCCAGAACGCCTTCCGCACATAACTCTACCTGCTATAGGAACATCCCCTGGGGCTGATAACTTTAGGGAATATCCTCTGAGGATTATCTTCAGGATATATCCTCTGGGCTCGCCTGCACGGTACGGCGTGGTCAGTGTGTGTGTGTGTGTGTGTGTGTTATGTGCAGAAGACCCGCATCCACTCCTACACCTGCTGTAGGATTACCCCAGGGACTGTAACACTGTATCCTGGTTGTTAGAGGGAGGGTGAAGGGCGCACGTCTGACACAAAGTAACAAGGGATTATAACGTGGATGGTGGCGTGGCGCACGTGGCTGTCCACCTGCAGGACCTCACACACACACACATACACGCACACACACACACACGCTCACACACACACACGCTCACACTCACATACACGCACACACTCACATACACGCACACACTCACATGCCCCCCCACACACACACACACACTCACATGCCCACACACAGACACAGGATACTCTGCATCATGTGAGAACTCCCGTGGGTAAACACTCGAACTGTACCCTGCAACTGGTTTTTGGCCCCGTGATCATCTCTCTCTCTCTCTCTCTCTCACCATAATATCAGAAGTTTGCTGTACCAGATGAAATACACGTCTTTGAGATATTTAATTCAGTCATGGCGTAACACTGATATTGAAGTTAGTATTGGTGTGTAAATTAGCACTGAAGTGGATAGTGGATACTTGCACCATTAAGGAGGTACTGTATAGTCAAGGGCTCGTATAATGGCACACGTATTGCTGTTCAATACTGAGACTAGATTTTGACACAAGATTTTATTCTAAGATTGACATTTAAGTTCAGGTGGTGTTGGAAGTGGCTTTTGAGGTGGTATTGAACGTAATGATGCAATAGCTGGCTTTAGAGGTAATATATATACTGTATAAATGTTATTGGAAGTAATGTACTGAGGGTGTTCTATGACGTAAGTTATTACAAGTATTGAATTTTATTAGATACATAATGGTTAGTGACTTAGGTATGCTGAGGTACGTTGTTTGTGTATTCATAATCTGATATTGTCGTTGTTACAGAATTTGAAAGAACAATTACAATCTACACAGAAAAATGGACACTGAGGCAAACATGACTGATGTAACATGTGACGGTAAAAACTGCTATAGGATTTAGTAAAAAAATAAATAAATCGCCGTTGACAGTAACAGTAATATGACGACTGACAACTCTCGCTGACATAACATGATGATGTGACCTAATAACAGACTTTGATCCTGAATAGAGTTTCCGTCGTGTTTTGTTTTGAAGATTCTGTACCTGGAGTGTCTAGTCTGAATTTGTGAAATATTGCTGAAATAAATTTACCTCTGCCTTCTACCTGAAGTTATGTTGATGTTAATCTAGCGCATCATCCTGACATCGCACTCTGACATCTCACTCTGGCATCTCACTCTGGCATCTCACTCTGACATAAGTAGGACAAGTCACGTCTTAAGCGTGTTCCTGAGGCTCGCCGAGACAGCTAGCCGTGAAGGGCCATATAGAACACTTGGCACTCGCGACCCGCATAGTGGCACCACTGAGAGACCATTGTGGCACTGACCTGCTGGAGAGGACGAGTGTCGCCTCTTTGTGAGGGGAAGACGGAGGGGGGCACAGTGGAGGGAGGGGATGTGAGTGTTGTGAGGAGGGGGAAGGGTTGGGTGGAGGGAGTGGTGGGGGTGTAAAGAGGAGGGATTGTGAGGTTCACTGGCTTGTGGTAGGCAGGAGAAGTGGTGGGGGGAGAGGGGGTGATTATATATGAAAGGGGAGAGGCAGGGGAGGGGTGAGTTAGTGTTGTGTGTGTGATGGAGAACACCTGCTAAGAACTCAACACCCAGAACAAAAAACATAAAAATCCACACAACAGAACACCTGAGAACACAACACAGGGGAAGGACCACACAACAGTCCAGTCATACACATATTAAAGAAAATTAATCAGAGGAAGAAAAAAATACCAATAAAATAAAAAACAAACAAACACAACCATAAATAATATTCACAATGAAAATAATTCTAATATTTTATTTATTTCAGAAACAATAACACAAGTACAATGATTTTTAGTTTAACATTATTTAAAATATGACCCAACAAGAAGTCATAAATGAAGAATTTTATTACATTATTAAAAAAGAGGTTAGGTTAGGTTAGGTTAGGTTAGGTTAGAATAAAGACATTAAAATTCCTACAATGAGAGACCAGTTGTCCTTGGTGATTTATGAACCAATGAACGAATAAGTGTTTTTTTTTTGTTTTTTGTTTTTTTTTACCCTTAATAGAATTTGGTCAGACAATAACAATGAAACTCTATTGAAAGTTAAAAGGAAAATTAACACACAGGCAAAAGCAAACGTGTACAGACGTGTTTTTTTTTTTGTTTACCTCGTCTCATTGTAAACACACAGAGAGAGAGAGAGAGAGAGAGAGAGAGAGATGCACAACTTAGAGACATAAAGTTCATCTCACCGGGGGGTTTCTCAGTGAGTAAGGGTGATTGTTGAGACAGACAGACAGACAGACATTGACCCTCCACGGGGTGTGTGAGGAGGGAACTATAGTGTAGGGTCATGTTGGCATTGTTAGTCAATTGAAAGATAATTAAAGAGATTGAGAGAGAGATAAACATAGAGATAGGCAGACAGACCGGCCAGCAGATACAGACCAGCAGACAGGGAGGCCAACAGACAGACAGACCAGCAGACAGGGGGGCCAACAAACAGACATATCAAGACAGACCAATAGACAGACCAACAGATAGACGGACCAACTGACATCCAGACCAACAGACAGACAGACCAACTGACATCCAGACCAACAGACAGACAGACCAACAGACACAGACAAATAACCTGAGAGGATGACTGACACACACACACAGAGAGAGAGAGAGACACGTTACATAACCAAGATTCTTTGAGTGTGTCGGCTGATTGTCCTGGTATAAATGAGGAGGAGATTCACTCTTAATGTTTCGTCTCCTTGAAAGAAAAAGAAAATAGGTTTCGAACACTTGTATGGGACAGAGGCGAGCGTCTGTGAGGTTTCGAACACTTGTATGGGATAGAGGCGAGCGTCGGTGAGGTTTCGAACACTTGTATGGGATAGAGGCGAGTGTCGGTGAGGTTTCGAACACTTGTATGGGATAGAGGCGAGCGTCGGTGAGGTTTCGAACACTTGTATGGGATAGAGGCGAGCGTCGGTGGGGTTTCGAACACTTGTATGGGATAGAGGCGAGCGTCGGTGGGGTTTCGAACACTCGAGCGTCGTGGGTTTCGAACACTGTATGGGATAGAGGCGAGCGTCGGTGGGGTTTCGAACACTTGTATGGGATAGAGGCGAGCGTCGGTGGGGTTTCGAACACTCGTATGGGATAGAGGCGAGCGTCGGTGGGGTTTCGAACACTCGTATGGGATAGAGGCGAGCGTCGGTGGGGTTTCGAACACTTGTATGATGGTGATTGATGCAACAACAGTTACAGACAGACAGACAGATATCATCGTAATAATAATGTAATAATAATAATAATAATAATAATAATAATAATACCAACATATAAATGATTATCGTATTTTTATGATAATTTTTTTAAAGGTTCAAAATGAAGAAGATGGAAGAGCGTTAGGCCGTTAACCTTAAGAGTATGAAAGCGAAATTGAGCTTGTGCTGGTGGGATGGGGGGTGGGGTGGGATAGGGTGGGGTGGGATAGAGAGGGGTGGGATTGGGAGTGGGGGGTGGGTGGGGAATGACTATTGCGGACGTAACTGTACAAAATGAGGGACTCGTTTTGTGGTGGTACGTGAAGAATGCGGTACACAGGGGAGACAGAATATGAGGGACTGTGTATAAGTGAGGGTAACAAGGCGAGATTCTTTCCAACATTCACATCAGATGTTCTTTGTTTACTTCTCGTTTGGTTGTTACAATTTCAGTAGAGTGTTGCCTGATATTTTGCCGCCATCTTGGTTTTATGCTAGAAGGTAAGCCAATCAGAAGGAATCTCCCATCACGACTGTAGGGATGGATGTAGTGGGATGCAGTACGATGGAGTGGTGATGGAGTGGGAGGGAAGGGGGTAATGTATGACTCTCCTTCCATCCCTCATCCCACCCCTACCCACACCCCCGCATCCCTCCATCCACACCCCCCCTCCAAAAAAAAAAAAAAAAATTGTCACCGAGACAATATAAACCCCAGGTGTAGTGTTTCTTCAGTGGCACAGATGAAACACTTTTGGCACTGGTCAACACGAGTACTTTGGTTCGATAGTGGTGGGTCGTATCCTGAAGGAGGAGTGAGGGCGAAACTACTTTATAACACAATGACAATAACGTAATAATATCAAGTATCATTGTTATTTTCATTGTTCCTTGTTTTTTTTGTTGTTTTTTTCTCATGTTCCATTTTTTTTACCCTTATTTACTCCTCGTTTCTTGCTACTTGTTCCCTGTTTCTTGTTGTTCCCTGTTTGTTTTCTCTTCTATTTCCTGTTATATTCCTATTTTCGTTGCTTCCTGTTGTTATTTATTCCTGTTATTAATTAATCCACGTTTCCTGTTTCCGTCTTCTCTTGTTTCTAATTACCTGTTTCGTTCCTGCATTCCATTACATCAATTGTACACTACCGTAATCAGTGACGAAATTAGGGTTTTAAGTATACATATTACGGACGGAATTTCAAGGAAGTACACACGGAAGTACCCAACTATTATGACGTTGAGAAAGTATGTGTGTGAAAGTGGAACAGAACGACTTGAGACAGCGTTATGACCCAGTGGGAAAGTAGACGAAGGGACGTAGTCGTAGAGGGAGCTTTACCTGATGACGATATGATGTTAGTGGAAAGGTTAATTTGGAAGTAACTCACCTGGTGGACTGTAATCAACGCAGAGTGTGTACAGGTGTGCTAATTTGTTCATTGGGCTTTGCTTTGGTTTATGTAATGGTGTTCATAGTGTTCACTGTGGTTAATGTAAGGGTGTTCTGAGTGTTCACTGTGGTTAATGTAAGGGTGTTCTTAGTGTTCACTGTGATTAATGTTAGGGTGTTCTTAGTGTTCACTGTGGTTAATGTTAGGGTGTTCTGAGTGCTCACTGTGGTTAATGTTAGGGTGTTCTGAGTGTTCACTGTGGTTAATGTTAGGGTGTTCTGAGTGTTCACTGTGGTTAATGTTAGGGTGTTTTGAGTGTTCACTGTGGTTAATGTTAGGGTGTTCTGAGTGTTCACTGTGGTTAATGTTAGGGTGTTGTGAGTGTTCACTGTGGTTAATGTTAGGGTGTTCTGAGTGCTCACTGTGGTTAATGTTAGGGTGAGTCACTGTAGTTAATGTTAGGGTGTTCTAGTGTTCACTGTGGTTAATGTTAGGGTGTTCTGAGTGTTCACTGTGGTTAATGTTAGGGTGTTCTGAGTGTTCACTGTGGTTAATGTGAGGGTGTTCTGAGTGTTCACTGTGGTTAATGTTAGGGTGTTCTGAGTGCTCACTGTGGTTAATGTTAGGGTGTTCTGAGTGCTCACTGTGGTTAATGTTAGGGTGTTCTGAGTGTTCACTGTGGTTAATGTTAGGGTGTTCTGAGTGTTCACTGTGGTTAATGTGAGGGTGTTCTGAGTGTTCACTGTGGTTAATGTTAGGGTGTTCTGAGTGTTCACTGTGCCTCACTGAAAATGCTTTTGTAAATTTATTCGAGGTTATAATCACTTTTTTTCTTTATCCTTTTCTTATTTCTTCATTGTTCTTGTCCTGCGTTCCTTGTTCCTTATCGAGCATTCCTTGTTCTCTGTCCTGTATTCCTTGTTCCATGTCCTGTGTTCCTTGTTCCCTGCCCCGTGTTTTTCGTTCCTTGTTCCCTACCCTGTTTTCTTTGTTCCCTGTCCTGTGTTCCATGTCCTCTGTTCCTGCATTCTTTGTTCCCTGTCTTCTGTTCCTGCATTCTTTGTTCCATGTCCTCTGTTCCCGCGTTCCCTGTCCTGCATTCATTGTCCTATGCCCATCGTTCCCCATCTTTCGTTCTTCGTTCCATCATGTCCACATTTCCTTCTGAGGTGTGGCTGGTATGCAGTTATCTCCACACACACACACATCCGCCACTAAACAGGGAACCTTTCAAGAAACAAATAGCAACAGACAAGGCCACGTACATAATGGCAGTCAGCGTCCGGATTCCTCATGTTTCCGGTCGACAACGAAATTGACCGTATTGGACTCGTGTGGCCGTGACGATAACCTGCCCGTGACCACCCCCACGCGTCTCCGGCATTGGTGATCGTACAAGATGGTTTGCTTGCCTCACCTGCTTCATTTATCTGGTTTGCTGGACTTAGTTGCTTCATTCAGCTGGTTTGCTTGACTCATTTTCTTTATTCATTTGGTTCGTTTCCTATATTTGCTTCATTTATCTGGTTCGTTTCCTTCATTTGCTTCATTCATGTGGTTTGCTTGACTCAGTTGCTTCATTCATCTGGTTCGTTTACTTAATCTGCTTCATTCGTCAGTGATATAGTCCTTCAATCACTTGGTCTCCTCAATATTTCTCATTTCATCTCAATACATATTCATTATTTACTCTTTTCATCACCTCTCTCTCTCTCTCTCTCTCTCTCTCTCTCTCCACTGCGGATGTAAAAGAATTCCAGAGTGTGCATTACATATCGCACATTTTTTACTAAACGGTGGTGATTACTGAGAGAGAGAGAGAGAGAGAGAGAGAGAGTATGCTTGTGTGCACGCGCGCTTAGTGAACGTCCTTCGTGTAGTCGTGTTGGAAGTCATGTGTTGTAGGCGTGGTTGCTGTGGTTCATAGGTGGCTTGCCGTGGTTCATGGTAGGCGTGTAGTCATGTGGTCTGGCGTAGGCGTGGTTGCTGTGGTTCAAGAAGGCGTGTTTGCTGTGGTTCATGGGCGTGGTTGCTGTGGTTCATGTAGGCGTGGTTTGCTGTGGTTCATGTAGGCGTGGTTTGCTGTTGCTGTGGTTCATGAAGGCGTGGTTGATGGATGATTGGGTGGTTAGTTCGGTCAGCCATAAGAACCTACAACAGGTATTGGGAATACGTTTACAGCAGCAACCAATGAACACAACCATTTACACACCTGTCCTACACCTCCTAGTACACTTGTCTTACACCTCCTCGCATATGTCTCACACCTCCTCGCACACCTGTCTTACACCTCCTCGCACATCTGTCTTACACCCTCTCACACACACCTGTTCACACCTCTCACACACCTGTTCACACTTCCTCACACACCTGTCTTACACCTCATTCACACACCTGTCTTACATCTCCACACACCTGTCTTACACCTCCCCACACACCTGTCTTACACTTCTCACACACCTGCCTTTACACCACCCACACCTGTCTCACACCTCCTCACACACCTGTTCTTGCACCTCCTCACACACCTGTCTTACACCTCCCTACACACCTGTCTTATACTCTCACACACCTGTCTTACACCTCTCACACACCTGTCTTACACCTCACACACCTGTCTTACACTCTCACACACCTGTCTTACACCACCTCACACACCTGTCTTACACCTCCTCACACACCCTGTCTTACACCACCTCACACACCTATCTTACACCTCCTCACACACCTGTCTTACACCTCCTCACACACCTGTCTTACACCACGTCACACACCTGTCTTACACCTCCCCATACACCTGTCTTACACCACCTCACACACCTGTCTTACACCTCCCCATACACCTAGTGAATGCAAACAGACAAAAACCATTATAAAAATTACTAGAATTATTCAAACTCAAATTGTTTCATCCAGTGAGTGTATTAATTTGTGTATATAAATAACTAATATCAGAGGTAACTACGAATCAGTATACATGCTTATGAATATTTTAACTAACTTTCTAAAATTCTGAGCTTTATCAAAGGTCCAATTCGCTGAACAAAAAAAAAAAACTAAGTGGTTTTTTGTTTTTCGCCGGAGTCGTTTTTGTCTTTTTTTTTAAGTTTTAACGTGAGGAGTAATGCTGATTAAATTCTGTTGGGAGAGAATAAATAAAGACAATAGCCGTAGTTACTTAAGACAGTCACTACCAAGCTATAACAGTAGTAAGACACAGCTGTTGAAAAAAAAAAAACTGCAGCTGTAAAGGCAACAAGGAAACAGACCACAGCAGCAGCAGCACCACTAATCACAGCACCACCGAAAAAAATCAAGCAACAGCAGCAGACACATCAACAGCAGCAGACACAACAACAGCAGCAGACACAACAACAACAGTAACAACAGTAACAACATCAGTTAAACACACCACTAACAAACCAGATCACAGGAGCAAGAACATCCTTAACAACAACAACAACAACAACAATAACAAACAAACAACAACAACAGCAGCAACAAACACAGCAACAACAGCAGACCAGATCACAGCAACCAAAAAACGAAACCAGGCAGGGGCTAGCAACAGACATTATGCTTACCATTGGTCAGGTCGGCTCTCTTAACTAAGGCAAGAAAATACCAAAGCGAGGAGGGCAGTAAACTAAGTAAAGTGCCGTGGGCGTGGGTGTGGCTACGGTGGGCGGCGAGGGGAGGGGAGGAGATAGGCTGAAGGTGAGGCCGACACACATTGCTTGTATGTAGTGGAAGGGGTAAGAGAAAAGGGTGGGGTGGGTAGGGTAAGTGGGGGAGATGAGAGTGTGGTGGGAAGAGGAGGAGGGGCTTAGAAGGAGTCTTCGAGAGAAGGTGAAAGGGTAAGAGGAATAAGGGGTGAGATGAGGAGAAATAGGTAGGGGGAGGGGGGTGTAGAAAGGAGAATGAGGTGAGGTGAGGAAGAGGAAGGATATATTGGTGGGTATGGGTAGGGGAAGAGGTTAGGTTAGGGAGCAGGAGGAGGTGGATGACGGAAAAAGGTGGCGAGGTGGTTTTAAGTAAGGGGGAGGGTTAACCGGGGGATTTTATAAGAGGCATATAATTGGGGTTAGGTAAGGAAGGAGGATATTAATGGAAATTGGAGCTGGGTAGGGGAAAGCGGACATTGGTGTGGGTTGTTGGCGAGAAGAGAGAGAGAGATTTATCGTGTCTGCTTACTCACATTCTCAAGGTAACATTTAAACGGTAGAGCTACTGTGTGACAACAGGAAGGTGATGTATGGTTGTTATGCTGGTCAGTGGGTCGAAACACACACACACACACACACACACACACACACGCATCCTAAAAACACAATCAAAAACACACACGGACAAACAAAAGCAAAATACACACACACAGTCACAGGCCACACTCCTGGGCTGGGGTCATGTAGAAGCTAGCAACTTAAACATAACCCCTCTGTATCACACCTCTTTATGCGCCTGACCAAACATCTCTATACCCCACACACCTTAGCCACCCATCCACTGTATATCCTCATCAACACCCTCACCCGCCCACTTATACTGAATCCATACCCACCATCTCACACCTCCCACCCATTTACACCCACTGACTACCACTCATATCCATCTAATCATCCCACAGCCTCGAGTATGACAATCCGTTGGCTCCCACCCGCTGAATATACACCCACATTCACACCAAAATCACCCCACACACACATACCCCCACACCCACCATGATCACCCCCACCATGATCACCCCCCCACACTCCTATCCCGGACATATCACCCACCGCCACCCACATCACCCACCGCCACCCACATTACCCATCTCCACTCCGCCACCCGCCTCCACCACTCACTAAGGTCTGACATCATAACAAAACAAACAATAATAACAAAGCTAATAGTGTACAACTCACCCACCCATTTTTACATCCACTCACCACCCAGTTTACCACCCACTGTCACCCCCCTCACAACACCCACTACCACAATATTACACCCACTCTAACACCTTTCAGTTATATTCACATTACGTTCCTTAGTGATGTGTGTGTGTGTGTGTGTGTGTGTGTGTGTGTGTGTGTGTGTGTGTGTGTGTGTGTGTGTGTGTGTGTGTGTGTGTGTGTGTGTGTGTGTGTGTGTGTGTGTCGGGCAGGGTAGGATGTGAGCCTTGTGGGAATCCTCTGGCTGAGTCATCGGTTCAGTATTTCCTGCCACTCTGCCGCTCCTACAGGACAGACATAGTCCACTGTGGCAGGTCCTGGTGAGGGAGGAATGGGAAGTTATTTGTAGGAGTGGAAGAGGAGAAGATGGAGGTAGAGGTATGGGGAGAGGAGTGGTAGGAGAGGAAGAGGAGTGGTAGGAGAGGAAGAGGAGTGGTAGGAGAGGAAGAGGAGTGGGAGGAGGTTGTGGAGGAAGAGAACTGGGATGAGGAGGAAGTGGTAGGAGAGGAAGAGGAGTGGGAGGAGAGGAAGAGGAGTGGGAGGAGGTTGTGGAGGAAGAGAACTGGGATGAGGAGGAAGTGGTAGGAGAGGAAGAGGAGTGGGAGGAGAATGTGGAGGAAGAGAATTGAGATCAGGATGAAAAGGAAGGGGAGTGGGAGGAGAGGAAGAAAAGAAGGTGTGGGAGGAGGTTGTGGAGGAAGATAACTGTGATGAGGAGGAAGGGGAGTGGGAGGAGAGGAAGAGGAAGAGGAGTGGTGGGAGGAGGAGGCAGGAAACAAAAGAAAAATTATTTTCTTTCATCATATCCTTTGTTTATGTTGTATTTGTGTTTGTGTGTAAGTATGTGCAAGTGTGTATGTTCAATATTATGTGTGAATATGATGTGTATTGGCGTATGTGTGTGTGAGTATTCGTAACTTTGTCTGTGTGTGTGTATATTCAATATTAAGTGTGTATTTGTACGAGTGTGAGCATGTGGTTATGTGTAGGTGTACGTGTGTATGTATGTATGTGTAGGTGTATATGTGTACGCGTAAGTACAATATTATATGTGTATGTTTTCTTGTGTGTATGTGTGTGTACGTACTTTGTTATGTATGTAGAATATGTTATGTATGCCACTGTTTATATGCGTAGATATGTTCACAAAGAGCTTGGCTATGTTTGTAAAATGCAAATCTGAACACACACCATGAGAGGCATTCCTGTGTGTTGCCTATAACCGGATCCACACACACACACACACACACACACACACACACACACACACACACACACACACACAGAGGTTGAAATATACCGTATGATCTTCCCACCTTCTCATATGATCTGACGTAAGACCCTTTCTAACACATGCCAGCTTCTCATAGTCAAGGCACGGCTGAGTGATTTGAAAGATGGAGAGAGACAATTTGGCCTTGTCAATAACGCCGGCCATTACTGCATAACACTGATTTCCTCTCTCTCTCTCTCTCTCAACACACACTCACACTTCCAACGCCCTTATACTATGAACTTCGCACTCACGCAGCCAAAGTCAGGAGCGACCTTCTACAACCACAAACAATGAATGGTCAATTACATCCACCTTCAGTCAGTGTAATGACTTACACCTAACTTGCTGCTACACCTCACCCTAACGCACTCATAAGTCAGTCGTGACCTGTTACCCCACTCCTAACGCACTCCTCAGTCAGTCGTGACCTGTTACACCCACCCTAACGCACTCCTCAGTCAGTCGTGACCTGTTACACCCACCCTAACGCACTCCTCAGTCAGTCGTGACCTGTTACACCCACCCTAACGCACTCCTCAGTCAGTCGTGACCTGTTACACCCACCCTAACGCACTCCTCAGTCAGTCGTGACCTGCTACACCCACCCTAACGCACTCCTCAGTCAGTCGTGACCTGCTACACCCACCCTAACATACTCTACAATCACTCGTGACCTTTTACACCCACTCTTACACACACCCTCAATCAGCAGTGACCTTCAGGGTGTAACCTTCCCCGTGGCTTGATACCTTGTCCTTGGCCGTGCCTCCTGACGTCACTTTAGGACAGAACATTACCACCACATCTGAGCCCCTAAACACTGTGTTGATCAACGCGACCATGTAATTGCAGTTTTCGCCTCGCATGTTGCTACCATTGTTTTCGATGAATTTTTTTCTCTCTACATTCTTTTAGTTTTTTGTTGTCTGTCTGTGTCTTTTTCCGTTCATGGTGTCGGGAATTATTTTTTTCGTGTGTGATTGTTTTTTTTTTTTTGTGTTGATACCATTCCTCTTTGGTATTTATTGTCGTTGTTATTATTATGGATGTTGTTTTATTATTGACGTTGTTGTTGTTATTGTTATTCTTCTTCATTGTAACTATTATTATTTTTATTAGCTTACTATTAGTGTTTGATAATTATTGTTGCTTTTGTCTCTGATTTTTTTTTATTATTCTTCTTAAAATTAACATAAATAAGACTTTTTTTAATATAATTGGTAATATTGTCATCACCATCGTCATTACTAATCATCATCATCATCACTATCACTACCAATCATCATCATCATCACTATCACTACCAATCATCATCATCATCACTTTCACTACTAATCATCATCATCACCATCAAGCGTCTTGGTACACTACTCTCCCACTCCTCGTACACCTTTTAGCGAGGTCAGTATGTTCGTTCACCAAGGCTGGCTGTCTGTCTGTCTGTCTGTCTGTTGTATTCAAGGACACCAAATTATCGTTTTCTTTTGTGTTTACATTTCGTCACGGTGAAAAATAACATTCGATAAACAAATAATAGTTTTTTATCGTGACATACGTTCGAAATTCATAAATAAGTGATAACAGAGGTAACAGCAAGGTAGAAGAAATCTATGTAAATACTTAGACCATGAAATAATTAAGACTGTTTTACTGATAGAGGGAGAAATATGACAACAGGTGTTACGGAGTCAGGTAAGCAAAGGTGTTCTGGTAGCTAGTGACCAGGTATGTGAAATAGGTTGTTTTAACTGTAGGAAGTTGTGTGGGAGGATGCTGGAAGTAATGGGCACCAACTAGTACACACACACACACTCGCTCACTCCTCTCCACACACACACACACACACACACACACACACACACACACACACACACACACACACACACACACACACACACACACACACACACACACACACACATACACACACACACATACACACACACACACATACACACTCACTCACACTGGCAGATAATATGCAGGGGAGAGAGAGAAATAAAGTGAAATCAGATAAATCTGAAATGAGGTAAGACATGAGCGTACAGTCAGGAGAGAGATTATCGAAAAAATAAATATTATAGATATTAATTGACGCATTCAGTCCCGATTTACGACAATGTTAATGAAAATTTACACCTCGGGAAAATACTTATAGGAAAACTTACGAAATTGAATCCGGTTGGAGGAGGAAAAAAAAAATTCTAAGAATGTACTTGTGTTGAGTAAAGTTTCTATCCTGAAATTCCTTTACAATATTTCACCGAACATTATTGTGAGATGAGACAAACCAACCTCTCTCTCTCTCTCTCTCTCTCTCTCTCTCTCGTTGCATAAATGGCAGGAAACTGGGCTGCATTTTTCATTGGATATCTTGTGGTGTCCAACCGGATATGAGGCAGATCAGACACCACACGAGGTGACATTCTTGAGTAACTAAATACCTCCCTCCACCTGTATGTGTCTCCCCGTGAGGCGTTGGCTGGACAAGAAACATCGATGCATTGTTTACTTCGCCTTGCTTATTGTCTGATGGTAGTAGCGGAGGGCCTTGTTTTTATTAGAGAGGAGGGGGAAGGGTGAGGGAACAGGAGGGGGAGATTTTTTTACCGTTTTGGCAGACAATAATGTAACAGGTAACGGTGATGAGGATGTTGGAGGTGGCGTGGGTGTGTGAATGTCCGTGGTGAAGGTTGTTGAGAGAGATAACTGTAAGAGACCAGGTGTTTTGATTTCTGTGTCTGGATTTATTTAATTAATACCAATAAATAGCAAATATTTACTCAACCTTCCCCTTTGGACTAGAGCTGGGGGCAGTATATACACGAATCATTAAAATTAACGACTACTGCTTAGATAAGTGTGTGTGTGTGTGTGTATGTGTGTGTGTGTGTGTGTGTGTGTGTGTGTAAATTCCTGTTAAAGTGACTAAATTTGTTGACTCCCCCAATGTACTCAGTGTAGACTCTGTTTAGGGACCTTGTTTGTAAACATTGAACATACACACAATTCCTAAGAATGTGTAGTTCGCTGTAGTTGTCCTCTCGATTACAGTCTCAACTAAAGTGTGATATTTATGATTTTTTTTTCATTATCCCAGAATTGAATTATACAACATGTCAAAGCACAGTCACAATGCTTCTATAACACAACACAATTTATTACAACATACATTGTAATTTAGTACAATACAGCACACAACACAATATACTACAACATAGCGCAATACATCTTATTACAAAACACAACTTAGTATAATAACACAATACAGGATAATTACACAACACTACATAACACAGTATAATCACAACACACTACAACACAGCACAACACAACTTAGTATAACAACAAAACACAACACAACACCACCTCCACCATCAAGGAGCCAGAGTTTCGTTTCTGGTTTATCATTTTTTTTTTTTTTTTTGGTCTTGGTTTATTTAATCTCACCAAATGATGGACGCGGCGCCATTACTGTCCAGGTGGAGCTTCTAAACCCTGGAGGGGAAAAAAAAAGCCTCCTCGTGCCTTCGACTCAGACTTGTGGAAGACCTTGAGTGTCTCTTCCAGATTCATCGACCTTCTTCCTCCACTACTTCATGACGCCAGGGAGACTCAAGGTGGTTGGCTAATTGAATCCGCCAATCACTGGGTGTCTTTGACGTCATTATAGGAAGCAAGATAAGGTCCATTACACAGAATAATTTTTCTATTCTTGTAAATGTTCTTAATTTGTGAACGCCAGTGATAGTATATTTTAACGCTTTTATAGAAGAACGTTTTAAGTTGTGTTTAATGAGTAGTTTATAGGCGTTTTATTCGCTTTGTTTCGGCAACGAAGTCAAATGTGGTTAACTTTTATATATATCAAGACAGTATCAGTCCTGCTGTTGGGTTAAGGCCCCCCTCCATATGTTTCCACAACCCTTCAGCACCATCAGCCTTCACTACCTACCCCCCGCCCCTCCACACACCCTATACCATCTTATCTCTCTGGTAAATTAATCTTTTTCTGGTGTCTTTTCTTATCTCGTGGGATCCCGTCAAGGCTCTCCTCGGTCCATTGCTGGTCTGTTGGTTTTTCTTCCCTGTAACATTATCATCCCCACTGCCATTTCAGCTCCTTGTCCTTACCGTAATTTCATCCACTGGCGACTTAGGACCCCACCTATTCCTTTCTTCTCTATTCCTTTAACATCTTTCTATTGACTCTCATGTTTACGACCAGTGGAGATGTTTTATACTCATGTCTCGTCTCTTGGGTCATGTCATGTCAGTGTTGGTCATGTTTTTTTTAATATTTTGATTTTGTTTACTTGAGACACTTGGTACAATTATATTTATTTTTATTAAGTCTGAGATTATTTTTTTCATCAACAGTTCCTTAAATATTTGTGTTCTATTGTTTCCGTGTGTGTGTGTGTGTGTGTGTGTGTGTGTGTGTGAACGAGATTAATGTGTTCAGTAAAGTTAATGAAAATTAGTGGGTGCGCTAGATGATGACCCGAGAATAAATTAATTTGCCTCAGGAGATGGGAGGTCAGAGGTCACGGTTCAAGAGGAGCATATACTGTATAGTCTCATTAATTATACTTTATCACTTTCCTTTATGGTTTCAACTAATGACAATGTATTTTATTCCTTGATATTTTTAAAATCATCAAAGGCAACTCTTACGTCATACGGTAATTAGGTTGAATTCGCTAAATCCACTCAGTTTTTTTTTCTTCAAATATTTCGCAACTTGGCAACTGTGTTATTTAATCTGTGGTGCCATTTTTTATTGGTTATATTCCACCAATGATAATCGATTTCATCCATAGTTCGAGTTCTCAGAGGCTCTCACGATGTAGGTCTTCCATTATCAGAGGCTGTGAGGCTAACTAGTCCTAAGGTAGAGTCTCATTGCACTTTCGCCACCATTAAGATCACTCTTATCACTCGGTAGTTTACGTGTTATTGAAGAGTAACTTAAGGGTGAAAAAAAATAACTTAATGGTGATGATGATGATTGATGATGATGATGATGATTGGTGTTTATGATAGAGGTGGTGATGATGATGATTGATGATGATGATGATGATTGGTGTTTATGATAGAGGTGGTGATGATGATGATTGATGATGATGATGATGATTGGTGTTTATGATAGAGGTGGTGATGATGATGATTGATGATGATGATGATGATTGGTGTTTATGATAGAGGTGGTGATGATGATGATTGATGATGATGATGATGATTGGTGTTTGCGGAGGAGTGTAGGTGATGATGATTGATGATGATGATGATTGGTGGTTATGATAGAGGTGGTGGTGATGATGATTGATGATGATGATGATGATTGGTGGTTATGATAGAGGTGGTGATGATGATGATGATTGGAGGTTATGATAGAGGTGGTGATGATGATGATTGATGATGATGATGATGATTGGTGGTTATGATAGAGGTGGTGATGATGATGATTGATGATGATGATGATTGGTGGTTATGATAGAGGTGGTGATGATGATGATTGATGATGATGATACTGGTGGTTATGATAGAGGTGGTGATGATGATGATGATGATGATGATGATGATGATTGATGCATTGATGATGATGATGATGATTGGTGGTTGGTGATAGAGGTGGTGGTGATGATGATGATTGATGATGATGATGATTGGTGGTTATGATAGAGGTGGTGATGATGATGATTGATGATGATGATGATTGGTGGTTATGATAGAGGTGGTGATGATGATGATTGATGATGATGATGATTGATGGTTATGATAGAGGTGGTGATGATGATGATTGATGATGATGATGATTGGTGGTTATGATAGAGGTGGTGGTGATGATGATGATTGGTGGTTATGATAGAGGTGATGATGATGATGATGATGATTGATGATGATGATTGGTGGTTGGTGATAGAGGTGGTGATGATGTGATGATTAATGATGATGATGATTAATGATGATGATGATTGGTGGTTATGATAGAGGTGGTGATGATGATGATGATGATGATTGGTAGTTGCGATAGAGGTAGATGATGATGATGATTGGTAGTTATGATAGAGGTGGTGGTGATGATGATTGATGATGATGATGATTGGTGGTTATGATAGAGGTGGTGATGATGATGATTGATGATGATGATGATGATTGGTGGTTATGATAGAGGTGGTGGTGATGATGATGATTGGTGGTTATGATAGAGGTGATGATGATGATGATGATGATTGATGATGATGATGATGATTGGTGGTTATGATAGAGGTGGTGATGATGATGATTGATGATGATGATGATTGGAGGTTATGATAGAGGTGGTGGTGATGATGATTGATGATGATGATGATGATTGGTGGTTATGATAGAGGTGGTGATGATGATGATGATGATTGGAGGTAAAGACGAGTATTTACCTTACGATCTTTTCTTAGAACACCTAGCCGGCCGAGTTACGATATGGCTGGGAACTATTCTTTCGGTCGAGCACAAAAGGAAAGTTATTTATGTAATGGAAAGAGTGGTCGAAAATATTCAATATATAACCATGACTATTGAATGAGGTTCCATTTCTGTCTCTTTTGTCTGTCTGTCTTCCATTCTGGTGTTCCTGTTTTTTTATAGATGTTATTTTTTGGTGTTTATCTGTCCCTTGTCTTTCTATCTCTCACTCTTTTGTTGTTTTGTCTTTTCTTTATTTCCTGTCTTCTTGTCTCTTTGTTTGTCTATTACTCTCTCTCCTTTGTCTTTTGTCTTCCGGTCATTTTCTCTCTCTCTCTCTCTCTCTCTCTCTCTCTTGGTTATGAGATGTGTAATTAGTCTTGAATGAAACGGTAGAGAGCCAGTCAGATGGTGTTACGTGACAGTCAGACGGTGTTACGTGACTGTCAGACGGGGTTACTTGACAGTAGAAACCACAGTTTACCCTCTCCAGTGCAGTAAGCTCTGTTGGGGTGACAGATTATGCCAGTTATTGTCTAAGTTTTAAGATGAGCCAACGTGTCCACTCCTGTGTTGTGTCCGGAAACCACAGATGGTAGATTTTACTCTCAGGTTGTGAAGGAAATCGTGTCTTATGCAGAGATTTCCAGCTTTGCTCTTCTATTGTGTGTGTGTGTGTGTGTGTGTGTGTGTGTGTGTGTGTGTGTGTGTGTGTGTGTGTGTGTGTGTGTGTCCAGCTAATAACCGGAAGGAGAGTGATCAGCAGTTACGACCCTAGCCAATGAATGACCCCGTGCATTGTGCGTAAATCCGCTGTTTTATGAATGAGTCACGACCAGGGATGGTTTCAGTGAGGGGATGATACTCTGGTACTACTACTACTACTACTACTACTACTACTACTACTACTAATACTACTACTACTACTACTACTACTACTACTTTTTTTTTAAAATGGCCTCCAGCCTCCCCCAATAGCCACACCTTCGCCACCATTTATTTACCTTAATATTAAATATCCTAATACATAAGAAGCTATCCTATCTGTGTTAAATTAGTTGAGCCGCAGATCTATGCGGCATTCAGTGACTGTAGCCTCATAGTCAATATCTGCAGCAGTTGTCGGAGTAGGGGCGGAAGCTCTCGTTCCCTACTACTACTACTACTACTAAATGTCTTTTACTTCATTACATTTGTTTTTATCAATAACTGAATGAAAATCTTGAATACAGGTAAAAATTTTATCAATACCTGTTGCCAAATATTCGACCAATAACTAATAATGGTTGATACCTGATAATGTTGATATCGTACACACCTGGTAGTGAATATTTTACCTTATATCATTCATCAGGCGATTAACTCAAATGCCTGATACCACCTACTAATATCAACAGTTAATAAATACCTGATACTTTACGATGCCACATTACCTGATATTGACGTAATTTAACTTTTAATTAATCGATTCATTCAGTGACGTTACCGGTACTATCCATACCTGTAGTATCAGTGATGTTTGATACCAATGACGTAATAGATTATCACTGAGGGGTAAAACTTGATTCTTGATAATAGGTTTCAAGGTTATGTACCACTAGTGATACCATTGGTGAGGGTTACCTTGGATCCCTCTCCCTCTCCTCCCTCTTCATCTCCTCTCTCCCTCTTCTCCATCTTTCCTCTCCCCCCTCCTCCCTCTACCCCCTCCTCCCTCTACCCCCTTCTCCCTCTACCCCCTCCTCCCTCTACCCCCTCACGAGCAAGGTAGACAGATGGTTATCTTAGGGACGTCCCAAAGATAACAGGGTTATGTTATGGTGTTCGCTGTTATCTTCGAGCATTTATCACACTGACTCACCAGCATGTCTGAAAGTGATGAAATTGTTGTATCGTGTTTTTGTTTTTATTTGCAATTAAACACCGGAGCTGTGCCATTGAGTGCCACCTGTGATTCTGAGCTAATGGTGTGTGTGTGTGTGTGTGTGTGTGTGTGTGTGTGTGTGTGTGTGTGTGTGTGTGTGTGTGTGTGTGTGTGTGTGTGTGTGTGTGTGTGTGTGTGTGTTGGTGTGACCCAGTTCTGGTAGACCCACTCCTGGTAGACCCCAGTTCTGGTAGGACTCTAGTCCTGAGATCCTGGGTTCTGGTAGACCAGTTCTGGTAGACCCCACCCTGGTAGATCTCAGTTTCTGGTAGATCCCAGTTCTGGTGGACCCCTGTTCTGGTAGACCCCAGTTCTGCAGATCCCAGTTCTGGTGGACCCTAAACTGGTAGACCCCAGTCTCTGGCAGACCCCAATTTGCAGACCCCAGTTCTGGTAGATCCCAGTTCTGCAGACCCCAGTTCTGGGACCCTGGGAAACAGTAGATCCCAGTTCTGGTGGACCCCAGTTCTGCAGACCCCAGTTCTGGTAGACCCCAGTTCTGGTGGACCCCAGTTCCAGACCCTGCAACCCTGCAGATCACCATAGTCTGGTGGACCCCAGTCTCTGTGGACCCCATTTCGGTAACGAGCTCTGTAGACCCCAGTTCTGGTAGACCCCAGTTCTGGTGACCCCAGTTCTGGTGGACCTCAGTTCTGGGTGGACCCCAACCCCAGGACCCTGTGTTCTGCAGACCCCAGTTCTGGTAGACACCAGTTCTGGTAGACCCCATTTCTGGTAGACCCCAGTCCTCGTAGACCCCAGTTCTGGTAGACCCCAGTTCTGGTAGACTGGTAGACCCCAGTTCTGGTAGACCCCAGTTCTGGTAGACCCCAGTTCTGGTGGACCCCAGTTCTGGTGGACCCCAGGCCTAATAGACCTCAGACCTGGTAAACGTCTTGGTAGACCCCAGTCTTCATAGACCCCACTCCTGTTTTAAATTCTCTTTCTCTTTATTTTCTCTCTCCTTTTCTCTGTTTTCTTTCTCTTTCTTCTTTCTTTCTCTCTACATAATGTAGTGATATACATGACATGGCTACAGTACGGAGGACCATTACAGTAAGGACCATTACAGTATTACGTTACAGTAGATAGTTAAAATAGCCAGACTTTCTTTATATATATATATATATATATATATATATATATATATATATATATATATATATATATATATATATATATATATGTGTGTGTGTGTGTGTGTGTGTGTGTGTGTGTGTGTGTGTGAGTATGTGTACTCTTTACCATAAAAATGGATGGAGAGTTACTGTGACGTTAGAGGTTTTGCATAATTACGCAGGTGACTTACACAGGTACACACGAGGGCTAATTACGCATCAGATTATACGAAGTTATTACGCCTTCACCTGTGTATGAGAAGCTTATGGGTTTAAAATATTGTTAGATTACGAAGACTTTATTATCGTCATAGTTTTTTGTACTGTTATTGGTAGTTGTAAGTGTTAAGTGTGTATACTAAATTATCCAATAGATGTATTATTATTGTTTTGCTCTTGTTAGTATTAGTATTGTTGTTATTTTATTATTATTGTTATTATTCGCATTAATATTGTTATTATTGTTATATAATTATTATTGTTGTTGGTGTTATATAATATTTATTATTATTATTATTATTATTCGTAGTATTATTGTTTTTGCTCTTGTTAGTATTATTATTTTATTATTATTGTTAATATTCTCATTATTATTGTTATTGATTGTTATTGTTATTGTTATTATTATCGTTGTTGTTTATTATTATTATTATTTAAGCTGAAACTAACACGCAAACAAAATTAAAAACCACCTTATATCATTACACATATAACACTCATAAATATACACACAGACTCATACCCTGACTGTCCACAACTGATTCAGACGTAACTGTGTGTGTGTGTGTGTGTGTGTGTGTGTGTGTGTGTGTGTTGTCCGCCTTTATGATTAACGACACTTGTACAGAAGATAATTTTAACCACATACCTTGTGAGTTATGTAATTGTTTTAGTTCAGAATAACAACCACACAATATAAACTGGTCTCACCTGTACTGATTTAACCACACGTGTTGCGTTATGTTGACATATTACACCAAATTAATATAAATTACCTGGAAATATTTATATAACCAAATTAGGGGAGAGACAGACAAACGGTAATTATACACATACATCAACAAAGAAGTATTGATGTGCTTATGTTATTTATACATCAATACAGACTATCACGGGGACGGTATGAATGATGTAGATTCTTGAAATAAAGTCCCCTGTGAAGATAAGGCTCTATATTTAGCCACTGTCTTGTTTACCTGTGTAGCCCCTCAATGACCAGCACCAGATTACCGACCATTGTGTCCACCAGACTTATCTGATACCAACCTATTAGTCAATAAACATATAAAGATTTGTGTATATCTGTGGCGCCCACCTGAGTCTCTCTCTCTCTCTCTCCTACGCACTTGGTCTTAATGTTGACTCTGTGACATATTTGTTTAAGTTCAGGTATAGGTGTGTGTGTGTGTGTGTGTGTGTGTGTGTGTGTGTGTGTGTGTGTGTGTGTATGTGGTGTTATGTTTACACACACACACACACGCCCCTGGTCGGGCTAGGTACGCAGTAGTACAAACACTCAACGCAGCTTCCTTGTTTACCATCTAATATCTCTTGTTATCTTTGTGTTATCGGCGACCATCGGGCCGTACTAAGGTGCTGCCCTGGTACCGACCATCAAGTGCGTCATACCTGCCTGTGCCTGTTGATGATGAGGGGCGTATGGCGGGGATTCTGAGAAGGGGAAGTGGCGATGGTGATTAGACATGGGGAGAGTGGAGGGAGGTAGGGAGGGGGAGCGGAGGGAGGGAAAAGGAAAGAGAGGGAGGAAAGAAAGAGGGAAGAAATGGAGAAATGAGGGAGAGAGAGAGAGGTTTACTTCAAAGGTTGATCCGGGTGAGGGACGAGATGGATATAGGTGTGGTCTTGGTGAAGTGAAGGTGTGTGTGTGTGTGTGTGTGTGTGTGTGTGTGTGTGTATCTGGGGGTGTGGCCCGGGTGCAACGAAGAAGGCCGGACTATTGTGTTAAGTGTGTCCTGGTAGATGAAGGGGGTGTGATGGGGTGTGGCTGGGAGGGGGTGTGGTATGGGTGTGTAGTAAGAGAGGGAAGCCAATCTATTGTGTAGGTTAAACAAATGCTGGTAGGGAAAGGTGTGTAACAAAAGGTGTTGAGTGGGTGTGGCGAGAGAGAAGGATTTTTGGGGGAGTGTATAGATTGTGTCCTGGAGGTGTATTGGGTGTAACGAGGGGTGTGACCAGGGTGAGGTGTTGTCCCTGGGTGTACAAATGTGTATAGGTGAATAGGGTCATTATCGTATCAGTAGGAATTTAAATGGACATAATTCAGATAGTTAACTCATCATTATCAATAGGTTGAATTATCACTCCTCAAGACCATCATTATCTCATCAGGTGTAACAAAAACATTGGCATTCATCACGGTCAGTATATAGAGCCATTAGAATCAAAGGGTTAACGTATCAACTCATTATACTTTCCTTATTATCATTGGTAATTCTTATTTTTTTATCAAGTTTATTCACTATATTCATAAGTTAAACGGAAGCCTTAGGGAAAAATTGCGTTTATAATTAATACTTACAGGTGTTAGGTCATAATTATTATGTTCATGACCAAAACAATGATGAAATGTATAGACCTTTTTTGGGAGAGATGGTGGGGGGAGTAAATTACATAAACTCCAAGATATAACAGCTAACACTCCCACTCGGCTGATAACGTCACATTAAGCACTAACACTCAATTAGCACCTAGATAAAAAGCCTTAAAAAAATAAATCTGGTTTGTCAGTGGTAAAAGCAGGTCTGTCCCTCGGTAACATGTGTTCATTGCAGCCCAAATTGGCAGTTGAGCGTAAGGGCCTCTAACTATCTGAAGCCAATCTATAATACGAGTTTTCAACATAAAATTATCATTGTATTTTTTTAACATAGAAAATATAGATAAGGTGAAGACAAAAATATTTGATTATTACGTAAAGAAGACTATTTTAAAATCATGTGTAGGTAATTATTATGTAAAGTCCTGATATTATTCTTTACATAAATATGGTCATCATAAGATAAAATATATCCAGGATGCAAGTTTGTTATTTACTCTTGGGTGTAAAATTATCTCCAGAGTACATACAGCATTAGTCTTCTTTACCGATAATATTCTTGTTGGTGGTGAAGAAATTGATAATAAATAACTGATAAAAGTAAAATAATTCTGTCGACAGTGTATATTATTTTATATCAGAAGCCCAATTATTTTAAGCTTTTCTTGACTGTTAGATTCGCCTAGTTCTTCAGCTTTAATGAGTTACTGCATAGGTTAAATGTTTTCTCTGTCATATTCTTTGGGGGTATTGTAATTGTCAGTTCTGTTATCTGTCTGAACATTTGTCAATTCTTCACGTCGCAGTTAAGACACTGTCCACCCTTACCACTGTACTTAAAGATTTAGTCAACACTCTCGTACTAATGCTTCTGAATGCACCATTGACCTAGATACCGGGGTTATTAAGGAATCAAGTACGGTGCACAATTAAAGTTTGAAGTGTGAAGTGTAAAATCATCTTATTCTTTAAGTTCCTTGTGTGAAAAGTTTACATTTTCGTCTTGCACTTACCAACTTTATTCCAGACAAAGTTTTGATTTTGTTTAAGAAGCTAAAATCATCATAAATGTCTTGGCAATCGTCACGCTCTGAAGTCAAAAAATACGTAATGGAGTAAACAAAAAAATAAATTCTTGCTATGATAAACAAAAAAATAAATTCTTGCTATGATAAACAAAAAAATAAATTCTTGCTATGTGTCTGTCTGTCTGTCTGTCTGTCTGTCTGTCTGTCTGTCTGTCTGTCTGTCTGTCTGTCTGTCTGTCTGCCTGCCTGTCTCATTCGATGTCTCTTCAACCCATTATCTTCGTCTCGAAATAGATAGTTAGACAGATAAATGAAAAAAAGAGTAATAGAGTATTGATAACAGACTGTCGTGGTGATCCCAAAAGCCTTTTTGCGTGTTGTGTATATACTCACTGGAGCGACCCTGAGGATGCCACGCCTCTCTTGTTGACACGTGTATGCTTGTTCCGGGTCGATGTTGAGAGAGAGAGAGAGAGAGAGAGAGAGAGAGAGAGAGAGAGAGAGAGAGAGAGAGAATGTTTGTTCACAGAAGAGACGCCCCGAGGCCATAATACATACGTTGGTGACAAAAGATCATTCCGGAGTGGTGCTCTTGCCTCTGTTCCTACCCGGCCCTCGTCACCCGGGTGCTGCTGCAGGTGCTCCAGATGACGCTATCTCGTTGATGGGACTCTTAGTCTTACTGATAATCTATTCCTGTTGATACTAGTACTACTGTTGCTGGTGTCTTATTCCTATTGTTACTATTAATTTTAGTATTGTTGCTATTGTTCGTGACCTGTGACCTTACGTAATTAGTCCAAGGTAAACTAATCTACTCCTGAACCATCAGAATTGTTGTCCAAAATTATGGTCTTTGTGTTTGTCTGTTGCAATATTCATCTATTTTTGAAACTGTTTATTTATCTATCATTGAACTTTCCCCCCCCCGTTCGATTCCTCCCAGAAAAATATTATTAATCGTATTTAACTCTATAATCAAAGCCACTGGTCGATAGATGTGCCTTTGGAGGGTGAGAGCCACAGGTTTTCCTCGTGTTTGCAGGATTTATTACACAGCGGCGGCTTTAGAGATGATCTGTTGTTTACGTTGAGCTATAGTCTTGCTGATGCCTCTGTTGTCATTGCTAACACTGTTGCTTTGTTGCAGATCTTGTTGCAATGACGGTATCTGATAATGTTCCTATCGCATGCCTGTGATAATTTTGATACTACTACTACTACTACTACTACTACTACTACTACTACTACTACTACTACTAATACTACTACTACTACTACTACTACTACTACTACTACACACACACACACACACACAGTGGCAACTCATGGTCCTCAACATACCCTCGTCGCCACCACAACGAGCTCTATTGCTCTTAACACTGTGAGATGAATGCAACAACTCTCTCTCTCTTTCTCTACTATATGAGAACACCATGGTAAATTCTTATTGCAACTATTAATATTGTTGATATCAATACAATTACTACCATAACTACTATTACCTACCATATCTACTACTACTACTACTACTACTACTTTTTTTTTTTTAAACTTGGCCTCCAGCCTCCCCCAATAGCCACACCTTCGCCACCATTTATTTACCTTAATATTAAATATCCTAATACATAAGAAGCTATCCTATCTGTGTTAAATTAGTTGAGCTGCAGATCTATGCGGCATTCAGTGACTGTAGCCTCATAGTCAATATCTGCAGCAGTTGTCGGAGTAGGGGCAGAAGCTCTCTTTCCCCTGAGGCAGAGCAAAGCCGACCGAAGGAGAGAGAAAGACAGTCGACATCTCATCCAGGCTGCTACTACTACTACTACTACTACTTTTTTTTTTTTTTTTCAAACGTGGCCTCCAGCCTCCCCCAATAGCCACACCTTCGCCACCATTTATTTACCTACTACTACTACTACTACTACTACTACTACTACTATTACTACTACTACTACCTCCTACTATTACTAATTCACCACCACTATCACTACCAGCCTTCATTTCCATTTTCAATTATCGTCTACCACCTCACTACAACAACCACCTACACCCCCCATCCAAATGCTCCTGAAGTAATTTAAACACACACCTTTGGGTATTGAACATTAGCCATAAAACTACAACAATCATCATCATATAAGTCTTTAGGGCCGAACTTAATACTTGAGTTTTATTGACTCGTGAATTGTAATTGCACGTTATTACTGTACTAAAAATTATCGTAAATATTGACATAACCGAGTGTATTAATTTCATTGTTATGGTTGGAGGAGGAGGTAGGGGAGGAGTGGTGGTGGGGGGGTGAGGGATAGAGGGTAGGTTCGGAGTGGTAGACGAGGAGTTTGTGGTTAGAGTTGAAGTAGAAGGTGAGGATAGAGAGGGATCGAGTGGGAGGTGAGGAATAGAGGGTAGGTTCGGAGTGGTAGACGAGGAGTTAGTGGTTAGAGTTGAAGTAGAAGGTGAGGATAGAGAGGGATCCAGTGGGAGGTGAGGAATAGAGGGTAGGTTCGGAGTGGTAGACGAGGAGTTAGTGGTTAGAGTTGAAGTAGAAGGTGAGGATAGAGAGGGATTGAGTGGGAGGTGAGGAATAGAGGGTAGGTTCGGAGTGGTAGGCGAGGAGTTAGTGGTTAGAGTTGAAGTAGAAGGCGAGGGATAGAATGTTGGTAGATTTCACAGTTCGAGGAGTTGATGGTATAGGAATGTCCTGTAGAATTTGAAGAATTAAATTATTTTATCTTATGAAATATTTGGAATCGTTTTCTTCTCTTGGTGGGATAAAAATCTTGTTAAGGTTGATACGTGAGTTTTATTGCCTTTACCTAAACTAATATTACTGTTATTATTATTATTATTATTATTATTATTATTATTATTATTATTATTATTATTATTATTATTATTATTATTATTAGAATGAACAGGAGAATTACCATAGGAACAAGTGTTAGGAGTTAGTTTAGGTTAAGATTCCATTGAACGTAGTCACAAAACCTTTACTCTGATGCCAATCCAATTTCCGAGATCATGCTGACATTCTATGATCGGCCATAACGTGTGGTAACAATACTTTATGAGGTCATATTTTTTCTTCTCGTGGTTTTCGTCGCGTGCAAGTGTATTGATACTCTGTCTGTCTGTCTGTCTGTCTGTGTGGGTGCGCGCGCCTCTCACGTTATATATGTATGATCTCAGATGATCTTTACATTACATAAATTAATTGATATTAATATTATTTCATTGGGGTGAGCTAGAGTTATAGAGTGAAAAAGTAATTGATGTAGGAAACTTTGTACTTATGTTTATCTTTAGTCGCTCACACACACACACACACACACACACACACACACACACACACACACACACACACACACACACACACACACACACACACACACACACACACACACACACACTGCCGGCAGACGTCATTGTCTCAAAGTTTAACTAAATTTACAGTAAAGTTGTCACACCACATAATCGCTTCACGTCACACACGAAGGACTTTAGGTGTGAATCCTTTAGGTCGTCAAAAACGTGACCATCCCCCACCACCCTCAGCTCCCATCTCGTGTGACGACACAAGATTTCCTTCATCCTACTTGCAAGTCAGTTTGAGCATTGATGACGTCACTTAAAGTCCCTTCAGCATCCTGACTACATACATTTTGCTCCTTTTGACGTCATGGAAGAGTTCCCCAATCACGAGTTAGTATTCTGCGACGTCATTAACGACACCTGTACCGTTTATAACGTCACACATTGTCCCACCTGACCACGCCTCTTTGAACCTCATGACGTCATTAAAGGCCTCCAACTCCTCCTAGCCACACCCACTACCCTTTACCAAGCTTCCTTGAACCTCGTGACGTCATAAAATGTAACTCGCCTCCTCTCTCTTTGCAGCCAACTCCACCCCTATCCTTAGTGACGTCACTTATGGCTCCTCTCACCATAAAATGTAGTGGAGGAGCCGGGGATTGAACCCGGGACTTCTCACATGCGAAGCGAGCACTCTACCTCTGAGTTACACCCCCCTTCCTGTTAACACCAGCCACGTTAGCGATCTTGTGACTCGCTCTCACCTCCTAATGCTGGCTGCCGACCTCAATGCAGGGGTCGGTGTTGTCATGAGTTTTTCCACTTGTCTTTGTGTTTATTGCTTAATTTTCTATAATTCTCAACTATTATCAATATTAAATCTGACCCGAACAGACTGGATGTTTGTATATTTCATCAGACCAGAAGGGTTAAAACACCAATCAAAACAGACCTTAGTGGACACGATTAAATTCTATTGGCTGCGTACTTCATGCTATCTTAATCACTTAGTAATTGTTCGTGTCTGATGCACCGTCGTAAACACTTGATCTGACTAACAAACTGACTAACAGGAGATTGTTTCCGTGGTCACATCGTTAACTTGGTCCTGTTGCTCACTATCCGTTTGAGATCCCTAAAAAAAAAAGGGATGCTTTAATGAAAACTGTTGACTGATAGATAGATAGATAGATAGATAGATAGATAGATAGATAGATAGATAGATAAACTCACCATACAAGTTAACAATTGGTTCAGTAAGTATGTAGACTATGCTGGTATATAATTAAATTCGATATACAAAATTTGTACCACACACCGTAATGACCCGCTATACGAAATATGTAATTTACTTCTATTAATGCCGCCCCAAACGTCATCTGTGTCGTTTGAAATACCAGCCGAATATTTTGACTTGACGCCATCTCGCAATACGAGCCACCCCTACCCTCGTCGCTGGCACCCCTTGGCACTGGCAGGCGGTACCGGAGTATCCCGTGTCAGCTGTGGGCAGTGCCAGGCGGTAAGATAAGATACGAGGATTCTCTAACATATGTTTGCGAAATATAAGTACGAGGGGCTATTGTTGTTGTTGTTGTTGTGTGTATGTTTGCGTGTGTTTGTGTGTGCGCGTGAGTTTTATAATAATAATAATAATAATTTACAGTCTATTAAAGAACATGGCAGCCAAAAAGGTGAAAATATACAATAAACAGATGTGACAGAAGTTACATAATTGGGAAGTGGGTCTCGTGATTGACAGGTGACATTAGTGGTGCATATACTGTATATTATGACAAGAGAGAGGGTCATTTAACAAGGAATTTCAACATAGTAACAATACAAAAGTAAAATTGGCAGGGAGTCAACACACCGCATACTACGAGTTGATATTTTTGTACAATGGTTGGAAATGAACTGTTCTTCTAGCGATCTTTATTTGGTCGTATGGGCTGGATGCGGTTGTAGTGTCGAACAACAATTCGCAGACGAGGGATCTCAGGTGGGAGCAGGAGACGGTGCCAGGGTGGTGTTACTAGCTTCTCCAAAGTATGTCAATATTTGTGTGTATATGTTTGTTTGTGTGTATTTATCCAGTTATATCCATCTAATTATCTACTTAACTAAAGCGAATTTTGGAAAGTTGATAGATTACCTCAATAAATACGACTAGCCTTTCTGAATAACTATATGTCAGGATGGCCGAGCGGTCTAAGGCGCTGCGTTCAGGTCGCAGTCCGGTCTTCCGGGCGTGGGTTCGAATCCCACTTCTGACAATATGTTTTTTAAGAATCCGTAGTGAAGAACGGAACAGAATATCACAGGCCTCCGTAATTTTGGTTCCAGACAGATCCAATTACAGAAACCCTTTATATGGCATGGCGTCAATAGTTACTTATGGGAAGTGTTGGTTCGATTCATTCTAATTCAATAACTAATGAGAAGATAAAATAAAAATAAGGTGAAAACACGACCTACAGTATATTCATAATGTATCCTGACTATTTTCCGGTTTTGTTGTTGTTAGTATTCGTCTACCAACAATGATAGTTCCATTGGTATCGTCACTACTCATATCTTGCCTTTGTTGTGATAGAATAGTCTAACATGTGTGATCCGTAACAGAGGTGATCCGTAACACAGGTGATCCGTAGCACAGGTGATCCGTAACACAGGTGATCGTAACACAGGTGATTCAGGTGATCCAATACATGTGATCCATAACACAGGTGATCCACAACACAGGTGATCCATAACACAGGTGATCCGTAACACAGGTGATCCGTAACACAGGTGATCCGTAACACAGGTGATCCGTAACACAGGTGATCCATAACACAGGTGATCCGTAACACAGGTGATCCATAACACAGGTGATCCGTAACACAGGTGATCCATAACAGGTGATCCGTAACACAGGTGATCCGTAACACAGGTGATCCGTAACACAGGTGATCCGCCACAATCCCCCGACACACTACCTCGCGTCATACAGGATCACGACACCTTTACCTGTTTGAATTGATGACCACCACGACCAAATAAACAAAGATTGAAAGTATTAGAGACAATGTTCATACCCACATTACCAACGTCATTGTTTACGATCATGTACACCAGTGGATACAGTCATGTGTGTGTGTGTGTGCGTGTTTGTTTGTTTATGCATCATGACACACACACACCCAAGGAGAGACCATCTAACTGCCTGTGTCCTGACTGCACCTGACCTGTTGTGAATCCTTAGTTAACTTGTCACACACCTTCACTCTCTGGGCTCATTGACTTCCTGTCCTCCTCTCCTATATCTCTTACCTATTCCTCTCCTCTCATCTCCTTTCTGTCGTCATTCCCTCCTTATCCTTATCCTTCCCCTGCCCTCTTATCCCTTCTTCCTCTCTCTCTCTCTCTCTGACGAGGAAGTCTTTCTAGGTTTATAAAAATGTTGTGTCTGACTTTTTGTGTGAGTTACGTCTTAATCACTTGTTCTGGAATGTCAGGTATGACATACCGAACTCACGGCCTTGAGAGTAGTGTGTGTGTGTGTGTGTGTGTGTGTGTGTGTGTGTGTGTGTGTGTGTGTGTGTGCGTGTGTGTGTGTGCGTGTGTGTGTGTGGTGTGCGCGTGTGCGCGTGTGTGTGTGTGTGTGTGTGTGTGTGTGTGTGTGTGTGTGTGTGTGTGTGTGTGTACCTGCTTGCACGATCTTCGCAATAAAAACAGGAAAAATCTTGGTGGTGGTAGACTCATCAGACCTTGGACCTAGTCTGAACACTCACCTGGCCTGACCTTATTACTCCTTAAAGGTGTGAGTTGGGGGGGGGGTGAGAGAGAGGAGGAGGGATGGTGGTAGGAGAGACGGAGGAGCATGGTAGGAGGAAGGAGGGTTGATGGTAGGGGAGGGACGGAATGAGCATGGTAGGGGAGGGCAGGAGGGATGATGGTAGGGAGGGAAGGAGGGTGATGGTAGGGGAGAGACGGAGGAGCATGGTAGGGGAGGGAAGGAGGGTTGATGGTAGGGGAGGGAAGGAGGGTGATGGTAGGGGAAGGAGGGGCGGAGGGAGAGATGGTGGGAAGGGAAGTGAGAGAGTGAAGATAAGAGGGTGAGGAAGGGAAAGGGAGGAAGGATGGGAAAGACAGGGATGGAGGGGGAGGATGAGTAATAATGGGAGGGGAGGATGTGATCGAAGGAGGGGAAGACGGCAACAGAAATAGGAATAATAAAGAGAGGAAACACAAAATAAAAATAAAGACGGGAAATGGGACAAAATAGATGAAGATAGGGAGAATTAATTTACAAAGAGTAGGAATAGTAAAAGAGAAGAGGGGAGAAACAAGGAAACAAGAGAGGGAGAGAAGAACAAGGAAGATAGAGAGAGAGAGAGAGATACGGACGATGACAACAAGGAAATAGTAATAAGAGTAGAATGAGGAGAGGAAGAAGAGAAAAGAGAAAGAGGTGATGAAGGAGGAGGAGATGGAAAGGAGAAAGCAGATAGTAGCCCAATAACCTTTCATTCTAGTGACAGGAAATCGTATACTTAACACCAATGACCCATAAACAACATCTGTCTAGGCTTGTATTGTTACCATGACCTCCACGCTACGCTCTCTTATCATATTCCATTACGTCTTGTCAATATCATCTCCGGTACCAGGGTCATACTCGGGCTTATGGACGGTGCTGAGGTGTAGACGTGAATCTGAAATAATCAATACAATGCTTTAAGCCACATTTAAATACCACCTGTGACTCTTAATTGTGTTATCTTGACTCTTAATTGTGTTATCTGTGACTCCACCTGTGTTATCTCTGGCTCTACCTGTGTTATAATCTGTGAATGGATAAATCAGATCAAAATCAGCCTTGAAATTTATCATCATCATCATCACCACGTAATTTATTTCTAGCCTTTACAATACTCACAAAAATTAAATGCAACTCCACTTAAAACTACAATAATGTTAAAAGCTGCTTAAAGTCATATACGTAACAGAGACTTGAGTGAGAAGTTAAATGAACTAAAGTAACTAAATCGGATCTAAATAGCTTAAATGAGGCTCAGATTTAACATTTTACAGTCAGTCATCACAATAATGTTTACAGCAATTGTCTAAAATATGTTGACAGACATTTACATATTGTATATGTTAGTTCGTACTAAGAGTTTATAAGAGTACAATAACTTATCCTCTTGATTGTCGTCTTCACCCTTCGATTACAATAACTTACCCTCTTGATTACGATGTCTTCACCCTTTGATTACAATAACTTACCCTCTTGATTACGATGTCTTCACCCTTTGATTACAATAACTTACCCTCTTGATTACGATGTCTTCACCCTTTGATTACAATAACTTACCCTCTTGATTACGATGTCTTCACCCTTTGATTACAATAACTTACCCTCTTGATTACGATGTCTTAACCCTTTGATTACAATAACTTACCCTCTTGATTACGATGTCTTAACTCTTTGATTACCATTACATAACCCCACAAACACAAGACACAGTACCCAAGAGGTGAAATCATCGAACAGAAGGATTTCAAGTTACCTCTGCACTGTCATTCATTTCAAGTATAAGAATTATCTAAGTATATACTCGACCTCATCAACCAAACAAGAGATGAATGAGTGAGAAATAACCTTTACTCTATATACTCGACCTCATAAACCAAACAAGAGATGAATGAGTGAGAAATAACCTTTACTCTATATACTCGACCTCATCAACCAAACAAGAGATGAATGAGTGAGAAATAACCTTTACTCTATATACTCGACCTCATCAACCAAACAAGAGATGAATGAGTGAGAAATAACCTTTACTCTATATACTCGACCTCATCAACCAAACAAGAGATGAATGAGTGAGAAATAACCTTTACTCACGTTTAAAATAAGACACTTTAAACCATCTCTGAGACTGAACACTTGGCTGCGATAGGCCCCAAGGAGTGAGGACTACTTGCTTACACAACGCAGAACGAGAGGGGGGATGGAGAGGAGTGGGGTAGGTTAATAGAGATGGGGGTGGGGGGGGTAATGGCCACTGTCATAGAGGCTGAGAGAGAGAGAGGAGAGAGAGAGAGAGAGAGAGAGAGAGAGAGAGAGAGAGAGAGAGAGAGAGAGAGAGAGAGAGAGGAGATTGGGCAAAATTCTAAGAAAATTGCTCAGCGAAGAATACATTAAAATTAATAGGAGGAATATGTAATCAGGGATATGGCTCAATGCTTAAGCACACACACACACACACACAGACACACACACACACACACACACACACACACACACCACAGAGCTCCAAGGTCAGACGGCAGGCCATGACCCAATAACATAATAGTGGTGACATTCTCCTTTGCCTTCATTCGTTCCCTGGCGATAACAAGACAGTGAACAACCCACAATGACACTCACGATGAGACATAAAGGGAGACATTAAAGATAGTGAGAGGGAGGTGAGCAAAAAAAAAAAAAAAAAAAAAAGAAAGAAAATAGTGACGGTAGGTGATTAAATAGAGAAAAAAAAGAGGAATGAAGTAGATTCGCAATAATATTCTTGATGAGACATAAAGGAACATTAAATAAAAAAATGAGAGCATGACAAAATAACAATCGGAATGAGACATAAAAAAAGACATGAAAGGGAAAGGATAATAAAGACAGTGACGAACTATCATAAGACTTCCCATGAGACATTAAATGAAAGTGACAACAAGACAGTGATGGACTCTGACGACATTCTCGATGAGACATAAAGAGACATTAAAAAGGTTATAAATTAGCTTGATATGTCTCAAGGCTACAAGCTGTCAGTCATATGTTTAATGAGAGTTCGTGTGTGTGTGTAGGTGGTGAGGAGAGAGAGAGAGAGAGAGAGACTAATGCTGGCCCGTGAAGGTTGGTCACCCACTCTAGCGTCGCCGACAACCAACTCTCTTTGTGTTGTTGCTGATGCTGTTGTTTGACCCTCACCCCATCTAACACACTCCTCCCCCCCTCATTATCTCCCCATCTTCATCCCCCCTCATTATCTCCCCATCATTATCTCCCCTCATTATCTCCCCACGTAACACCCTCCCCTCAATATCTCCCCATTAACTTCCATACATCACTAATCTCTAGTTATCTCCCTATTTCCTACTAAACAGTCGCCTCCCTTTAATTTTTCTCCCTAACACCCCCCTTTACTCTCTCCCCATCTATCATCCCTTCCCCTTAATGTCTCCCCTAACACCCCCTCCACTAATCTAACCCCTAACATCCACAACGCACCTGACCCTCATCTAACACCTTTCTCTAACACCTACAATACCTCCCTCCCCTCCTTCTTCCCCCTCCTCTCCTCCCTCCCCCACCCGTCCATTCCCCCCCACCTCCAACATCACTAACCTTCCCTTCCCACCCCCTCCCTCCTCATACCTCTCTCTCCCCCCTCATGCCTCTGCTCATACCTTTCTCCCCTCCTCCCTTCTCCCTCCTCTACCTTTCTCCCTCCTCATACCTCCTCATACCTCTCCCTCCTCATACCTTTCTCCCTCCTCTCTCTCCCTCCTCATACCCTCTCCTCCTCCTCTCCCCTCCTCATACCTCTCCCTCCTCATACCTCTCTCCCTCCTCATACCTCTCTCCCTCCTCTCCTCCCCTCCTCTACCTCTCTCCCTCCTCTCCTCTCCTCTCCTCATACCTCTCCTCCCTCTCCTCCCTCTCCTCTCCTCCTCCTCCTCTACCTCACCCCTCACCCAACGTATAAACCTAACCTAACACAATTCTCCCCACAATTTTCCCCAATGTCACCCCACAAGTACAGACTACTCAATAAAAGTCCCCTCCTTACCTTATACTCCAATCCCCCTCCCTGTAACAACCACCCTCCCTGTAACAACCTCCCCTCCCTGTAACAACTCCCCTTAACCCTGTGACAACTCCTCCCTCTATATCAACCCATCCCCTATCCCCTGTAACAACTCCTCCCCCCAGCCCCTTCCCTCCTCCCTGTAACAGCCCCTCTCTTTCCCCTGTAACAACCCCTCCCCTGTAACAGCCCCCCTCCCCTGTAACAGCCCTTCCCCAGTAACAACCTCTCCCTTCCCCTGTAACAACCCCTCGCCTACCCCTTTAACAACTCCCCTACCCCTGTAATAACCCACCCCTTAATGTGAGTGAACATTATCGGAGACATTCAACAACAGTAGCAATTTTCCTTTGTGTTGCTTGACATCCCCACCCCCACCTCACCGCCACTCCTTAACCCCACCTCCCCCAAACCCCCCTCTCCAGATCAATCTCGCCCCCTCCCCTACCATCCCCACCACCGCCTCCTCCACCATCCCCACCACCTCCTCCCCCACCACCGCCTCCAGCCTCCTGCGACAACTGTCTCAATTAACGTGAAGGAATTTCATCTACCTCAGTAACTCGTACCCATCACATTTCTGCCTACGTTATTGGTTTCAATTTCGCCTTTGGTTGTCAACACGTTGTTTACTGTAGAGATGTAGAGACCCATCAGTACCTCGGCGGTTCTCCTGATGGGGGGGTACCTGACGTGGTTCATAGATGCTACAGATTGAGGAGGAGGAGGCGTCTCTCTACTGTGGACTATTACTGTTATTATATTCCTTATATGTGAAGGTTCTACTCGAAGTGTTGGGTCATGGTAAACCTTATCATCACGCCTCGATAAAGCTCCTTTGTTGATAACGTTGTGGTCTAAGGATTTTTGAGCGCCAGATGGTAGACTTGTGATGGACTCAGTTTCTTGTGCTCTTATACACTACACTGGGTGATGGTGTTCATGGTGAGTACGATGGTGTGGGGCCAGTACTAACCAGATCGCGCAGCTTCAAAGTGTTATTTCCTCACTCAACATTCTGGGATCGGATTTTCGAGGATATTTATGATAGAATGTTTCTCGTAAATGAATGTGTAAGAATGTATCTAACCAGTTAACTTAAACTGAACCCACAGAACTAAAACCTAGAAAAACCATCACAATTACACCATGATTTAAAATCTAAACCATCCACCAGAGAAAAAAAAACATAGGAAGAGAATATTTTAGAAATGATTTTTCTAACCTTATCTTGGTATAATTTTGATATTATAAACCTTCATTTTAAGTCTTATACCATCACTTACGAGGAAAAAAATCATCATAAGTCTCTCCTCGATGAACACAATCCCAAGACCCTCTGTGCCATCAAGGTCTGTTTTGGTTGGGTTTGTTTTGTCTTGTCTGTAGTAATCATTAACACCGGAAGCTCCAGTATTTACGCGGTGTGGACCCTCGGTACACCTATTGGCCTTGGTGGTGGTGGTGAGGCTATGGCTGTATGGCACGGTCCTCCAGTATAGCTAGATGAAGCTGAGATGAAACAACTTACGGTGTTTGGAGGAGAAGGGGGTGAAGGGAGGAGGAGGAAGAGGAGGAAGGAAGGCGGGAGAGGAAGAATAGGGGAGGAAGGAGGGATGCAGGAGAGGAAGAATAGGGAGGAAGGAGGACGGGAGAGAAGGAAGGCGGGAGAGGAAGAATAGGAGGAAGGAAGGGAGAGGAATAGGAAGAAGGAAGGCGTGGGAGAGGAAGAATAGGAGGAAGGAAGGGGAGAGGAAGAATAGGGAGAAGGAAGGTGGGAGAGGAAGAATAGGAGAAGGAGGGCGGGAGAGGAAGAATAGGAGGAAGGAGGGCGGGAGAGGAAGAATAGGAAGAAGGAGGGCGGAGAGGAAGAATAGGAGGAAGGAAGGCTTGGGAGAGGAAGAATAGGGAGGCGAATAGGGAGGAAGGAGGGCGAGGAGAGGAGGAGGAGAGGACGAGAGGAGATGAAGGACATGGAGAGGGAAAGGAGGGTGAGGATGTTTATGGTAGGGGATGAAAACTGAATAAAAAGGAGGAAGACAAAGAAGAAAGATGGCTAGTTACTTTGCCAGAGAGTAACAGGTTGATGGGAAAGGCAAGGGAAGGAGGGAGGGAGGAGGGAGGGGCAGGCAGGGTGGGAGAGGGAGAGAATAGAAGAATCGTAAATTCCAACCACGAACTAGAGCGATCATAAGGCTTTAGTGAGGAGGGGAGGGGAAGAGAAAGGAGGAGGGGGGAAGCAAGGGTGGAGGAGGGGAAGAAGAACATGGTGGGTGGTGAGGGAAGGAGGGGGAAGCAAGTGGGTGGAGGAGGGGAAGAAGAACATGGGGGTGGGTGGTGAGGGAAGGAGGGGGAAGGAGGGAAGGAGGAAGAATCACAGGAAAGTGAAGAGAGGGAAGAATGGAGGAGGAGGAGAGAGAGAGAGAGAGAGAGAGAGAGAGAGAGAGAGGAGAGAGAGAGAGAGAGAGAGGAATATGAAGATAATGAAGATCAACAATGTGTAATGGAGAAGAGAAGGAGAGTAAATAACAAGGAGAGATGGAGAGGGAAGTGTCGGGGAAGGAGAGAGAGGGAGGAAGGTTGAAGGAGGAGGGAGGGAGGGAGGGGGGTGATGTAGGAAGGTCACCAGCACGTGGCAGGAGTGTAAGGTAAGGAGGAGGGGAGGGGGCTAGAAGAGAAAGGGAAGGAGGGAAGGGGAGTAGAGAAGGAAGGAAGGGAGGGAGGGTGCAATAGAACAGGTAGACTACGTACCCGGAAACACATCACCAAATATTCGAAAGTTTCCCCGAGCTGAGACACTACAGACGGAGTCAGGTACTCTAACCCCCGTCAGTACCTCCTCCCGCATTCACCCTCCTGACCTAGTGCCTGACACGCCTCCCTCACCTGGATAAAGAAATGTATTGTTTACCTGTACATATAAGGATAATAAACCATGTGATTTATGTATGTGACACCTAGACCTTGGATTCATACGAGTTTCCTTTGTTTTCCGATTTTTTTTTTTTTACGAATAAATTGAAACTCATTTACCTGTGGCACAATTCACACACATACTCCGCTCCCGACCAATCACAGCTGGAGTATATTATTTGTGTAGTAATCTCAGAACGAATCATTCAGTCAAAGAGCTTTATAGACTAAATCCTATAACCCCTTCTTTTAAAAAATTGGCTTGTTATCTAGATCAACAGCTCTCGCAATAGGTATTCACGGCGTATTCAGACTCAATAAATATTTCACTCTGATGGTTTACATGAACAGAGAAAAATATATATTGCTCTCTGGGGATTTATGTGAAGTTCTACTGGACATGATTATTAACATAGGCAATATCTGTCTAAACTTCTCGTGCAATGTGTTGGGGCGAGGTATTATTTTCGCGTGTGTGTGTGTGTGTGTGTGTGTGTGTGTGTGTGTGTGTGTGTGTGTGTGTGTGTGTGTGTGTGTGTGTGTGTGTGTGTAAGCCTTGTCAAATAAGCTTTCCACCCATCCCAATGGCGAATGGCGTTGAAAATGAGAGTTGGGTGCGACGTTGTGGTCAGCGGCGGGTGTGTGAGAGGTACCGCACCTCAGTATAGGAACTTTCATCACAATACACAACACCCCCCTCACCCCCTCCCATCTGAGTTTACACCCCTTTCACCCACTTCCCTCTGAGTTTACACCCCGTCACCTCCATCTCTCTTGTGTTTTCACCCCCTCACCTCCTCGTCTCTGAGTTTACACCCCTCCTCCCCTCTTGAGTTTACACCCCTCCTCCCCTCTTGAGTTTACCTCTCCTCCCTCTGAGCCTCCTCCCCTCTGAGTTTACCATCCTCCTCCTCCCCTCTGAGTTTACACCATCACCTCTCCCCTGAGTTTACACCATCTGGTTTACCCCAGCACCTCCTCCCCTCAGGTGGTTTACACCCATCACCTCCTCCCCCTCTGAGTTTACACCCCATCACCTCTCCCCCTCAGGTTTACACCCATCACCTCCCCCTAGGAGTTTACACCCATCACCTCCTCCCCCTCGGAGTTTACACCCCGTCACCTCCTCCCCCTCGGAGTTTACACCCAGCACCTCCTCCCCCTCGGAGTTTACACCCAGCACCTCCTCCCCCTCGGAGTTTACACCCCGTCACCTCCACCCTCTTCGTCATCTCAATCTCTACGTATATGAGAGATATATAATAAAAGATAATGAGGAATAAGAAATAAAAATGAGAGTGAAAATCAAGAGTGAGAAGGAGAAAGAATTACCCGATGTTATAATGACGAATAATGACATAAACCAAGAGTATGATGATAATGAACGAGGCGAAAAATAAATTGATAAGTTTTTTATAAGATCAAGAAAAGTATTCGTAAAAAAAACTTGATTTTTTTTTAATTTTGTTAAAGTGTATTTTGAAGAGTAACCCAGACGATAAAAAACTGGATTTGTTAGTCTATTTTAAACTTTTAAGTAAGAAAGTAGATTTTTAAAAGTCAAGGGGTAAAATTTCGAATCTGTTTTAGGAATGGTTTTTTTGGAAACTAAAAAAGCTTAAGGTAAAGTTAAGCTTGGCCTTCCTGTGTGTGTGTGTGTTGATTTTCTCTCGTAATTGTGATAAACTTTTCCTCCAGGAATTTGTGTGAAGGTGAAAGTGCAGAGAGAAAGGAAAAGATAGAAAGTGTAGCAGAGAGAGAGAGTCGAACAACAAAGTTGAACGACGACGAAACAAAGAACGAGATATAACAACAACGAAAGAGGTGTACATGAGAGAAACTGTCTGACTGATATAATTCGAAAGTTAACACAACAAAAGATGACGAAAGAACACACACACACACACACACACACACACACACACAAGGGAGGGGGAGGGGGGGAGGAGGGTGGGGGGACTGCAGGTGTAGGTAGGGACGGGTATCACGTTACACACCTAAACAACAAAACAAGAGGGAGGGAGGGAGGGAATGTAGTAGTAATCGAGTGGTGATGGTGGTGTACGTCCTTGTGCGGCCTTCCCCCCGTGTGCCACAAATCCGCTGCGCACCTGAACCAACCCACCCTCTCCCCACCATCGCCTGTCCAATCTCGATCACTGTGAACCTATCCAGTATCTTCCACCCGATGGCCTGAATGTGTATTTCCAAGCGGAGTGAGAATTGGAATATAAAAAATAATAATAATACAGTTCTTGGAGCGATTTGGAAGGAAATATGAGAGGGAGGTGCATCGTCGGAATCCGGGTCTTACCGTTACCTACCTCTCGCGTTGGTAGCGTTGCCCTAGTTACTGTCGCTCCGGGGTGGGGTGGTGGGAGAGAGTGGTGGTTGGGGAGGGAACGGGGGGAGAGGCTTAGTGTTGGGGGTGGATAATGGGGGGAGAGGGAGGGAGGGAAGAGGAGGGGGAGAGAAGCAACAGGTAAGCAAAGCAGTTGGTCTTCAAGTCACCCACAATGTAGATATCAGAATTAAACCATAGAGTTTGTTGACAGAATTTGGCTAAAGGTGTAAACACGTCTTGGTTGTAGAGACCTGTTTACACCTTGGTGACTGATAGGGGCGAGAGACAAGAGTAAAGTGAGAAAGCAGAAGAGAAATAGAGAAATATAGATGAAGAGAGAGAGAGAGAGAGAGAGAGAGAGAGAGAGAGAGAGGTTGGTTTCGTAGTGCCTAGAACCAGGTTGTGTAAGCGTGGAGATTTCCATTGTACATTGAAAGTTTTATAGTTTATTTTTGTTCCTCTTTTTTTTTCAAGAACAATCTTATTCTCTCTCGCCTCTTGAGACGCTGGAGGCTCATGGTTGAGAGAGCAATACCACCAACCATCTATTAGTCCTAACATGATCTAGTTCAACCAAGTGTCTGTCTGTCTGTCTTATTGTTTGTGGGGTGTATCACGTGTTTCCACCCTCATGATTAGGTCAGCTTTAGTAAGTTTACGTTACTTTAGATTTGGTTTGATTTGGTTTGATTTGATAAGGTAAGGGTTAGTTAAGTTAGTTTAGGTTAGGGTTGGTTAGTGCCTTGTGACCTGACTGATTGAATGACCTAGATGAGGCAAATGTGTCAGTAAACTAATTAAATATAAATATAAATTCACGACACAAAGGTGTGATTCGCACCGTCCAATTCTTAACACAGACGTCAGATGGATGTGAAAGTGTCACTCCCCACACGACGATAACGATTGGACGTTTGGGGTGGGGGGGAGGAGGTAGAAAGATTGGGAATGGAGGTGAGAGGGGAGGGGGGTGTTGTTGGTGGAGGAGGGAGAGGGAGGGGGTGTTGTTGGTGGAGAGGGGACAAGGGGATGTTGGAGAGGGGAAAATGCTGTGATCCTATTTGCTGATATGGAGAAATTTATGGTACGTTTGGTTGACAGATGGAAGGAGGATTACCATACATACAGGAGACAATGGAATGATTTAGAACCTTCAAAACTTACAAAATCTATACGATCCAAAGGGTATGATTGCCTTTATTGTGAAGAATTGATCAGCATTCGTTATTTATTCTTGAGTATTTCTTTTATTTACGATTTTATTTGTGTAGCTGTTTTATTGATGTAAGAGTCCAGTTATTATTACGTTTTCTCTCCTTGCGTGTCCAGGGTAGATTATTTTTTATTCTAGGTTGTCTCATAGTAAAGGTCATCTTATCTTGACCCTATCTTGTATTAACTGAGCCAAGTGACCTATTTTCGTGGTTGGAAGATTCTCAAGATAGTCAACATTTATGAGGTAAACCAGTTTTGTACCTGTATATTCTCTTAGGGGTGGAGAGTATCCTGTTTCTTACCTGTGTGACTAGCCAGAGGTCATGTAAAAAAAACTATTTGGAATCTATAACGCTTCATAGGTTCCCACGGTCACCTGTGTTGTTTCTTAGGTGAACCATAAGTCAATCTGGGGCATCACCTAAAGCCTATTGAGTCATCTTACGTGTGCCAGGTGACCTACTTTGAATGTTAGGTGGTCAAGGTAGTACGAATTCACCTTAGATGTATAAGGTGATCTATATTGCATATGTTTTGGGTGCAAGGTAACCTATTTAGTCACCTAGGTGTGTTATAGAGTGAACTGTTTCTTGGGTGGGTAACCTGCTTAGGTAGGTGTTGAAGGTGTGTGGAGCGTCCCTGGGGTTGAGGTACGACGCAATACAGCGAGGAGGAAGTGTCACAAGGTAACCTGGTAATTGCCCCACTCCAGAAAGGTATGTTGTCAAGCATTATCTTTCTCCGTTTTTTTTTTCTTCTTCTTTGTTTCATTGCGCTCTACCGTTTTATTATGTGTGGTACTGTTTGTTTCTGTGTCTGTTTGTCTTGTTTCTTTTGTTTTTTCTCGTATTGGTTGTGTTTGGCTTCTCTTATCTCTTTGTCTGTGAGATAAGAGAGTTTTTTTTTTCATGGGGATCAATGTTCGGTGTTGCAAATGTTGGTTTCGTTTCCCAGTTGCAGGAGATAACACAAAAACAATGCATCTTGCAGCAACCTCCAGAACAGCTCAGTCATAATCGATTAACTTATGTGACGTCATCGTTTCGGATCCGCCACTTGTAGTGTGTTGGAGCAGCTATCGTGACACTATTAATAACCTGAAATAACGTCAACGTGTAAGCTTATACCAATCCACATACCTCTTCGATGAAGTCATAGAAGGAGTAGCCAATTACGTTATGTTTGGCATGTCGTCATATGTGACGCCGGCCAATTAGCCTTTCTCTCTGTGAGGTCATAGGAGAGCTGAACCAATCAGACTTTGTTTGGATGACGTCACTACCTGGTGTACCAATGGGGACTGTGAACGGGGGAATATTTTGGTCTCTCGCAAACGTGTCATTAGAGTGTGTCAAGGTACAGGGAGTGCGGGGAATTTACCCACGGCCGCTGTGGCAGGTAACGGCACGAAACACCTTCAATACAGAGAAAAACACCCACATACCTCTCTCTTGTTTATACTAACCCGCATGCACGTGGTTATTAATATACGTAAACATCCGGGACACACACACACGTACACACACACACACACACACACACACACACAGTCTTCTGGCCTAGGAGTGAATACCTCAGTATGGGAAAGTTGTACATTATTTTATTTATTGCATTATATAAAACTCTGTGTGCGTGTGTGTGCGCGCGTTTGCGTGCATTTTACATAGATTCTCACCCAACTATGGCCAGGTATAGATAGGTTGATAATACATAAGTGATTGGGAAGATAGATAGATAGATAGATAGATAGGGACAAAGAAGGTAGACATACATACATACATACATACATACATACATACATACATACATACATACATACATACATACAGTCATACAACTGGTCAGGGACAGTGAAGGGTATTACAGTGGATCTCAAATACTCAAGAGAGGTGGTGAAAGGTAACGTCACATTAACACACTTTCCTCTCTCTCTCTCTCTCTCTCTCTCTCTCTCTCTCTCTCTCTCTCTCTCTCTCATTGTGGCCATTTTTTCTAATAATTTTCTTTAGCATTTTGAGAAGGATGATTTACATAAGACATATTTCGTGTATAATAAGTAACGGACATTTAATGAAGATATTTGAGTATATTGTTATACATTTACGGTAAAGAGACACCTGCCCCCTTTCCTCACCCCTTACATACCTTTCTCTCCCTCCTAACCCCACCTTCCTTCCTTCCTTCCTTCCTCCCTCATCATCACCCGTTACCTCGCCTCCTCACCTGCCCTTCTCATCACCCCCACCTCCCTACCTCCTTCCTCACCTTCCTTCCTTCCTCCCTCCTCATCAACCCCCTCCCCCTCTCGGCCCTCGGTAACCACACCTACCTTATGAGAATTGATAAACACAGGAGACCTTGTGCTGTTTTCTGGGTAATACCTCTCTCTCTCTCTCTCTCTCTCTCTCTCTCTCTCTCTCTCTCTCCTCTCTCCCAACATTTCCCTTCCCCCTCCCCCCATTCCCCCCCCTCCTCCTTTCCTCCCCGACCTCCCTCCTCCTCCCTCCTCCTCCCCTCCCCCTCCCCTCCTCCTCCGCCTCCCCCTCCCCCTCCCTCCCCTGACCTCCCATCCCTCCTCCCTCCTCCCTCTCCCCTCCTCCCTGACCTCCATCCCTCCCTTACCTCCCCCCTCCTCCCTCCTTACCTCCCCTCCCTCCCCAGCCTCCATCCTCCTCCCTCCTCCCTCCCTCCCCTCCTCCATCCCTCCCTTACCTCCCTCCCTCTCTCCCTTACCTCCTCCCTCCCCTTACCTCCCTCCATCCCTCCTCCTCCTCCCTCCCTCCCTACCCTCCCCTCCCTCCCCTCCTTACCTCCCTCCCTCCCCTCCCCTCCACCCTCCCTCCCCCAACCCTCCCCTCCCTGACCTCCATCCCTCCCGACCTCCTCCCTCTCCCTTACCTCCACCTCCCTCCCTCCCCTCCATCCCTCCCTTACCTCCCTCTCTCACCTCCTCATCCTCCTCCCCTCCCTCCCTCCCTCCCCTCCCTCCTCCCTCCATCCTCCCTCCCTCCCCTCCCTCCCTCCCTCCCTCCCCCCCCTCCCACCTCCCCCCTCCCTCCCCTCCCTCCTCCCCTCCTCCCTCTCCCTCCCTCCCTCCTACCTCCCCTCCCTCCCTCCCCTCCCTCCCTCCCCCTCCCCTTACCTCCCCTCCCTCCCTCCCTCCCCTCCTCCCTCCCTCCCCCTCCCCTCCCTCCCTCCCTCCCTCCCCCTCCCTCCCTCCCTCCCCTCCCTCCCCTCCCCTCCCCTCCCTTACCTCCCTCCCCCTCCCTCCCTCCCCCTCCCTCCCTCCCTCCCTCCCCTCCTCCCTCCCTCCCTCCCTCCCCTCCCTCCCTCCCTCCCCTCCCTCCCTCCTCCCTCCTCTCTCCCTCCCTCCCTGACCTCCATCCCCCTTACCTCCCTCCTCCCTCCCTCCCCTCCCTCCCTCCCTCCCTCTGTGTCCCTCCTGCCCATTTTGTGACCGTCAAGTAGCTTTGTTTATAGTGAGTTGGCGGTGTTGTGTGGGTCTTCCGGGACACGACTGAATGAGTGGGTGGTGGTGTGGGGAAAGTGGTTATGATGATGGGTAGTGATAGTAATGGTTGGTGTCAATACTTTAGACGGATATTCGTTCGCGCCTTGGCAGTTGAATGGCCCCTTTATGTGTCTCTCTCTCTCTCTCTCTCTCTCTCTCTCTCTCTCTCTCTCTCTCTCTCTCTCTCTCTCTCTCTCTCTCTCTCTCTCTCTCTGTAGTCTCAAGGATCATCTCGATCGAGCTTCACCTGATGATTCTCATTAATAATTCTTGTCATTTTTACCTGCGTTTTCCTCTGACGTCATATTGTGGCTACTTTCTAACCGTTTGAACAATTCCTGTTTTTTTCCTGTATCTATAAACTCTTCCTATCTCGCTCATCATGTTTGTAGCGCACGACTGTACTGTAGGTATTTTTGTAACAACAGAAACAATGGCTTATTAATGAGTGCTTGGTACTGGTCGGTTACAGCAATGATTACTAGAGCATACATACATACATACATACATACATACATACATACATACATATACGGTACACAGTAATAAGTAGACATAAGCATATACTGTACTCGTACATGAATTAATTCACTCACACACACACACACACACACACACACACACACACACACACACACACACACACGCGCGCGCCTTGATACCTCACAACATTCCACTCGCTTCTCTCAGCCCGTCAGAATCACAAGAACACAAACACTTGCATAAAAATAAATTGGTATTATTTTATGACGTGAAGGAGAAGAAGAAGAAGAAGAAGAAGACCTCCTTCTCCTCTGCTGGAAAGTGAGTCAGTGTACCTGTATCTTAGACCAGGTAATGCGACTTTCGTGTCAAACTTAGTTATCCTCAGTCATAAATAGCCAGAAATAAGTTTTATGCGATACTAATGGTTCAAATGTTGTGTTTGTGTTGTATCCACTGAAAAAAAAAATATACTCTACTTTGTTATATTTGACAGTAATTGTGGAGGATCTGTTCGTGTATAATCTTGTTCTTTTTGTTAATGAATATTCGTAATAACAATATTGATCGTTTATTCTGACCGCAGTGTTAATAATTTTAAACCAGAACCGTATCTATGAGCTGAAATAATGTGTAGATCTATTAACTAATGTGAATAAAATGTGAATCTATACATGAAAGAAGAGTATGACTTTTATACAAGTTATACATCTTAAGGTTTTGTGTATAACTGTAGAATGTAAATTATAAAAGAAATATTCCTCGTGTACCATAAGTCCTGGTGAGCGTGTACTCTGTCTAGCTTGAAGGTTGTGTGAACTAAAGGTGTTAAATCTTATATAACGTTAAGAGCCAGAGGCCGTGAAGGCAACGGTGGCCAGCCGTGCCACTACAGCAGCTGCTACGGCAAGGACGCCCCGACCTCTCTGGTATTCAAATTAGTTGCATAAGTGACGTCTTCAACACCAGGGACCAGCACGGACGTTGTTTCCTGGAGAGACGGACACCGGAACTATGGAACACTGTGTTGCTTGTATCTCACCTGTGTTGTACCTCACCTGTGTTGTACCTCACCTGTGTTGTATCTCACCTGTGTTATGTGAGAGTTATGCTTGGAGACCTTTGCCTCAGAGAAGATATTATGAAGGAATATCCACGGAAATTTGAGAAATGTTTCCAACTACGAATATATATTGTATTTTACCGGCACTCTTATCTCTCATTATGACTTATTTCACGTATATTTTATTACAGAAACACACACACACACACACACACACACACACACACACACACACACACACACACACACACAATGATATACTGTACGTGTGTGTGTGTGTGTGTGTGTGTGATTAACTAATTTTCTACAAGTTTAAACCAAGAAAATTTCTAAATGATAAATAATTAATTAATACTCAGCAGATAATGTATTAATTAATTGTGTGTATGTAATGAAGATGAACAACGGTGCAGGTATTCCGAAGTGAGACCTAAAAACTGACTTGGCTAAAGGAGTAATACAGCGATTAACGGAACACAAGTAAAGGAAAAAAGTGGCAACTCTCATCCTGTGTTGTGGTGGTATGATGCAAAAGCACAAGGCCCTTACACCAGCCTCGGGTCTGGCCCTGCTTGATCCTCCCTACTGAGAGGCACCAACAAAGGTGACACAAAGCAGACAATATCACCTGCTGCCCGGCCCATCCGTCATCCATCCTCTGAAGGCCATTCATTGGCTGGTAAACAAAAGCTCTCGACTTCCCCCACCATCAGACAATGGCACCTTGCAAAACTCCTTGCGTTATGCTGCTTCCCGGCGCCTATGGTGGCACACACACACACACACACACACACACACACACACACACACACACACACACACCAAATAACTGGCCTGTGTGTTTTATTTGTTGTTGTTGTTCCCGGTACAGTCCCTTCTCCCTCTCTACTCGTACGGCAATACTGTTTTGTTTTTCGTTTTAATTAGAATGTTACAATAGGAACATATGGACACTGAGATGTGAGGAAAACTTGTGAATGGTTGCCTGGGGATGAACCCCTTCTCCTTAACTGTATGTCCCGCTGCTAAACGGGTGATTCTTAAGACCAGTGGATAGTAAGGATAGAAACAATAGCTAATTAAATGTGGTTAAGTAACAGCTTCAGCAGCACAATAGTAAGAACAGAGTAGCAGGATCAACTAAAGGAGTAGCAACAGCAGTGGCAACGACAGGAACAGCGGTTGCGGTCGTCGGGAGAAAGCAGATAACGAGCTTGATTTGTCGTATGTTAACGGATTGACGTGAGTTGAGTCTCGCCGTCGGCGTCTGCATGACAGATCGCTTGGTGCGGCCTCATGCTCGTGGTCCAGACTAAGAGCTACACTCACATCGTAGAAAATGATGTTCTCGCCATGGAGAACTGCAGAAGGGGAATGCGGCCATTAGCATTCCTGTGGTTTTGTCTAAAATCATGATTGTGTGACTGTAAAAAAAACGAAACCGACTTTAGAGTCTGGGTTGCCCGCGAGGGAGGGAGGGGAGGGGGGGGGGGCTTCATTTGCCAATGGACGTTTTCCTGTTACTTGTGTCTCTCCTGACTTGGCTTATCACCATAGGAGCCTGACCCCGTGTATGAGAGGCCAGCACTATCGCCGAGCCTCCACAACAACGCCAGTTTGAATCACAGCTGTTGATTTATAATGACTGGAACTGCGACGCCTGGCAGACGGCATTACAGTTACCTAACAAGCTGCCAGGTCTCACCCGACGGAGAATTTGGTCGTCGTCTCGCTGGTCAGCAACATTATCAAAGTTCAACACAGACCTAGGGAGCCATCAGAGGAATAACACAGCACTCACTCTAAGTCGTCTGACCGTGTAACAGTTAAGACCAGGCCGTAAGAGGCAATTAGAATGTTGCTTCTCTGTGTAACCTTTCAAACCTCAAGGAGATGAGACGCGAGCAAGAGCGGTCTATCTAGCGCGGAAGGCCTTGTGCATGGTGCGGGGGTGGCAGCCATGCAGCCTTGTCGAAATCTCGGTGAAGGGAAGCAACAGATGTAACGTAAATAGGGCTAAAACAAGCACAGAAAAGGTCATCCAGATGGCAGTAAGGGGTAATAGGCACTGCAAGATCGTCATAGTGCATGGTTCCAGCGCCATCACGGAAGAACCTGATTAAAGGACCTTATTGGGGTCACAACCTACAAATCGGTCCTTACATCGTCACGAACAAGTTTCCCAATCCATCTTGTCTGGAATATCAGTTTCATTAGTCTTGCAACATTTCTGAAAACAAAGGTAGACAGCAAACAGCCCAGATGTTAAGGTAGACTAGAGGTAAACAATGCCTGAAGGTGGTTATGACACGTCCAGGTTGAGCGAGCTTTAAATGGCGGAGGAAGTTAGCCCACTTCAGCGGGACGACCGCATAGTTTCCAAGGCAGCTTTCACACGGCGCTCGCTGGTTGGCTGAGCGGCTCTGTTGACGGACTATTTTTAGTGGGCGGTTGTTTAGTCACGCAGGTTATCGGGAGCGCCACCAGCGGCTGTTAGTCATTACCTTGTTTTTGTCTTGTTTACTTTCTGAGGGCAAGACAGCGACTGATGCTCCCGGCACAACTCCTCGTTAGCAACACTGACTCCTCTTGCCGAGATTTGTATCAGTGGAAGATCTGAACTGCCTTACGATGTGTATACTTACTCGATACTTAAAATATAAATAAACATAATTTAAATATAAGTTTATTACATATAAGCGACAGTAACGTCAGTAACCCACACATAATACTTCCTTCCTCTTTTAGGTCGCCTTACTTTCACGTTCCTCGTAAATGGTTTTACAAGAAAGTAGAACAAAGTGTGCGAGGGAGGGGGAGTAAGAGAGGGGGAGGGGGAGCGAGATAGGGCGGGGGTGAGAGAGAGAGGTGGGGGGAGGGAAAAGGAAGTAGTTGGTTTTCCCCAAATCAGGTTCTATAGTCTTCATTATTGGAACATTTCGCAAACTCACCCAGCTCAGTGAACCAGACAGTCTCCTGCAACCGACGTTACTCTTAAGGTGGTGATAATGGACGGGGGAGGAAGAGAGAAAGGGGGTGGGGAAGTCCAGACTGGGTTCCATTCTCCATGGTAGTTAAGTGAGAGGGCAGGAACCATTACCATCACCATAATCACTACCCCCCACTATCACCACCACCGCCGACACCAAGAACAGGATCATCAAGGTTAGCCTACACCTAAAAGTACTCTCTCTCTCTCTCTCTCTCTCTCTCTCTCTCTCTCAGACAAGAATGGAAGGGGAATGGTGATGGAAGGGGCTATGGGACGGAGAATGGATAAGGGATTTACCAATGACAAGGGAAGGTGTTGGATGTGAGGTGAATGGGTTATGTGTGAGGTGTGAAGATGTGATTTGACTAACCGCGTGTAAGGGGTCAGGGATTAGGGGCGTGGTAGGGGGTGAGGGGATAAAGGGTGTGGTGCGTGGGGGGAGGTGTGGTGTGTAGGGCTGAAGGGGTAGAAGGGTGTGGTGTGTGGGGGTGGTGTGGTGTGTAGGGGCTGAGGGGTAGAAGGGTGTGGTGTGTGGGAGGTGTGGTGTGTGGGGCGGGGGGTAGAAAGGGTGTGGTGTGTGGGGGAGGTGTGGTGTGTAGGGCTGAGGGGTAGAAGGGTGTGGTGTGTGGGGGAGGTGTGGTGTGTGGGGCTGACAGGGTAGAAGGGTGTGGTGTGTGGGGGTGAAGGGTGTGGTATGATACAGTTTCACCAGGTCACGATAATTGCCAGACCGTTTCTTTAACCACCGAAAGGAATTTAAATCCCACCTTAAAATATCTTGAAGGGAGAAAGACAAAATGACATTGGAAAATAATAATAATAACAACAACAACAACAACAACTTATACTACTATTACTACTACTAAACAAGAAGCATCAACACACACACACACACACACACACACACACACACTGCCACACCTTCCCCCTACCCTTTAGGGGGGGAACTCCCCTCAGCCCTGACCAGCTCGGACATTTGTGGTAAAAACACAAAGACAACGAACGACCTTACTAAGAATGTGAGCATCAAGGAGACAGATGGTGTTCAGTTGTGTCTCGTCTGAGGGAGCGGGGGGGAAGGGGGAGGGAGGGAGGGAAGGAGGGAGGGACGGAAGAAGTGGAGTAAGGAAGTAAATTAACGAAGGAGACTATAATAGGAAGATGACGAAAAGGGAAGTGCAAAGAGAAAGGATTATATTGTATTGTATCTTCTCTGCATAATTTACATCCACGTTTTTCCCCACATTGTATACACTTGTTCTTCAATTTCTCTTCCTTCCCCTCCATTTCCTCTTCTTTAACTCATCTACTCCTTTATCCATCATCCTTTCCACTCCTTTTATCTCCTCCCTCTGGACCTGTTCCATCTCCTACACTACCCTCCCCCATCCTCCCTCGACACCTCCTCCCCCCCTCCTTACACTCGTCTCCTCTTCCCCTTCCCTCCTTCCCTCTTGTTACACTACCTTCCCTTCCCTTTCCTTTCATTACATCCCCCTCCACCTCCCCCTCAACCCCATACTTTCTCCCGTTCTCCTCCCTCTTCCCCTACACACCCCCCTTCCTTCGCCCATCTGTCACGTGGGACCACAAGCAATAACTCCCTTTACCTACACTTCTCTCCATCTCCCTTCCTCAGAACCCCTCATTTCCCCCTTCCCTTCCTATTCTCCTTCCTTCTCCTTCCTTTCCCTTTCTATACTCCTTCCTTCCCCTTCCCTGCCTCTATCCCTTTCCCTTTCTCTTCCGTATTCCACATTGGTAACATCACCCCCTCCCCCCCCATACAAGGACTACGGTGAGTATCAAGGGCAGACACGCGTGCTGGTCGCCCACCACTGTGAAGGCCGCCCACCTAGGTCACCCAGACCCCATTCACCCACCTACAATATCTCACCCACTTCATTTCACCCACCTACAACATCCTAAGGCACCCACCCACCCCTGACCCACCGAAACACCCCTTCAATTATGTTGGTATTATAGAAACACCCACGTAAGTGTATCTGCCACCCACTTAAATACACCCACCGACCCCTGTACACCCACCTACACTACCCAAGTAAATGTGTGTGAATAGGTTCCAATACTCTTGAGATTTTTAGAAAACTAACACAAGTGAGGTGAAGGATGGACGGCTAAGTAGGTCAAACTCCACTCCCTTCACCCTCATACACCTCCACCACTACTACCACCACCACTACTACCAATACCACCACCACCACTACTAGTACAACCACCACCACTACCACCACCCATAATGCCACCACCACCACCACCACCAATACCACCACCACCACCACCACCAATACCACCACCACCAATACCACACCACCAATTGCCACCACCACCGCCACCAATGCCACCACCACCACCGTCACTGCTACCCTTTCTTTACTGCTACTGCCAGCAACGCACCACCACTACTATCGCCAATGCCACCACCACTACTACTGTCACTACCACCACCGTACATTCCTTCACCCACCTACACTACCTCCATACCTTTTACCCCAATGTCTTTAGTCATCAAACCAATTTAACCACAAAAAAATCAATCTATGATTAATGTCAACCCCTTTTCACCCCACTAACAATTCAGAAATCCCCACGTAGCTGTTTTTCTCCACCTAATATAAAAGCCCCGTTAACCAACCCCTGCCCCCCTGGCACCACCTAGGGAACACACACGCGTTATCCAAATGTTTGCTTTGCGTCAAGTCACCTACATAAATATGTCAATCACCGCCCGGAAAGAACACTCTCCACACCACCTATGCCACTATGCCATCTACACCGCTTACCACCTACACCACCCACACACCACCACCCACACCAACCTGCACCCACACCACCTGCCACCCACACTTACAGCCACACCACACCACCACCACACCACCACACACCACCTACACCCACACCACCCACCATACCACCTGCACCACACCCAGCCACACCCACACCACCACACCACCACCACACCACACCACCACACCCACACACCACCTACACCACACCCACACCACCACCACACACCACCACCACACCACACACACCACAGCCATCACACCACCACCCACCTACACCACACCACCTACACACACCACACCCACCACACTGAGCCACACCACCCACACCACACCACCACCACACCACAACCACATCACACCACCACACCACCTACACACCACCCACACCACACCACCACCACACCACAACCACATCACACCACCACACCACCTACACCACACCACCTACACCATACCACCCACACCATACCACCTACACCACACCACACAAGAGTGTCACCATCACTATCAAAAGTTAAATATGAATCACTGTCAACACTTTTGTCTGGTTCATACCGCTTTAGTTTGTACCTGAGCGTCCATCACCCACATCTATCTCACCTAGACCCACTTAACACCCACCTGCACCCACTTAACACCTACCTGTACCCACTTACACCCACCGACACTCACTACACCCACCTGCACCCGTTTACACCCACCTGCATCCGTTTACACCCACCCACGCCCACTTACACCCATTTGCACCTGTTTATACCCACCCACACCCACTTGCACTCACCTGCACCCACTTACACACCCACCAAATTTTACTCAAAATTTCAGATATAATCAACACCAACACGAGCATTCAACAGCGTCTGGCGTTCCCCTCCACTCAGAAATAATATGGTGAGGGAAACTACGCCAGACGAACGTTCGCTCGCCCTCTACCTGCACTGGCACAAGCTTCACTCACCTGCAATTAACTATTTAAGAAATCATTTACACCCTTCACCATCCTCCTCCTACTTACCCACCCACCCACCTACTCCACCCATTCTCTCACCCACCCACACCCCACCACCCACTCTCTCACCCACCCACCCACCCACTCTCCCACCTCTCCATCCATTCTCTCACCCACCCACCCACTCTCCCACCTACACCACCCATTCTCTCACCCACCCACCTACACCACCCATTAACATACAATCATTCACAACACATACCTTTCAACTCATTTATTTACAGCCATCCATCTTTATCACTCATCTACACCACCCATACACCCATCTATATGACAGATTCACCTACACCACTTATTCACCCACCTACAGCACACCCACATTCACACCACACTATCACCACCTTCTCCCCCACACCTTCTCTCCCCACCTTCTCCCCCACACACCTTCTCCCCCACACACACCTTCTCCCCCCCACACACTTCTCTCCCCCATACACCTTCTCCCCCCACCTTCTCTCTATACACTTCTCCCCCCCATACCTTCTACCCCCACACCTTCTCCCCCCACACACCTTCTCCCCCCCCACACACCTTCTCCCCCCACACACCTTCTCCCCCACCTTCTCTCTCCACACCTTCTCTCCCCCACCACCTTCTCTCCCCCACACACCTTCTCCACCTCCCCTTCTCTCCCCCCACCTTCTCTCCCACACCCTCCCCCACACACCTTCTCCCCCATTCTCTCTCCCCACACACCTTCTCTCTCCCCACATACCTTCTCTCCCCCCACGCACCTGCCCCATCCATAACTACCACCACACCTGAACATATTTATCTCTCAGGTGACAAATAAATCACCTGAGAGACAATGGTTCCTCCATAGCTCCTCTCTAGGTGAATTTAGGTGAGTTTAGTTGACTTAGAACTTGGTAATGTGTCGCTGAAAATTGAGAAACAGGAGCGCGGCAGAGAACTGGGTCGCCATGACGGGCAGCACAAGAGAAAGTATTGAAAGTGTATTACACAACCCCACACAACTGGCTTACTGCGTAGTGCTGCTGTGCTGTGGTGGTGATGTGGTGTTGTGATGTGGCGTGCTGTGGTGGTATGGTGTGGTGGTGGTGTGATGTGGCGGTGGGGGGTGTCTTGTGTTGTTGTGGTATGTTGTGGTGGTGGGGGGGGGGTGTCTTGTGTTGTGGTGGTGGGGTATGTATGGTGGTGGGGTGTGTGTTGTGCTGTGGTGGTGTAATGTGTTGTATGGTGTGCTGTGGTAGTATAGTGTGGTGTGATGGTGATAGTGTGCTGTCATGGTGGGGTGTGTTTTATGATGATAAGATGTGGTGCTTATTTAGGTTAATTTGAATTTTGCCACATACAGCGACTAGTTTATTGTGCTGTGTTAATGTACTGTGCTGTGGTGCTGTGGGAGTGTAGGTGTGTGAATTTAGCATTGTAAGGGTATTTTAATGCTGTGTTATTGTGTGTGTGTGTGTGTGTGTGGAGATGATACTTGCGTGGGGTGCCTGATAGCGAGTACCTCAAGACGGTAGAGTTATTATGTTCGAAGATGGTACGACCTAATAATGGGATATGTCAAGAAAAATACGGGGCAAGGTTATTGATAGGTGTGTGTGTGTGTAGGAGGAGGTAATGGTGGTGAAGGCTAGTAGTAGTGAGGGCGGGGTGTTGGTGAGTGATGGTGCACAACTGAGGGGAAATCCTGAAGGTGATAGACTGATGGTGAATTGGAGTGAGAGTGACCTGCTGAAACTATATGATAGATAATGATGATGATGATGATGATAATGATGATGATAATGACGATAATGGGTGTGATTGTAATGATAATGGTAATAATGATGGTGGTGATAAATTATAATGGTAATCACACTATGTTGAGAAGTAACCTATAAAAATTTTTTGCAAAGTTCCAAAGGTTAAGAAAAATTGTGGGTCAAGAGCACTTTTTTTTTAAACCAAAAATAAAAAAAAAACTCCGAAAATTAGCATCGAAAAATTACAAGAGGAAAATAATCAAGTATGTCCAAAATTAAAAAAGAAAAGAAAAGGTAAATATTTCAAATCTTTTATTTTTATTCAGACTCTTAATATTAGTCCTCCTTCACACGCCGATGAAGGATGTTATGGGTAAAAAGATTGAGAATTTGTTATTATTTGACGTAATTTGCCCTGGGATCCCCTGTGAACGCTGCCCCCCTCCCCATCCCCATCCCCCGGGACCTCTAGCCCATCTTAGGTCACCCCCTTTGGACCCCCTAGGATGGTAAGGCTAGGTTAGGTTAGGTTAGATAAGTTTTGGTTAAGTTACATCAAGTTGGGTTTTTTGGGTTGGGTTGAGTTTATGTTGACTAAGGTTAGGTTGTGTTGGGTTTCTTTTGGTTAGATTAGGTTAGTTTCTTTTTCATTTGGTTATTAATGCCTATACTGATGATAATGATTGTATGAGGATGGTGACAATGGTTATAATGATGGTGAGTATGGTGACAATAGTGATTAAGATAAAATGTGAGTGAAACATAATAAATATTAACATAAATTCACTTACGAGTTTGTGAAATAAACTTGAATGACGTTAAGGAGACAGAACAAAGCGAAAGAAGTAGAATTTTACAATGTTAACCTGACAAAGTTGTAAAAAAAAGTATTGAATGAATATTGATCAAATTTCATATATTAAAAAAAAATGGAACGAATGATTTTGGAAATACACTCAAAAAGAAATTACGAATGGTTGATTTACATAATTCTAGTATTTTAAAATTTCGGATGGATGATAATGAATTTTATTAATAGCAATGAGTTGAATAATGAATGATAGAGAACTTTCACTATCAAGGGGAAAGCAACTATGAAATTTCACAATAAAAACTGTATGCTTTATTTAACCCTCGGTTTTCATTGTACTTGCACTGTCAAAATACGAATGAATGAAGATGAACTTTCACTCTAGAGGGAATAACAAGAATGAACTTTCACTTTTAGAGATTGAACTACAGTGAAATTTTGCAATGGCGTGGCAAAGAAAAAATATGAGGATGAAAATGAAGAGAGACGAAACAAAGAGAGATGGGAAGAAAAGATTAGAGAAGAAGAAAGATGAGAAGAAAGATAGGAAGAGAAGGGGATGAAATGAAGTATTCATTAAAGTAGAGATAAGGAGAGAGAGGAATAAAATAAAATATATAGGTTGAGAACTTTGTGTTTTTGTGAGTGGGTGTGGCTTGGGGGGGGGGGGACGATTCACCACATATAAGTAAAAGTGCCTGGCTGGATGACTGGTTAGCCGAGTGGCTGGCTGGCTGGATGAGTGACCAAAGTGCTTAACTGGCTGGCTGACTGGCTGACTGATTGATTGACTCTGTCTGCTGGGATAAATCTATGGCTGGTTAACTGGATGACTGACTGATGATTGACTGACTGACTGACTGAATGGTTGACTGTCTGGATAATTAGTTGGCTGGCTGGCTGTCTGGCTTTCTGATTGACTGGCTGAGTGACTGTGAACAAGGGAAATGCCACGTGAGGGAACATTCCGTTGTTAAAATTCTTGTTGGTGGAGACAGCCACTGGCCCCGTCACCCTTGTCATCGGCCTTGGTAACGACGTGATTCCATCTTAGCCCCTCCTCCTCCTCCACACACACACACACCACCCACCCACCCCCCCCCTCCCCACCTCCCCACCCACCCCCCTCCCCACCTCCCCCCCCCACCTCCCCCCCCACTCTCCCACTTCCCCCTCCCACCCCTCCCCCACTCCCTCCCCCTCTCCCACTCCCACTCCCTCCCCCCACACCTCCCTCACCCCCCCACCCCCACCCCTCCTCCCCCCCCACCTCCCTCACTCCACCTCCCCACTTCCCTCCATTCCCCACTTCCCCACACTTTCCACCTTCTCCACTTCCCCACACCTCCCCAACTTCCCCACCTCTCCCCACTTCCCCCACCTCCCCCCTCCCCACCCTCCCCCCCCCTCCCCCTTCCCCACCTTCCCCACTTCCCCCACACCTCCCCACCCCCCCCACACCTCCCCCACTTCCACATCTCCCCACTTCCCCACATCACCCTCCCCCCCCCCTCCCCCACTCCTCCCCACCTCCCCCCCCCCCCTCCCCCTCACACACACACCAACTCACCCCCTCTCCCCACCTCCACCCCCTCCCCACCTCCCCTTCTCCCCACCTCCCCCACCTCCCCACACCTCCCACCTCCCCACACCTCCCCCACACCTCCCTCCCCATACCTCCCCACCTCCCACCTCCCCCATACCTCCCCTACCTCCCACCTCCCCATACCCCCTCCCCACACCCACACACACAAAGCAAAGTTATCTGTCAATAATAATAATAGCTCCCAGCCCCTAATAAAAATAGAGTAAATAAGAGAGAGAGAGAGAGAGAGAGAAATTCTCGACAATAACATCTCACTCAACGATAACAAATGAGAAGACAAAGGAAGGAAGCTTGATAAATGTGGGGACATGAAAAATAAACCTAAATAGATGAGAGGGTACACAAGGAACTATGATAAATGGGTGACACACAAGGAGAAGTTATTGTTACACTTAACCTGGATTTTTTGTCTCTCTCTCTATGTTGTACATGCATGTGTATCATGGCTGTTAAGAAGAGGAGGAGGAGGAGTTGAAGGAGAGGAAAGTGAGATGAAAATGTGATAGGAGAAAGAGAAAAGATGGAAAACCAAACAAGGCAGAGGATAGAGAGGAGACATGAACGAACACAGAGAGAGAGAGCGCTGACTGGAGGCGGAGGCAGGGCAGGTGGTGGGGGAGGAGAAGGAGGAGGAGGAGTCACCGTTGGCCGAGTCCGCTATGCTAACGGGACCCCCAACAACGGTACAAACCCTCCCTGGGAACGGCTCTGGCAAGGTAGGCGGGGCGAACGGACCGGACGATGGGAACATAACGTGTACGGCAAATCGCCACGAAACAAGATAATGTTCTGGTCTCAGTATGGAACTATGTAAACGTATATGGTAGTCATGTGTGTGTGTGAGATAGATAGAGATACCGACACACACACACACACACACACACACATAATAAAAGCCCTTACCTTACCTTACCTTACCTTACCTTACCTTACCTTACCTCCTACCTCGATGGCACAGCACTCTTGTTGACATTGAGAGAGGCCATTCTATTGATTGCTATACTGTGTTTATACCTGACTTACCTATCTCTGAGGGAAGGGGGAGAAAGGGAGGGAAGGAAAAAGGAAAGGAGGAAAAGAAAGAACAGGATGAGGTGGGGAGTAGGGGTGAGGGAGGGGATGATGGATCTCTCTCTCTCTCTCTCTCTCTCTCTCTCTCTCTCTCTCTCTCTCTCTCTCTCTCTCTCTCTCTCTCTCCCTGCTTACAAATATTATTATTAATTCAGTTGCGTGAAGATGATTAATAAACCCGTGAAATAAAATAATGTAATAATGGCAAAGTGATAAAATTAATTATTACGCAATAACTCATAAATCACACTAAATAGAATCCCAAAGAAGAGTTAATTAATGACCAATAAAATCTAATCACACAGAATTGAGAATTAATAATCAACTCCCAATATTTAATTAAGAAAAATCACCTATAATTACCCTCCCTCAATAAGGTATAATTATTACCAAAGTATAATTAATTCATATATCGGTTATTGTATTTAATTGCTGGCTGATATATCAAATACTAATATGCTTTATTATTTGACATTTTTACTCCTCATTGTAATGGCTTCTCTCGCTTACTGAACAACGAGAATAAAAAAAAATCATTTAAATTACTTCCCCTTGAGAGGAATAAGACGACTCAAAAAAAATTCCCCTCAAGAATTTTTCGAGAAGAGGAAGTCAATTGAATTTTTCCTTCCAATATTTCTGGAAAATTATTCATATGTTGTCTTTATGTATTACGGAGTTAAGTTATTTATTTATTTTATATCTATTTGTTTATATATTATTGGAGAGAGAGAGAGAGAGAGAGAGAGAGAGAGAGAGAGAGAGAGAGAGAGAGAGAGAATGTCAACATGACTGGGAATGGTGATGGTTCGCTGAGCCTGAGTCTAATTTTAGCCTCCGCGATATAAATACTCCGCCCACTGGGAGACATCCACCCGAAATAGCTACTTACGAGACTAAAATATATAGAGGGATGAAAGACCAGTTATGGAGAGAGAGAGAGAGATAGATTCCTCACACTTAGATAATTTTAATATCATGCCATAATATGAACTTGTCCGCTAGAACACACACACACACACACACACACACACACACATATACATACACACACACACACACACACACACACACACACACACACACACACACACACACACACACACACACACACACACACACACACACACACACACACATACATACATACACATACACACATACATTCACACAACGAAGACGTAAATAATGAAGACATACGATACATAAATGGAGATAAATGGTGTAAAAATGAAGAAACGAAAGACCGCTAGGCTTAACAAGGTCACGACACCAACAAAGGGAGAAGGAGAAAATCAGAGAGAGACGCGTGCAACGAGATGCAAGCAATGAAAATAAATGATGCAACAGTGAAGCAACGAATGAGAGGTACAGGGGCTGACCAACCATCTGATCTGAAGGGAAGGTCATGCAGACGTCATGAGAGAGAGTTAAAGGTGGGAGGAGGCCAGGTGAGTAGTAGGAGGCCTGGGCCAGAGGAGGAACCATACAACGTCAAAGGTAAATCAAGCAGGATGAAAGTAAAGACGGAGAACTGTACGCTGTGTCGCCACCACCACCACCATTCACCACCACCACCACTCACCACCACCTTCACCCCCACCACTCACCACCACCTTCACCCCCACCACTCCCACCACCACTCACCACCACTCACCACCCTCAGCTTCACCACTCACCACCCCCAATACCTTCATCACCATCATTTCGCCTCGAACGGGGTCACAGCCAGCCAACCCAACACTAAACCAGGTCACAGGTCATAAACTAGATTGAAATGGGGTCAAAGACAGACTCTCAGGTGAAAATTAACGTAAAAGGTGCATAGAGAGAGAGAGAATTACGCCTCAGACCAATTCATTGAAGTATATGGTAGAGAAAGTTTATATAATATTACGTAACAAAGAAAAAAAAAAAAACGTACAAATAACAGTTAACCTCGAGTCATTCTACAGAGGTACGAAAAATGTGAATGTTTTAATTACCCACATGAATAATGATGACAAAAGTGATGCCAAAATAGAATGTTGAGTAAATGTTATGTAACGCACAACACCTGGGAGCAGTATTGATGAATTCTTATATACATTATATGCATTTATACTCATAAACATGTGTACACGCATGTTTACACACATACATATCAATAAAGTTACGTTCATACTTGTGTACGTACTTACAGACACGTATACTCGTGCATGCACGCTCTCACCCACTAACACACACACACACACACACACACACACACACACTCTCTCTCTCTCTCTCTCTCTCTCTCTCTCTCTCTCTCATACACACAAACACTGACGTAATTATATTGACCGATGGCACCAGAGTATACACAACGGACAGCCATTCATACATGGGCTTAAGACAGACAAATAAACAAGAAGTAAGCCTGTGTGTACCTCAGCCGCCTTTAGTGGGTCACAAACAAACGTGTGACCAGGAAAGACACAAACTTGAATCAGTGGATGCCTAAAAAAGAAGCGTAAAGTGTATTATACGCTAAGGGCAAGGACTAAAACAAACAAAAGCAAACAAACAAACAAACAAACCCATACGCCAATAGGGTATCCAAACAAAAGTGAATTAATTGTTAAAGAAATGAATGTGTGTTGATGGTTAGTGAATGCTGTAGAGAGAAATAAACTTGTATTATTAATTAAATAAATAAAAACAGTACAAGAAAAATCACACATCAAAACAAACGTTAGTGTGTTACAAAGAAACAAAACAAATAACCTCAACACTCAAGCAAACGTTAGTGGGTCACAAAGAAGCAAAAAAGGTCCAGCGCGCACCCAAACAAACGTGGTTGGCTGGAGCCTGCCAGGAGAGAGTTGACTCTCGCCCTGCCTGACTGACTGGCTGGCTCGTTTACCGGCTAACTGTCTGGTTGTCTGACTGGTTGGTTGGTTGGTTGGTTAGTTAGTTAGTTAGTTAGCTAGCGTTTCTCTGGCTGGTTGGCATAATTGACATTCTGATTGGCAAACTGACTGAGAGACTGACTGACTGGCTGGCTGGCTGGAATTTTGCTGACTGGTTGGTTGAACGATAGACTGGGTCGCTGGGCAATAATTAACCCAATTAACCTTACCTAACTTAACTTAACCTTACCGAAACCAAGATTAAGTCATTTTGAGACATCAAATTCTTGTTAAAAGGAGGAGAGGGAGGGAGGAAGAAGAAGAAGAATTGATGTTTAAAAGAGGGAGATGGAATAATGGTATAAATCGAAGAGAAGATGAAGCATAGAGACGAGATAGATAAGAAAATAAAGACATAGACGAAGGTAGGAGGAGGAGGAGGAGGAAGAGAGGGGGAGAAAGTGGAGGAGGTGAAGGTGTAAAAGTGGGTTACAAGAGGAGGAGGAGGAGGAAGAATCAACAAAGAAACCTGAGGAAGGACAGATGACTAGATAATACAGAGGGGAGAGAAGGATTGCACAAGGAGAGAGACGGTGATAAAGATGGTAATGAAGAACTCGACGAGAATGATGATAGAGAGACAATTGATGATAGTAAAAGCAATAAAGGATGGAATATGAAGAAGTATCACTGACATTGTTTTGCAAGAAATTTTAATAGTACCGATAAGAATGTATATAGGACTGGTTGATGGTGGTGACTGGTGATGATGGTGGTTAGTGGTGATGATGGTGGTAGTGGTGATGATGATAGGGGTGATGATAATAATAATAATGATAATGATGATAGAATAAATGAAACGCAATAAGGATAAAAACAAAAAACAAAATATTAAACTAGGTAATAAACTTGAGGGGGGGAGTTCATTGAATACAGCAACACCCTGAGGCAGAGGTTGAGATGAAAGTACTTGGACGAGGAGAGTCGAAGCACACAGCCAGCCAACTAAGGTGTCTGTCTAGGTAAGGTTAGGTCGCCTTCTTCATTTATGGCAAAGGGACGACGAGCCACAAATAGTTAAGCTGGCAACAACGTCCATTTAAGGTCAGCAATATCTCTCTCTCTCTCTCTCTCTCTCTCTCTCTCTCTCTCTCTCTCTCTCTCTTCATTGACTTCGTTGTGTTTATTTCATGTTGGTATCGTGTATTTTCCGTATGTTTATTTGTTTTTATTTATTACACTTCTTTGCGTTTTTTCGTCTTTGTTTACGGTTTTTTCTTGCGTTTAGTTTTTCATGTTCTTGTTTTTTTTTGTTTTTTTTTAGTTGGGTTTGTGTTTACTTCGTGTGTTTACTGTTTTTATTTTAGTCTGTTCCATTACTCACGTATTTTTTGGTGTGTGTTTTATTTGCATTTTATTCATCTTTATTTTTTATCCATCTCTTCTCTCTACCTTGAAGACAACTTAACTTAACCTAACCTAACTTAGCCTAACCTAACCTAACCTAACTTAACCTAACTTAACCTAACCTAACCTAACTTAACCTAACCTAACCTAACTTAACCTAACCTAACCAAACCTTTTTTTTACAATTGCTCTTATTTTGATTATCTGTTGTTTGCTATATTAGATCTATTTTTTAATTTGAAAACTATATTTAAATAATAATAATAATAATAAAAATACTTCAACAGTTAAATACAAGATAATTTTAACCGTAAATTGAAATACGAAAAATAAGACAAAGAAAATTAGTAATAAATTGAAGGGGAAACACATGCGTAAAGAGAAGATAGAATAATGATAAAATAGGGGAAGGAACGCAGATAAATAAAACATAAGTAAATGAGGTAATGAAGAAATAGGAGAGGAATTAAGTGAAAATGGAACAAATAAGTTAAGAGAGAGAGAGACAAAGGAAGATAAAAAGATAAGAAACAAAATACAAACGTACAAGAGAAGAGAAAAAGAGAAACTGCAGGTTGCGGCGGGAGGCAGTGAGAGTGAGGCGGTTGAAAGTGAACTTCAGAACTGGTATTGCGCAGGAGGAGGAGGTGGTGATGGAGGAGGAGGTGGTGGTGGTGGTGGTTGGTGATGGAGGAGGAAGTGGTGGTGATGGAGGAGGAGGTGGTTGGTGATGATGGTGGTTGGTGATGGAGGAGGAGGTGGTGATGGTGGTGGTTGGTGATGGAGGAGGAGGTGGTGATGGTGGTGGTTGGTGATGGAGGAGGAAGTGGTGGTGATGGAGGAGGTGGTGGTGATGATGGTGGTTGGTGACTGGAGGAGGAGGTGGTGATGGTGGGTGGATTTGGTGAAGGAGGGAGGAGGTGGTGATGGAGGGAGGAGGTGGTATTTGATAGTGGTGGTGGTGATGGAGGAGGAGGTGAATTGATGGAGGAGGAGGTGCAGAGGTGGTGATGATGGTGGTTGGTGATGGAGGAGGTGGTGGTGGTGATGGTGGTGGTTGGTGATGGAGGAGGAAGTGGTGGTGATGGAGGAGGGGTGGTGGTGATGATGGTGGTTGGTGATGGAGGAGGTGGTGATGGTGGTGGTTGGTGAGGAGGAGGAGGTGGTGATGGAGGAGGAGGTGTGGTGATGGTGGTGGTTGGTGATGGAGGAGGAGGTGGTGATGGAGGAGGAGGTGGTGATGGAGGAGGGAGGTGTTGATGGAGGAGGAGGAGGAGGAGGTGGTGGTGATGGAGGAGGAGGTGAAGGAGGAGGAGGTGGTGGTGATGGAGGTGGTGGTGATGGAGGAGGAGGTGGTGGTAGTGGAGGAGGAGGAGGTGGTGATGGAGGAGGAGGAGGAGGTGGTGGTGATGGAGGTGGTGGTAGTGGAGGAGTAGGAGATGGTGGAATTGGTAGTAGTGATGATTGTGGCTGGTGGTGATGGTAGTGGTTGGTAGTAGTAGTAGTAGTAGTAGTAGTAGTAGTAATGGTCGTGATAAAAGTGTTGGTGGTGGTGTTAGTAGTAATAGTTGTTGTGGTGTTGATTATGATAGTTTTGTATAGTTAAAAGGACGAATGATGGTGGTTGTAGTGGTGATGGTGGTGGTGATAATGGTGTTATTAGTGGTGATATTGACGACAGTAATTGTGATACTGGTGGTGATGACTGATGCATTGGCGGTAGTGATGGTTAATCGTGGTGATGGTGGCTTTAGTGGTGGGGTGGTAGTGGTGATGGTGATAGTAGTGACGGCGTTGGCTTCGTTAAGTTAGGTTAAAGGTCAACCCTCGCCCTACCTTGACCTGTGTTCTTGACATTTTCTTGACCTTCATGGAAAAATGTTCAGTTTCCTTCCAATCAACCAACCAACCAGGAAAACACTCGCTTGTTTTTATATTTTTTTTCCTCGTTTGGAAGGACAGATATTTTGCTTTATCGATGAGAGAGAGAGAGAGAGAGAGAGAGAGAGAGAGAGAGAGAGAGAGAGTTTTCATTACGTTAGACCGATTTAGTTAACATAAATTAGGTCAACAAAGATCAAGGTACAACAACTATACAATAAGCCCTAAGCATTCCACCATACCTGTGTAAATTAGGATATTCCACTCATACATTTATCACATAACATTACATAATTATCTTCTATTTACCTTTAATAATTATATTTCGTTTGCTCTTCCGTTGGATTTTGCGTCAGGTTTTGCGAGAGATTTTCCGGAGTATTGAAGATAAGAATAACCGGACGAAATGCTTCCCCTGTTCCTCGATGACACCCCGTAAGGTATATCGTCACATGTAAGAGAGGTCAGAAGTTGTTGGAGGCCGTGAGGTTAAAGGATTTGTTGGAGGCCGTGAGGTTAAAGGAGTTGTTGGAGGCCGTGAGGTTAAAGGAGTTGTTGGAGGCCGTGAGGTTAAAGGATTTGTTGGAGGCCGTGAGGTTAAAGGAGTTATTGGAGGCCGTGAGGTTAAAGGAGTTATTGGAGGCCGTGAGGTTAGGTGTTGGAGGCTGTGAGGTTAGGTGTTGTTGGAGGCCGTAAGGTTAGGTGTTGTTGGAGGCCGTGAGGTTAGGTGTTGTTGGAGGCCGTAAGGTTAGGTGTTGTTGGAGGCCGTTAGGTTAGGTGTTGTTGGAGGCCGTGAGGTTAGGTGTTGTTGGAGGCCGTGAGGTTAGGTGTTGTTGGAGGTCGTTTCAATGGAGCAGAGAAAGAGTCGAATCCACATCCTATTCAGCGTTCCGTAAATACTTGGTTCAACCTTTCTTTATTTCAACCACGTCGGAGTTAATCAGTTGTGGCTCACTAACGACGCGAATTGTTTCAATGTTTATACCGATACGTGGTTGTTCATGGCCTCTGCTATTACCTACTATACGCTCGTTAATCGCTTAACCCTTTGAGGACGATGGCTTAACCCTTCAGGACTTAAAAGGTTTATCATTGCCATCACTTAAGATTTCACCTAGCCTAGCCTAGCCTAACCTAACCTAACCTAACCTAACCTAACCTAACCTAACCTAACCTAACCTAACCTAACAGCAAAACGAAAATCGGTTCCGGTTCTTGTTATAGATTTTTGGAGGGGATTCATTATTAGAGTGGCAAGACACTATGGGACAACCTGTAGGACACGCTGTAGGACCCTTTAGGTCACCCTGTAGGCGGCCACTGTGGGACACCCTGTAAGGTCAAGGTCAAGAGATGTCCACCAGCCTTGACCCCCATTCAGTGTAGGTGTTAAGGCAGTTTCTGCATTTATTTTCCTGCTTGTGACCCCTAATGTGTGACCCTGACCCCCTAATGTGTGACCCTGACCCCCTAATGTGTGACCCTGACCAACTACTGTGTGACCCTGACCCCTATACCCTGGCCCTAATGTGTGACCCTGACCCCCTTATGTGTGACCCTGACCCCTAATGTGTGACCCTGATCCCCTAATATGTGACCCTGACCCCCTAATGTGTGACCTTGACCCCTAATGTGTGACCCTGACCCCTAAAGTGTGATCTTGACCTTCATGATAGGGAGATGGTAGTTGTTCAAAGTCCAATACCCGGTTTAAAATTTGTGGGAGGAGGAACGAAATCCAGGACGAACGGACAGACAGACAGACAGACAGACAGACAGACAGACAAATGAAACCTCCTGAACAGCATAAATTTTTACTTTACATACAGATGTTGAAAAAAAAAATATTAAGTAAAATTTGTAAATATAAAGTACTTAAATATGTATTATTTGATAACATAGTTTAAGGAATGACGAAAAACATTTACTATAGCACACACACACACACACACACACACACACACACACACACACACACACACACACACACACACACACACACACACACACACACACACACACACACACACACACACACACACACACACACCACACCTGTAAGAAAGAGGTAGAGAGAAATGAGAGCAACAATACAGGCAATAAATGAGAGAGAGAGAGAGAGAGAGAGAGAGAGAGAGAGAGAATATTTGAAGGGAAGGTATTGAGTCTTAACCTACTTCCGTCGTTCCCTTGGCCCGCTGTTGAAGGTAATGGGAAAATTGCTGCCATCCTCTCTCTCTCTCTCTCTCTCTCTCTCTCTCTCTCTCTCCATAAAAAGCCAGAGAGAGAGAGAGAGAGAGAGAGAGAGAGAGGAAATTCTAAAAGAGAGAGAAAAAATTCTAGGAGAGGGGGGGGGGGGGAGAATAAAAGTACAGAGAAAAAATTATTAAGTAGAGGACAAGAGAGAGAGAGAGAAAGAAATGAGAAGATAGAGTAAAATAAAGCGAGAGAGAGAGGAGACAAGTGACACCGAAGGAGAGAGTCAAAGAAATGAGAGATAAATACAATGTGAAGGTTAAACGGAGTGAAATTGGAGGACATAACGTAAGACGGAATAAGAGGCAAGGAATAACAAAGATGAGGAGAGGGACAAGAAGAGAAGGATTTAGAGAGATCTATTTTTAAACTCGTATAAAAATAAGATAGATCAGTCAAGGAATAAATTACAACCCGTATGAATACCCCCAACTTAACCCGTAATTAAAAACAACAAAAGCAACAAATAACAACAAAGAGAAGACACTATTGTTTAATATTGACACAAGAACCGCCTAAGTTAGACAGACAAACACGCAGGACGGACAACACACACAGATAAAAACGGTTACTGAGAGAAAGGGAATGAGGTTAAAAAAATCAATATAAACACACACACTTGACATTACCAGAGCACCAAGACGCTGAAGAAGGAGATGACGATGAGTGTTGAGAGACAAAGAGGGAGGAGGAGATGAAGGTGAGAGGGAGGAAGAGGTGAAGGAGGATTTTTCATATTCAGAGTTATCCTTCGAGGGGGGGGCTAGTTTCTTGGGCACCTCCTTGTATCCTGTGCAAGGCGAGGGGCAAAAGCAATTACAGCGGCCAACAGGGAAGCATGCGGAGTTCTTGTTTGCCTTCGTGACTCGTGCATTAAGGACGTAAGTGCCTGAAGGACCATGGGTTATGTCAGCAAGTTACATATAGTGACAGGATGAGAATTCTCGATACAATACATCTGTTTATGGCAAGGCTGGCAAGTCCCTAATAAGTCAAGTGCCAGGTCTGTCTGCGGGAGGAGGGATGTTGGTCAGAAGGAAGGGGTGTTGGTGACGGCTGGTGACTGTGCTGTGGTTAGATAGCCACGGTGGAGGTGGAGGGAGGCACATGGGCATTGACAGTATTAAGGGACAAACCTTTTAGTGTATGTGTGATAACGTGTGCGTCGGTAGTAGCAGCGAAGAGGAGAAGGTCGAGAGGTTAATAGGGGACGTCCTTCCTGACGGAGATAGGTAGTCTACGTCCTCGGTATGGTCCAACGGCGCTGAGACCTGGGGAGGGCAGAGGCAGAAGTCCCAAGTCCCTGGAGGAAGAAGCAAACAAACACCTGAATGAACCAATACAAGTAAAAAAAATATTAAGAAAAATTCCACAATTATAAACACACATCATGTAAAGTAAACGAAACTGTACACAAAAGACGGGAGACCTTTATTGTGAAGACCCATTTTCTGTTGGATTGACTTGTTTCCCACAATATTGGTTGAGACGCGAGCGTTAATTGGTATTTACGGTGTAGGGTTGATCCAAATTGGGTGTTAGGAAGGTGAGGAAGAGTGGGAACAGGTGGAGGGGGTGGGGGGTGGTGAGTGGGGAGGTGGTGATTGGGGAGGTAGGTGGGGAGTGGAGGGAGGAGGGTGAGGGTGGGGGAGGTGGGGAGTGGGAGGTGATTGAGGTGGGTGAGGGAATGAGGGAGGAGATGGAGTTTTAGAGGTGGGTGAGGGAGGAGGTGGGTGAGGGACTGAAGGGAAGATGGGTGAGAGTGTGAAAGAAGTTTGATGTGGGAGTGAGGAGGTGAGGTTAAGGAGAAAGAGAAGGAAAAAGTGGGTTGAAGGGGGAAACAGAGGGGGTGGAGGAAGGAAGGATAAAAAGAAGTGAGGGAGGAAGAAGGATTAGGGGGAAGGAAAGAAGAAACGCAAAGCAAAATGCAAAAATACGAAGAAATAACAAGAACGAAAGAGAAACCCAAGATAATATATGATAAAATGTATAATTGGGAGGTGGGGAGAATACGAACCTGACGGTATAGAAGAAAAACAAATAAAGCAGATGAATAGACCATAATGACGAGAGGCATGACAGGTGAACAAATGAAGTAGGTAGCCAGCTGTGTCCATCTGACCTGTAGGGAGCCAGCTGTGTCCATCTCACCTATAGGGAGCCAGCTGTGTCCATCTGACCTGTAGGGAGCCAGCTGTGTCCATCTGACCTGTAGGGAGCCAGCTGTGTCCATCTCACCTATAGGGAGCCAGCTGTGTCCATCCTGACCTGTAGGGGAGCCAGCTGTGTCCATCTGACCTAGGGAGCCAGCTGTGTGTCCATCTGACCTATAAGGGAGCCAGCTGTGTCAATCTGACCTATATAAGGGAACCAGCTGTGTCCATCTGACCTATAGGGGAGCCAGCTGTGTCCATCTGACCTATAGGGAGCCAGCTATGTCCATCTGACCTATAGGGAGCCAGCTGTGTCCATCTGACCTATAGGGAGCCAAACTGTCCATCTCACATGTAATGGCCAGCTGACTCCCTCTCACCTGTAGGGATCCAGCTGACTACCTCTCACCTGTGTGTAGCCAGCGGACTCCCTCTCATCTTTTTGCAGCCAGCTGTTTCCCTCTCACCTGTGTGTAGCCAGCTGACTCCCTCTCACATGTAGGGATCCAGCTGACTACCTCTCACCTGTGTGTAGCCAGCTGACTCCCTCTCATCTTTTTGCAGCCAGCTGTTTCCCTCTCACCTGTGTGTAGCCAGCTGACTCCCTCTCACCTGTAGGGATCCAGCTGACTCCCTCTCACATGTAGGGATCCAGCTGACTCCCTCTCACCTGTAGGAATCCAGCTGACTCCCTCTCATCTTTTTGCAGCCAGCTGTTTCCCTCTCACCTGTGTGTAGCCAGCTGACTCCTTCTCACCTGTAGGAATCCAGCTGACTCCCTCTCATCTTTTTGCAGCCAGCTGTTTCCCTCTCACCTGTGTGTAGCCAGCTGACTCCCTCTCACCTGTAGGGATCCAGCTGACTTCCTCCTACCTGTTTAGCCAATGACTCCTCTCACCTGCTTAGGAATCAGCTGACTCCCTCTCATCTTTGCAGCCAGCTGTTTCCTCTCACCTGTGTGTAACCAGCGGACTCCCTCTCACCTGTAGGAATCAGCTGACTCCCTCCTCACTGTTTGTAGCCAACTGGCTCCTTCTCACCTGTAGGAATCCAGCTGACTTCCTCTCACCTGTGTGTAGCCAATGACTCCACACCTCTCACATGTAGGAGTCCAGCTGACTCCTCTCATCTTTTGCAGCCAGCTGTTTCCCTCACCTGTGTGTAGCTAGCTGACTCCTCTCACCTGTAGGAATCCAGCTGACTCCCTCTCACCTTTTTGCAGCCAGCTGTTTCCCTCTCACCTGTGTGTAGCCAGCTGACTTCCTCTCACCTGTAGGAATCCAGCTGACTCCCTCTCATCTTTTTGCAGCCAGCTGTTTCCCTCTCACCTGTGTGTAGCTAGCTGACTCCCTCTCACCTGTGTGTAGCCAGCTGACTTCCTCTCACCTGTAGGAATCCAGCTGACTCCCTCTCATCTTTTTGCAGCCAGCTGTTTCCCTCTCACCTGTGTGTAGCTAGCTGACTCCTTCTCACCTGTAGGAATCCAGCTGACTCCCTCTCATCTTTTTGCAGCCAGCTGTTTCCCTCTCACCTGTTTGTAGCCAGCTGACACCCCCTCACCTGTGTGTAGCCAGCTGACTCCCTCTCATCTTTTGCAACCAGCTGTTTCCTCTCACCTGTGTGTAATAACACTCCCTCTCACCTGTAGGGATATCTGACTCCTCTCACCTGTGTGTGTAGCCAGCCGGACTCCCTCTCACCTGTAGGGATCAGCTGACTCCCTCTCACATGTAGGGAATCATTGACTCCCTCTCCTGTTTGTAGCCAGCTGACTCCCTCTCACCTGTTTGTAGCCAGCTGACTCCTTCTCACCTGTTTGTAGCCAGCTGACTCCTTCTCACCTGTTTGTAGCCAGCTGACTCCTTCTCACCTGTTTGTAGCCAGCTGACTCCCTCTCATCTTTTTGCAGCCAGCTGTTTCCCTCTCACCTGTGTGTAGCCAGCTTACTCCCTCTCACCTGTAGGAATCCATCTGACTCCCTCTCACCTGTGTGTAGCCAGCGGACTCCCTCTCACCTGTAGGGATCCAGCTGACTCCCTCTCACATGTAGGAATCCAGCTGACTCCTCTCTGCCTGTTTGTAGCCAGCTGACTCCTCTCACCTGTAGGGATCCAGCTGACTCCCTCTCACATGTAGGAATCAGCTGACTCCCTCTCACCTGTTTGTAGCCAGCTGACTCCCTCTGTTTGTAGCCAGCTGACTCCTTTTCACCTGTTTGTAGCCAGCTGACTCCTCTCACCTGTTTGTAGCCAGCTGACTCCTTCTCACCTGTTTGTAGCCAGCTGACTCCTTCTCACCTGTTTGTAGCCAGCTGACTCCTTCTCACCTGTTTGTAGCCAGCTGACTTCTTCTCACCTGTTTGTAGCCAGCTGACTCCTTCTCACCTGTTTGTAGCCAGCTGACTCCCTCTCACCTGTTTGTAGCCAGCTGACTCCTTCTCACCTGTGTGTGTCGGTAATACATCTACTTCAGAATATAAATGTAAACAAGTCAAGATAATATAATGAATAATGGCCAGGAAAGCACGGGAGGATTAGCCCCCCTCCCTCCCCCCCCACCAGCATATTTCACCTGATGATTAAACACCCTAACGCTACCTGTGGGTGATAGGTCAAGTTTGGTTAGGTTAGATTAGATTGGGTGAGGTTTGGTTAGATTGGGTGTTCCGACAAAGGACTGCAGTGCGTCTCCTTCTTCCATTCCATCACTCACTCTGACGGGATGGCATGAGAAGGGAGGGTCAGTGTTCGTACGTGAATGGGGTCCTAAACAATGTACATGTCCGTGGCATAACTTAAGGACAGTAAGAACAGTAAGAACAACAAGATGTGAATTACACCAAAGCGCTTGGGAACTTCGTGTTTTCTTCTTTCCTTGTGGTTATCAGCATATACCTGGATCACGCGCAACTACAGTGATTTACATATATATATATATATATATATATATATATATATATATATATATATATATATATATATATATATATATATATATATATGTATGTATAATTTTTTTTTTTCACCATGACAACTGGAAGTGTTATGAGTTCAAGAGGTCAAAGGTCAGGGTCAAAAGATTACAATACGTTTTACTCAATCATTTACACCGCTTGATTGTTATTTTTTCATTGTGTTTACCTTAACATACTGTACTGGAGACAGACCCAGTGTAGGTCAATGGTAGCTGCATAATAGTGAGTCTAATGCAGCTCGACAGATGACGAAACAAAAATTCGATAACAAAACAATTTAATATCCAAAATCATAATTAGGGACCTGCCACGCTTTGCCATAAACAGATAAATTGTACCAAACCCCCCCCTCCCCTCATTCTGTCACTTGCCTTCAGGCTTTTACGCCCTTAATGCATGAGTCATAAAGGCAAGCATGAACTACGCATGCCTCCCAGATGGGCGCTGTAAACACTCTTGCGCTTCACCTTGCACGGGATGACAAGGGGGTGCCCATTAAACTAGTCCCTTCGGGGGCAAATATAAAAAAAAAGGTAAAAGAAAAAGAAGAGGAAAGTTGTTGTGTAAATATCACCAGTAGGAAAATTCTCTTGATATTATTTTTTGTGTCTCACTTCGCCTGCTACATTGAATATTGAATAAGATAAATTGCTTTGTCTTATATGGCACATATAAGAGCTATATTTTCCTCGTGTGTGTGTGTGTGTGTGTGTGTGTGTGTGTGTGTGTGTGTGTGTGTGTGTGTGTGTGTGCGCGCGCGCGCGTGTGTGTGCGCGCGTGCAGTAAATCATCTGTAATAAATATGAAAGACTTTGAAGAATCGAGGAGGAAAGTGGCAACAGGTGGTGGTGATGACAACAACAGGTGGTGGTGATGACAACAGGTGGTGGTGACAACAGGTGGTGATGATAACAGATGGTGGTGACAACAGGTGGTGATGATAACAGGTGGTGGTGACAACAGGTGGTGGTGATAACAGGTGGTGATGATAACAGGTGGTGGTGACAACAGGTAGTGGTGGCAAAAGGTGATGGTGAAAACATAAACAAGAGGTGGTGGTGATGGCAACAGGTGTTGGTGACAGTAGGTGGTGGTGACAACAGGTGATGGTGACAGCATAAACAAGAGGTGGGGGTGTTAACAGAATAGCGACAGCTGACAGAGAAAATGGGTAGCAACAACAGGTGACAGACAAAACAGATGCAGGTGACAGCAGGTGGTGAGATAATGAACAGGTGCGTAGAGGCAGCACCTGGTGAATCACTGTGTGTGTGTGTGTCATTGCAACTAAGGTCCGCCATGAGCCACCTTCGACCTCTGGTGAGTCATCCGCCTCCTCCTCCTCCTCCTCCTCCTCCTCCTCCTCCTGTGGCCTTTCTTCTCCTCCTCCTCCGACCTTTCTTCTTCTCCACCTCCTCCTCTTCCTCCTCCTCCTCTTCCTCATCATCATCCACCAACTCCTGCATCCCTTCTCCTCCATATTTTCAGTTTTCCTCCTTCGGGTAATTCTTTTTCCTTCACTCCTCCGTCTCTACTCGTTTTTCATCTCCTTCCTACCTTAATCCTCTTTTTCTCCTCCTACGCTTTTTCTTCCTCCCATTTTCATTTTAAGATTCTTCTCTAGTGTCAACCTTATTCTTCTCGTTCAGTTCTATCTTCCCTTTGCGTCTATCTCGTTCCTTCTCGTTTTCTCTTCCTTCTTCTTCTCCTTATTCTATGACGTGAATCCCCCAGTTTATTTCTACCATCTTAATAAGTATGTTTTCGATAAACAAAAGAGAAACGTTTAAAAGTTGTCAAAGCACTTAGGTTTATAGGTCAAGCATAAACGTTCACTGGTCATCAAGCACAAACGTTCACGGGTATTCAGAGCACAAACATTGTCAGATCCTCCAGCACAAACGTTTACAGCATTTTACTATACAAACGTTCACAAACCTTGCAATCACAAACTTTCACAGAATCTTCAAGTACAAACGTTGACAGGTCTTCAAAAAACACAAACTCTCATAAGTCTTTCAGGAAATAAATAAATAAAATAAAATAAGAAATCGAGTTTTTCCACAGGACAACAACTATTTCTCCCCAATAAAACACACACGTAGGCAATCTTTCTACGCACCATTCACTACTACAAAAACCTGCTGCTTCTTCGTGATAGCTCGTTTGAATTTCTTTTTTCCTTGTTGATTTTGTTCAGACTTTTCCTCCTTGGGTTTATAGTAATGGCCATGGATATCGAGGAGGTGAGAGCGTAACTACTTCCTGGACCTTGTTTATGAAGGCCAGGTAGAAGAGGAATAGAGAGGATTAGAAATGAACAGAAGATTAGAGGTGCAGAGGTGAATAAAGATTGTAAAAATGAATAAAACAAGATGTAGAGAGAAATGATGATAGTCAGAGGGATAAAGTTAGATGCAAAGACAGGAAGAGACTCGCATTTTTTTTTTTACTCTGTGTACGTGTTGTGACTATGAGGAAGTATGTGGGAATATTTCTACAAGATGCCGTATTTTTTTTTTAGTTAATTTTTTGTCTCGATTTTCTCACTAATTGGAAGAGATAATGATTTCTGTTTATTTCCTGAAACTGATTTGACCGAATCTTGATAATTACGTAGACTTGGTGAAATATTCTACCTCGGCCCGTGGAAGATAAGCTTAATGTTATCCATCTGCTTCCTGAAGCTGTCAGGTGGCTTCTTGATAGTTGTCGCTCATGTTGTCATCACTGAGAGAATTCATTTTCACTTCCAAATAAACAAACTTGCATATATACAATTTTAATGTCATTATATTTTATTTACTCGTTTGGTGAAATTTTGTTATCATAAAAGCTGCTGATTCTTTTTATTTAATGTGCAACAGAGGTTTGAGTTTGTAGTATTTATTATTAGGAAAATTAAGCTTCCCCGTTGAGCAACAGAGTTCAGGTTTATCCGACACCTTAACCTTTTATTATATACGAAATTAAGAGACATATCTACCTGTTCCTAATGACCGAAACATGTGTATGGAAAAAAAAAAAATCTGATATGCACACATAATTTTTCCCTCACATACCCAGACCCAGACCTCTGAGATCAGAATATTCTGAACCTATTACCAGGAGGATCAGATCATCTTCCTGCCTGACAAACATTCGTGTATCATCCCCTCCTCCCTACCCTTATTGTGGCTATTACAACATCGCCGCCTCCCCCTCCCCTTTCTCCTTTCCCACCTTCCCCATCCCTTATCCCCCTCCCCTCCTCTCCCCCTCCCTCATCCCCCTCCCTCATCCCCTCCCTCCTCATCCCCCCCTTCCTCATCCCCCTCCTCCCTCCCTCTCCCTCCCCTCTTCTCTCTCTCCCTCTCTCTCTCCCCTCTCCCCTTCCTCTCTCCCCTCTCCCCTTTCTCTACCCACTTAAGCGAGGGTCTTTTTTCCCCCTCTTCTCTCCCTCGTATAAGGCAAGAGGAGATACCATCCACGTTATTTATTCATCTTGATAACTGGGAGGCTGGCGAGGCTCTCAAGCGGGCGTTAAGTGACTCTAATACCCAGTGCTTGATAACCTGTTTATTCTCCCTCAGATAAACTTGATTTATGACTCGACTATCAAAGGTTTAATCATCATGGCGGCCATCAACACAACCACCGTTACCCCCTACTACCATCATCCCTACTACCACCACCACTATTGCCATCAAACAATTTCTCTCTCTCTCTCTCTCTCTCTCTCTCTCTCTCTCTCTCTCTCTCTTATAACCTGTTAAGCTTCCCAAGAGTAATTTCCTTTTATGAGAGGCCATCACTATCACTGGAAACTAAATTATTATTATTTTTTTTAATGTTTTCCTGTTATCGTGTCCCGTTACCATGAAGTTAATCACAGTGTCCTATACGTGTCCTATCAACCATCATGTCCTATCACCATCATGTCCTATCACCATCATGTTCTATCACTATCATGCCCTATCACCATCATGTCCTATCACCATCATGTCCTATCACCATCATGCCCTATCACCATCACGCCCTATCACCATCTAGTCATAACACCATGTCCTATCACCATGGCCTATCACCATCTAGTCATAACACCATGTCCTATCACCATGGCTTATCACCATCACGCCCTATCACCATCTAGTCCTATCACCATCTGGTCCTATCACCATTACGCCCCTATCACCATCACGCCCTATCCACCATCACACCCTATCACCATCGCCTATCACCATCACGCCCTATCACCATCACGCCCTCATCACCATCACGCCCTATCACCATCACACCTATCACATCACGCCCTATCACCATCACGCCCTATCACCATCGCCCTATCACCATCACGCCCTATCACTGTCACGCCCTATCACCATCACACCCCACTCTTCATCGTGCCTATCACCATCACGCCCTATCACCATCACGCCTTCTCCTGTCACCCTATATCACCATCTAGTCCTATCACCATCACGCCCTATCACCATTACGCTTCCACCATCTCGTGCCCTATCACCATCCACACCCTATCACCATCACACCCTATCACCATCATGCTCTATCACCATTACGCCCCTATCTTACATCCTTGCCCCTATCACCGTACGCCCTATCATCCACGCCCTATCACCATTACGCCTATCACCATCTGGTCTCATCACCATCACGCCCTATCACCATCTAGTCCCTATATCACCATGCGCCCTATCACCATCTAGTCCTATCACCATTACGCCCTATCACCATCACGCCCTATCACCATCACGCCCTATCACCATCACGCCCTATCACCATCACGCCCTATCACCATCTAGTCCTATCACCATCACGCCCTATCAGTAATAACATTTACAAGACTCACTTAAACGTGTCTGTCGATAATGAATTCCTAGTTACGCCAATTACTAAAATTTCATCACTAAAAATAAACTAAAATTAAACGACTCTTATCATAACATTACTTCATTACACGTGTCTAGAGACTTACACACACACACACACATCATCACACTTACACACACACACACACACACACACACACCATCACCACACCATCATCACCACACCATTATCACCACACCATCATCACACGTGTCAGTACATCACTCCAATTTGTCCTGTTACCTTGATGCGTGTCATGTCATCACTACGTATGTTTAAATGTACAGGTATACAAGAAAAGGGGGCGTGGCTCTTGATCCAGGTAGAATAGGGGGCGTGGCATTTGATCCAGGTAGAAAAGGGGGCGTGGCACTTGATCCAAGTAGAAAAGGGGGCGTGGTTACTTGATCCAGGTAGACAAGGGGGCGTGACACTGTGTTTGTCACCTAAGTTTTATTAATGCTCCTGCCTGTTTCTGTCACCTTAGTCTTATTAATGCTCCTGTCTGTTACAGTCACCTTGGTCTTATTAATGCTTCTGTCTGTTTCTGTTACCTTAGTGTTATCAATGCTCCTGCCTGTTTCTGTCACCTTAGTGTTATCAATGCTCCTGTCTGTTTGTCACCTTAGTGTTATCAATGCTCCTGCCTGTTTCTGTCACCTTAGTCTTATTAATGCTCCTGTAGCCACGTATATTCGACTTATGACCGGCTGGTTCGTTTCCCGTGGCGTCCCTTTATCTCTCTGAGTCAAGGAGGGAGTAGAGTGGTCTTGACAACGAGGCAGGGTACTAAGAGATAAGGTTCTGGGTACAGTATTGCCTGCTCTACCACCCATAGCAGCGCCTCTGGTGGATTTGAATTACATAAAGATAGAGAAGTTATGTAATGATCGTTATTTTATTTTTTTTTTCACGTGTTGTTACATTATTATTATTATTATTATTATTATTATTATTATTATTATTATTATTATTATTATTATTATTTTTATTTTTATTTTTATTTTTATTATTATTATTATTATTATTATTATTATTATTATTATTATTTTATTTTATTTTATTTTTTATTTTATTTTTATTTTTATTTTATTTTTTATTTTATTATTATTATTATTATTATTAATATTATTATTATTATTATTATTATTATTATTATTATTATTATTATTATTATTATTATTATTATTATTATTATTATTATTATTATTATTATTATTATTATTATTATTATTATTATTATTATTTGAATATTAAAACCCCGGCTCATTTCACCTAATGATTAAACACCCTTTCGGTATCTGAGGAGTTAGGTTAGGTTAGTGTTAGGTAGGTTAGGTTAGGTTAGGTTAGGTTAGGTTAGGTTAGGTTAGGTTAGCGTTAGGTTGGTTAATATTAAGTGAAATAAGCTGTGGGTTGGGGGGGGGCGTCTAATTTTCATGTGATCTGATTATGATAAAAGTTTTTACAATGTTTTTTTTTCTGGTCAGGGTAAACATTACTCAACACTTCAGATACCAAAACGAGTTAATCACTTCTCATCACACCTGGTAAATAAGGTAATTTTTAGTCAAAGTATCTCAGAAAATTAAAATCACAGGTGAAGGTCACAGTATTTGACCGTTGTGTAAAAAAATTGGTGAAAAAAGTAATCCGATGGAATTTAATGAAAACTGAAAGGTTAGTTTGCTGTAGCCAAGGCAAAACAAATACATTTCTTTCGATATAATAGGTTAAAGTTCACGCTCTGTGGTCAAGGTTAACTGGGTCCTTCTGTAAATAGAATATAAAAAAAGGAAGAAAAAAAAAGCCTGACAGTTTATTGATGAGACTTGACATGTGGGCTTAGGGCGTTGGCGAAGACAGAATCTTCAATAATATTTTGTAGAGAGAAGGTCAAAGTTCACGGTCAGGCCTCAAGGTCAGCTCTCAGGTCACACGATGAAGGTTTGATGAACGTCTTTTGAGTCGTTATAGAACAGAACAAAAAACCACACCACACCACACCTCACCACACCACACCACAACCACACCACACCACACCACACCTCACCACACCTCACCACACCACACCACACCTAACGTAACAGTTTGGTAGAAAATGTAGAACAGAAATTAAAACAATAAAAAACTGTAAATATTTATAAACCCGAATAATACAGTCGTTAATCATGACGTCATAAGAGATTAGTTTCCCGGGTTCCTTAATCATGACGTCATAAGAGATTAGTTTCCCGGGTTCCTTAAGAATAATGTCATAAGAGGTTAGTTTCTCGGGCTCCTTAATCATGACGTCATAAGAGGTTAGTTTCTCGGGTTTATAATTCTGAATCAAGTAATATGTTGGTTAGGTTAGGGTGAAGAGAGGGGGGAACTACAGAGGAGGAGGAGGAGGAGGCAAGGGTGATGAAACTTTCCCCTCATCTTAAAGCCAGAAGAAAGTACTGTATCAGGGAGGTTTAGAGGGAAGTGACGTTCTTACAGTATTTCGTATCACCAGGTACTGAGGTTGTGAGATTGATATACAGTAATTAAAATAGTTATCTGTGCAGGTGGGGGTCGATATACTCCGAAATTTTACGTTTGACTAGTGACAGCCATCATATACCAAAATTTATCGTCCATGGTCTCATATTGTTTCCCTACAAAGTATGCACAGATAGTTGTTTTAGCTACTGTTACATACGACTAATGGATTAAACTTTCCTCTGTATAGGTTCCCGAGATTAATCGTATCCCAATACTGAATAATTAAACCTTTAAACTATCAATGGTTTTTTTTTTTTTTTAATAATTCATTTTAAAGATATTTTTCGGCCTATTAAAACAATTCAATAATTTATAAAACCATTAATAACTCTCAAATTACATCTATATCAATTAACGTTAGTCATATTTGCATAATCATTATTTGTAATCTTTCTAATATAAACGAATAAACGAAGTGGAATGAAAATAAACAATAAGACAAACTAAAAACATGTACAGATAAAGCTAAGATTAGGGAAAGCTATTTTGGGGGGGCCGTAGCTCTGATGTTATCATAGTATGTATGTATACCAGGTGGGAGGTGTACATGTGCGTGTATTATTGATCCATGATAACTCTCACACGTGACTTATTAGGACACACACACACACACACACACACACACACACACACACACACACACACACACACACACACACACACACACACACACACACACACACACATTAAAAATGGAAAAAAAGGAAAAAATACACAATGGGAAAAGAATATAAAGGGAAAAAAACAGCACATGAGAAGCACTAGCCACATGAATCACTGTTAATCGGGCGTGAAAAATGGGTGAGAGGCAGGCAGTGTGGAGCTCTGGTCGAGATTTGCGTCATGATGAAGTGGCCAGCTAAAGCCACACCGAGGAGGTAGAGAGATAGGAGGGAGGGCAAATAAAAAAAAATGGAAGAACGAAATTACGATTGCGTTATGTGAAAAGAAAGAGAAGAATAGTTTGAAAAGAAAAACAATAGGTAGGAAGAGGCTAAGGAGAATAGGTCTAGGAGAGGGGTGGGGGGGAGGAATGATGGAAAGGTTAAAGACAAAAGGGAGGCGAATGGAAGGAGGGGGAGGGAGGGGAGGGAGGAGGGGTTAGTCGTAATTAGGATGTATGGGAGGAAGGGAAGGGAGACATGGGGGGTGAAAGAAAGGAAAGGTAGAGGAGAGATATTGAGAGAAGGGATGACTTACAGTAATGGAGGAGAGGAAAGTGTAAGAAACAGGGTAGAGAGGAAAGAGTAAGAAAAATGGAAGGGGTGATAAAGAAGAATGAAAAAGGGTGTGAGAGGGAAAATAAACGAGAGGGAGAGTAAAAGAATGATGGAAAGGAAAGAAGGAGAGAATAGGAACGAAAGCGATAAAATGAGATAGATGGAACTGAGGAGGAGTAAGAGAGAAGAAGTGATAAAGGTTGGAAATATAAAACTAGAAAAAGGTGAAAGAGAGAGAACTAAGATAAAAGAAGAGGGTGAAAGAACAGAGGGAGAAGCAAAGAGTGAGGGGAGGTAGGGATGAAGGGGATTTAGTGACGCAGGTAGTGAGGGGAAACTTAATTACTCTCTGGCAAAGGAAAGACAACACACATTACTGGTGTTGCATCCGGTGAGGGAGGGAGGGAAGCCCGGCCATTGGAGGGTAGAAATGGAGGGAGGGGAGCAAGGTTATTTAGACGGAGGGGAGGGGAGGGAGGAAGAGAGGGTACGAGGATGGAGGGGGAAGGAGGGGTAGGTTAGTATAAGAAGGTGGAGATACTAGAGGTGAGGGAAAGAAAATGAAGGAGAATTGATGGAAGAGTGAGAAAGAGGAACAGGAGGAGGAAGAGGAGGAAAAGGAGGAGGGACGATTGATAGGGATGATTAAGGGATAGATTGTTAAAGTCCCAATGCTTCAGTCTTTGCCACCTACAGCTTCAGTCTTTGCCACCTACAACTTCAGTCTTTGCCACGTACAGTCAGAGTCTTTGCCACGTACAACGATAGTCTTTTAAAGTGTACAGCCTCGCAATCAAACCCCTCAAGACTAAGACCAGATGAGTTTTTGTCTTTAATCTACATAACGTTGATTGTAATTGAGTCTTTAAACCCTGTAGAACCTCATACTATTTAAGACCTGCAAACCCCTCTTAGAACCACCGAGTCTTAATAAGAGTCTTTAAAAGCGTAGTCTCTCTTTATCATCAGCCTACGACACCTTGTACTCAATCCTGTAGACTCGTAGTTCAGTTGAAGACTCACACCGGACTCATGGAAAGTCTCATTCAAAGTCCTTCTTCAGCCAAAAGTTATAATCATGGAAAGTTTTAATACTTTTAAAGAGGAAGCAATAAGTTGATGAAGATTCTCTCCCTCATTCCTTTGGTTTCATGCACAGGAAGACCAGCAGTAAGGAGGAATTCATGGTGGAGTGAGGAAAGAGGAGGCGTGAGGAAGCAAGGAGTCAAGAGGAATATTTTGAGGATAGGGGAGATTATTAGTTGGGGAGCAGGCTGTGTTTTTTGAGGGGTAAGGGGAGGGGATGAGGAGGGGAGGGGAGGAAAGGGGGTGAGGGAGAGGTTGAGATTATGAACGACAAAGACAGAGACTAGGGCCTTTGTTCCCTCTCCCTCCCTCTCTCCCTACCTCCATCCCTCCCTCCGTTCCCCTCCCTCCCAACCTCCTCCCCCTCCCTCTGTTAGGCTGGCGTGACACAGGAGGAGAGGGGTGGGTGAGGTGCTTGCATGAATGAAAGAGGGAATGAGGTGAGGGGGTGGTTGTTAGGGGGGAGGGAGGGGAAAGGGGGGTCATTAGAGGTGGATAGGAAGCATGGTGAACAGAAAAGGTCATGAAGGAAAAGAGAGAAGGAAGAGACGAGAGAAAGGGGAAGAGAAACGAAGAGGGAAGGAGAGATAGAGAAAAGGGGGAGGAGGGAAAGGGAGAAAGAGAAAAGGGGGAGGAGGGAAAGGGAGAAATGAGAGGAAAGGGAGGGAGAGGAAAGGGAGAAATAAAAAAGGAAGGGGGAATGATCTATAAAGAGACTATTGGCAGTTTTTCAATTCGATACTGTAGCCAATATCTAATTATTTATGCAATACCGGTATGGATTAAATAGATAAATAACCTAACCTGTTCAGAAGTGTTTGTCACCAACAAGTTATTGAAAGTAATAAAAAGCGAACAACAAATTAATGAGAACTCCAAATATGTATTGATTGAGCTAAATATAATTTGATAACGGTATTTGTCTTGTGTTGCGGTTGATCGTATTAACTGCTTCACGCGGATTTCACTCTGTTGTGTGTGTATGTGTGTACGTGAACAGACAGACAATACACCTGCCGAATATACACATGACCTTCACTAAAAATAACATGCCATTTACTCACAGTTATATATGTGTCCTTCACCTCCATCCATAAACACTGACAACACGCCCTTCCCATCCTCTCTTCCCTCAACAAACAAAACCACTTCCTCCTGCCCCTCACCCTCCTCCATACACCCCGGCCTTGCTTGTAGAACACACAGCTCGGGAAATATGTAAAACGTTCATCACACAACGCGGTACACAGTTCATATTCTCAAGAAGAACAGAAAAAAATAATAGAAAATATAGAGAAATATGTGTGTGTGTGGAATTATACTAATTCAGCACTGACGGGTTAATGCAGGCTGACAGTGGGATAAAATACAGGTTTTTCACATAGGTTAATTAATAAAACCCTACGAGGGAGGAATTTTCTCCACGACCCACGAACCCCCGTGAGTTAGAATTAAGGATTTTGATGTGTGGGTTGGATGCGGGCCAGGGCCTTGCGGGCCATGTCCTTACAGGGCGAGACAGAAGGGGTGCGGGCCAGATTAGACTACTGTAAGGCACTTGTGAGGCCATACTCCTGACCAATGCCACGCCTTACACGGGTCAGTGACGTAAAGATCTCTCTTAGGTTTGGGTTTGACAGGGTAGTACTTGCCAACCCTGGGTACTGACACCTCCCGTCAACCACAAACTCCATTCAGGGACTCGGCTCCCACCCTCTCCTCCCTTATCCCCCGTCCTCTCTCTCTCCCTTCCCTCCTCCACCCCCCTCATCCCCTCACTTTACAAACAAAACAATAACCCCCATATTTACCCCACCCCACCACTTCGTCTTCCCTACCGTCCCTAACACACACACCTCACACTCACACACACACACACACACAGTACAGTGCCCGGGACAGGAGCCACCATCAACTTGTGTCAACAGTGAAAGCAATTACCGCGGCAAACGAATGACGTCACACCGTACGTCACACTAATTAGTTGCCAATTTAGTCAACACACCACCTTGTTTACTTAATTTAGTGTTGGTCGTCATCTGGGTTTATACTTAGAACAGGACAGACAGACATTCATAGTTTAATATACCAGGACGTATAATGTCTGGGTGGTGGTCGTCATTATAGCTTGTTTGATGACTAGACTATAATTTACTCATAATATATAATTCCTTTTGTGGTAGTTTGCTCAATTGGTGAACGAGTTGGGGTATAATTTAAAGGGGTTGTGTCATGGGCTCTGAATTGGCACTACGTTTGTGTGTGTGTGTGTGTGTGTGTGTGTGTGACGTCGTATATAGCGTGTCTATGGGCCTAAAAAAACAGCCTAACGTCAACATCGAGCGTCTGACGTGACCTATTTTAAGAGTTGTATTTATATCGCGAACATGTTTTAATTATTAGACCTGGATGTGAGTGTTGACAGCCACTCATGAAGAGGGGGAGGAAGAGGAGGAGGAAGAGGGGGAGGAGGAAGAGGGGGAGGAGGAAGAGAGGGAAGGATGAGGAGGAGGGTGTTACTTCAGAAGAGTTTAGTGTATTATTTCCTCCAAGACTCGAAGTGCCGCTGCCTTCTGTCGTCTGGAAACACTTAACGGAAAAAAAGTTAGATATAAGAAAGGAAGTGTGTGTGTGTGTGTGTGTGTGTGTGTGTGTGTGTGTGTGTGTTTCCAGTAGGTCATTTAGAACGTGTTTTTGTCTCGTAGTAATGTTTGATGGCACCGTGATGCTGCTCCTCTGACTACCTGTTTCTCACTTTCTCTACCTGTCTGTCTCACCACCGTCTACCTGTTTACCTACTAACCTGTCTAACTACCGTCTACCTATTTACCTGTCTACCTCTAATCTCTCTGTCTGTCATTCTCCTTACCAACTTTATTTTTTTTATCTACCTATTTGTTTACATGTCTACCTATCTACCTACTTATATATTTCTCCGGTCCTCAGACACCTACTTCTCCATGGCCTTCCACCCCATCCACTCCACAAACACCTCATCCATGTTTTCCCCACACGACCCCCCCCTGCCCCTCACACGACCCCCCTGCCCTCACACGACCTCCTCCCCACACGACCTCCTCACACGACCTCCTCCCTCACACGACCTCCTCCCCTCACACGACCTCCTCCTCACACGACCTCCCCTCACACGACCTCCTCACACGACCTCCCCCCACACGACCTCCTCCCCAAACACGACTCCTCCTCCCACACGACCTCCTTCCCCACACGACCTCCTTTCCCCACACGACCTCCTTCCCCCACACACGACCTCCCTCACCCCTCTACACGACCTCCTTCCCCACACACGCGACCTTCCCCCACACGACCTCCTCACCCCTACACGACCTCCTCCCCACACGACCTCCCCACCCCCACACGACCTCTCAATTTCCACACGACCTCTCCCCCACACGACCTCCTCAATTCCCCACACGACCTCACCCCCACACGACTCTGACCCCCACACGACCTCCTCACCCCCACACACATAAACCGTATTCGATAAATTGATACGAATATGTAATAGGCTACGGTCCTGCCCCGGTTAATGGATCAAATAGGAGTTACTCAGCCGTGCTCCCCGGACATCAGAATCAGTGATAAAATCAGATGTAACTAAACGTGTGGAAAATATTCTTCTAGCTTGTTGAACGGTGCTTAATGGTCAATAACCCCCTTAGTAGTTTTGTAGCATTGAATTACAACAACAACAAGAAACAAAATAATTACGCTACCAACAACTTAACAACAACAACAACAAGAAAAAGCTTACATAAAAACAATTATACTAACAACAGCAGCAACACTAATAACAACGGCTACACGAGCGTTGGTTTCTTAAGACAGATATGGAATTAATGTATGTCAATTAGTCTTCAGGTGTGCTGTAGAAGTGAGAGTGACTGTCATTACTCAGGTGCAAATTAATTAACGGTGTTAGGGTGATAAGTTACTCTTATTGGCAGATACACCTGACAGGGTCTCACACACACACACACACACACACTACAACTACTTTGTTGTCACTCGGAATCGAGGCCGATACGGGACCAACAGAGTTGTCCACAGATGTTGCACATGTGGAGGGCTACATCGAGTGTTGGAGGGGAGGGGGGTGGTGGCAACGTCTTTCCGGCGTTGGAGCTTGTCTGCCTCGGTATGCAATCGGGCTAACTCGAAAGTATTGACACCTCGTGTGGTGCTCCTCCAAGCCTTACGATGTGGAGTAATCGACTCCCAGGTGAGGGGGTCGATTTGGCACTTTATCAGGTTTGTCTTAAGACTATACTTATACCTTTTCAGTTGCCCTCCGGCGTAACGTTTACTATTCGTTAGGTGACTCTAAAACAGCTGCTTTTACAGTCTTCTGTCGTCCAGGTGGGTAACATGGCCAGTCCAGCGTATTGTTCATGGATAATGGGAGCCTCTATGCACGTACAATTGGTGTCAGCAAGGATGCTGGCATTTGTTCTCTTGTCTTCCCAGAGAACTCGGAGGATGGAACGTAGACTACGTTGGTGAAAGTTTTCAAGTGGCTTCTTGAGGTGCCTCCTGTATATAACCCATGTCTTGCTGCCATATAGCAGGGTGGGGAGGACCATTGCTCGATATACGTTTAACTTTGTAGATAATTTCAGATCCCTACAGCTGAAGACACGGTTTCGGAGTCTGCCAAAGGCTTGAGATGCACATTTGATCTGATGCTGAATCTCTTCATCGATGTCCGTGGTGGTAGACAGGTGGGAGCCGAGATACCGAAAAGGGGTAACATTAGAGAGGGTAGTACCATTGAGCTGGTTGAAAGAGAATCTGAGTCTTACGTACATTCACCTTAAGGCCGAAATGTCCATTCGCAGGTAGGTGTTCAGGATCTCCTATAAGTCTCATTCAGTGAAAGCAACAAGAGTGAGGTCGTCTGCATACAGTAATGGAAGCTGCCGACACCTTTGTTCTTGCCTGGAGTCGTCTTATGTTGAAAAGACCCCCCCCTTCACCCGGTACTCGATGTCCACCCCGTCTGCTAAATTGGCACTGGCACGAGTAAGGAAGGCAGCCAAGAAAGTGGAAAAGGGAGTTGGTGCCAGTACACACCCTTGTTTAACCTCTGTTTGGATGGGGAAGAACTCAGACTGGGTGCCATTGTGCAGGACACTACCGTTCATGCCATCGTGGAGTTGCCTCACAATGGCGATGAATTTTGGTGGGCAGCCAAAACGGCTGAGGGTCCACAAGAGGGCTTCACTGTTGACCGAGTCGAAGGCCTTGGTTAGTTCGATGAAAGCCATATACAGGTCACGACGCTGTTCTCTGCACTTTTCCTGTATCTGGCGGGGAGAAAAGATCATGTCAGTGATGCCACATGATGGTCTAAAGTCACATTGAGGTTCTGGGAGGAAGTTTTCCGCCTCGGGATTAAGTCTGTTGAGGAGGACTCGGGCAAAAATCTTTCCAGCTACGGACAGCAGCGAAATCCCGCCGTAGTTGCCACAGTTTGACCGGTCTCCCTTGTTCTTAGAAATATTGACGATGGAGGCGTCTTTAAGAACTTGGGGGGATTTTCTCCTCTTCCCATATATTCTGCAGGAGAGAGTGGAGACGGCTGGTAAGCAGAAGTACTCCTGCTTAATACACCTCGGCTGGGATTCCATCAGGCCCTGAGGCTTTGTTATTTTTCATTGTTTGATGGGAGTAGCTACCTCATCCAGGGATGGAGGATAGCTGAGATGGGTCAGTTCTGGATGCTGAGGGACCTGCTGGGTAGTCAGGAGATCCACATAAGTGTTTCGGTTGAGCAGTGAATGGTAGTGCTCTTTCCAGTGCTGAATGAGGCCTTCATCGTCTTTAATTATGGAGTTACCGTCGGATGAGCTGGAGGGGGGCTGCGCCACGAGTGATTGGTCCGTAAAATGTTTTGGTGGAATTGAAAAATTCGCACATCTTGTGCTGATCTGCATACTTTCGTGTTTTGCATGCTTTATTTTTAAACCAGTAATTCTTTAGATTGCAAAGTTCCCTCTGAACTACAGATTTTTCTTGCGGAAGGTATCAGCTTTGGTCCAAGACTGAGGGTTGTTCTGCCAGTCAGTTAAAGCAGCACGTTTATCATTGATGAGTACTTTGATTGCCGGGTCATTTTCATCAAACCAGTTCTGGTGTCTTCTTTCGATCTGGCCGAGGGTCTCTTTGCAGGTTTGTGTCATGACAGTGTTGAGAATATCCCGTTCGGCACTGGGATTTGGGTTGTTCGTTGTCGGGTTGTTTATCAGCCCATGTTCGAGCTGCTCTCTGAAAGCATGCGCTTCCGCTGGATCTTCCAGACACTTAGTGTTAAAACCTCTTCTAAAGGCTTGCTGCCTTCGCCGTTTTGGGGCGTCGTAAAGTGAGACCTTGGCTCTGGCGAGCCAATGATCAGTGTCACAATGGTCTGAGCCACGCATGGCATGGGTGATGAGGACATCTCGGCGATCTCTTTCTCTGACAATGATGTAGTCAATGAGATGTCAGTGTTTGGATCGTGGGTGTTGCCACGAACCCTTGAACTTGTCGGCCTGCCTAAACAAGGTATTGGTGATAGTGAGGTTGTGTGTAGCACATTTGCTGAGGAGTAGGCCGTTGGGATTACACTTGCATATTCCATTTCTCCCTATGGTTCTCTGCCAAATGTCAACATATCTGCCAACTCTGGCATTGAGGTCACCAAGGAGCACAACCGTACCTTCTCTGGGGATAGAGATTAACACTCTGTCGAGGTCGGCTTAAAAGGCGTCCTTGATGTCATCCTCTGTATCCAGTGTTGGAGCGTATGCACTGATGAAAAAGGCATGACGTGAGTGATTCAGTGGGACTCGGAGCGTCATGAGGCGCTCGTTGATCCCAATAGGCATTTCAGTTAGCCTGTGTAGGATGCGTTGGCGGATGGCAAAGCCAACTCCATAAATGCGGTTTCTCTCCTCAGCAGTCATACCCTTCCAGAAGAAGGTGTAGCCAGACCCCCGTTCTGTGAGTTGACCCTCGTCTGGGAGCCGGGACTCACTAATGGCTGCTAAGTCGATGTTTATCTAGCCAGCTATTTTGCCACAAGGACAGTTCTTCTTTCAGAGGTTGTATGGTTTGTTTTTGTTTGGATCTGTGATTTTGATTGTCTATCGGCCGCATAAGGATGACCTTACTGGGTGCGGTTGTCCAGTCAGGTTGTTATTTTAGGCAGGATATGTTTAGGGCACCTTTTCTAGCCCCCTCCTCATGTGGGGTGAGCAGAGTGGCTCCTCGAAAGGGCTGTGCAGTCGCATAGACAGGACCGGATTGCACTGCTGCCTAGATCCCAGTGCATAAACGACCATCTTATGTGCCGCCCATGTGCAGAGGTGTGATTAGAGACTCCCGGCAGTCATCTCTGCTTGTCCCCGTCACCACTCATCCGTCGCAATAGGATTTTTGGAGGTTCAGGGGTTTTGATGATGAGTGGTATGATGAGTTGGATGATGACTGCGCATGAGTTGATTTATGTGGTGAGGCAGGAGCGCAGGCTGCAACCACACATCTTGGCTCTCCATTTTCCAGATCCTATGGTGCAAGTGTTGCAACGACTGAGGAGAGGGAGAGTTGCAATGGGCTGCCGATAGCCCAGTTTGTTGGGTTTCGCCTTAGTAGCCTGTCCATCATGCATTGCCTTCATCCGCCGGTGTAGTCGTTGGGTTTCCATGGTGGTCACCTCTTCCGCCTATACCGCCGTTGGGGTTTTGTTGGAGCTCTGTAAGCATGTCTGCCTGATGCGGGACTCCACCGCAGATTTTTCGTTCGGGGTTTACTCCCGTAGCGTTATACCTACCAAAGTTAATCCGCAAGGTAGCGGGGCAGTGGTTGGTAGGCGCCAGGACGTGTCCACATGCCAGTGGGCCTATGCGCCGTCCCTCTGGGTCCTATTGCTACTCCGAGATCCCCTGCTGGTCTAGCTTGGGCCCACGAGGCACCCAGTTACCGTGTGTTGCCACAAGAAGGCACAGCAGGAGTCTTGATGGTGAAGAGGCTGTGTACTGACAGGGGAAAACTTATGCAAGTTGCTTCCCTGTCCGCCACGAGGGCTAGCCAGCGGCGGTAGCTGAAAAAAAAGCGAGAAGCAGCAAGCAATGCCTGCACCTTAACACTAACATAATGCTGCCACACTAGACGCATTACACCACCTTGTGCACACACACACACACACACACACACACACACACACACACACACACACACACACACACATACATGAAGTCTTTTATCAGTCTTCAGTAAGCATACGATGACGTTACCAAACAGCTGTAATAACTACACTCTACCCCACCCCACTTCAACTACCCCGTGGCATGCAGAGGACACCAACAATTCGCAGAACACAAACATCTTTAATATTTTTTTTATATAGTCAAATGTGGAGAATTCTGTCCGTAGACTTACATGGTGGTTGGCGGAGAGCACGGGACAATAACTTTTTGTTCATTGGGCGGGAATGAACAGGGAAGTGTAACATAACATCTCCTGATCGTCGGAGAAAAAGGGAATATAACGGTATGTTCTTTAGTCGGCGAAGAACAAGAGTAAATAACAGAACGTCTCATGCGTAATAACACGTTCATCAGAGGTCAACAGAGATGGTATCACACCTACGCGATATGAACTTCATTATGACTTATATTGTAAATTGTAAAAACAAAAAATCATCAGATGGACTATATATAAATTCCTTTGAAATGTGTAAAATCTGTAAATGAAGAAGGATTTAATGTAAATGGAGTGATTAAAAAAAAACCCCACCTACTCGTGGTGTTTTGGATGACGAAGTAGAACCTAAACCTTAAGCTCATACACTCAATTAAACCTTTAATCCTTACTAAACCAACTCATCAGCTCTCACCTGGTAAATACCTGTGAAACTTGAAATACTTCTCGTTTAGATATAACCAATATACCTGAGTTATGCATAAACATGTAAATTTAACCGAGTTTGTGATTTTCTCCCGAGTATCGCAGAACCAAGTGTGGCCGACGCCCTCTCTAGACCAGCAGTGACAAGCGAGTTAATTCAAATGACAATTAATTAATCATGGTAGGATAGTAGCACACTCGTTTGTCCCTGTCTTCAGTCTTTGGTAATATAGGTTGTAGGCAGAACGATGGTCGGGAATAAACAGTGACTGGACGTTCACAGGGAAACAGATCCACGTACTCTAACTGGAAAAAACATTCACTGACACACAGAAAATTTTAATATCATACCATATAATATGAATATGTCCATGGAACAAATGCACACACACACACACACACACACACACACACACACACACACACACATACACACACACACTCTCCGACTTAAAACAAGAGTAAGAGAGTGTTGAAGATCTGCAACTGCATCAACATTTAAGGCGCCACAGTTGCGAGGAATTAAAGTTTTATTGCCACCGTAGACTGAAAGCAGAGCAGGTGTTAAGTTCATTGACCTCTTTCTCACCTGTGGTGCTCACTAAATATCCAAACTGACAATTATGAAAGTCTTGTTTATGTATCGTAAGCACCAGCTGCAAACACAGTCAGGCAGACGCTCATCCCCTCATGTTTTTGCTGACATTTCTGAGAACCAGTTTTTTTTAGATATTTGGTGAGGAAATACTGCAAAGATTACTTAAACCTAGATTAACACTAAGATAAACATAGTAGCAAATTGACGGCTTTGTTTGGGTAAGGGGGAAACATTGTGTAAGGAGGTGGAGACGGCAACCTTACCCTTACCCACCACTATGTAGCGCATGACAAGAACACGTAAAGACAGCAGCTAGATTAAACCACTAAGTCAGTAATCCCACACGTGCACCAAGAGCTACATGGCTTATCTCTTATGGCATCTCACAGGTTCATACTTAACATGTACGGACAGTGCGACAACACACACAAATATACCTTGAGACCTTGAGTTGTACCTTGGCTTGGCGCCTGAGAACACTCCACGAGAAGTGTTTCTTTAAGACCTCATCCTCCACTCTTTCACCCTTTACTCAACATTCTTAAACTTGCTCTTACAATTTTTTTCTTCTAAAACTTGTTCCTTATTCCTTGCCAATGACAGGTTTTGAAATTTACAAACTTATTTCCTATTGGTTGGTAGTTGTGAGAGAGGCAGAGTTTCGCACACCTCAAGTGACAGGTCTTATTATTTGGGGTATTTAACTTGATCCAGCAACAACATTGTTTTTAGTGTGGCGCTGATCTTGGACGCGACGCCACCTCCTCCAGCCAAGACCCGAGGAGTTCACTGACACGCCCACAGCCAGTTAACCTCCCCCAGACACTCCCTATTATAAGACCTCGAAGTATCCTGAGAGTTTAGTGATGTGGATATTTAAATATAAACTTCTCCTGTGGCGTCGAAAGATTACATCCATGATATTTTTATATGATCACGGGCACGCAGTTGTCTGCACTGAGATTAGATTAGAGATGAAATATTCACACAGGTATAATTTATAACCACACAAATATATTTACACACGCACATATAAATTGATACATATGCACCGATAACAACTAACACACACACGCACACACACAGACACACACACACGCACGCGCACGCACACACACACACACACACACACACACACACACACACACACACACACACACACAGTACGAAGTGGTCATAGAAACTTCAGTAATCTTTCGTTAAATCCCAAACACGTGGAAACAGATTTACCAAAGTCACTATTTAGACATTATTTATTTATAACTTTCGCTCTACTGCCACCGACTCAAGCACAACAGGTTAATTAACTTTCTGTACCTGTACACATTGCGGTATAAAATCTACTAGAAGTTTATGGGTTTTTATAGCATGTGATAGTCAGACAGGTGTATCATGCCTAATCTTCAGGTATGCATATATGAGCCGTATAAGAAACGCCTATATTGTGTATGAAGCTCTCTTATATAATCTAAATATCATCCAATTTTAGCACGTTTGTCTGTTCTTGACGTCAGATTCCCATTATTTATTTATTTTTATTTATTTTTTATTTTATTTTTTATTTTTTATTTATTTATTTTTTTTCAGAATACAAAGATTGAATCAAAACTTAACAACTGTGGGTATATTGGTCAGCCTCCCACAGCCTCCCTCCCTCCCATTGGAAATTTGTGCGCGAGTATTTACACAAATATGTACCGACGGGGGAAAAATTGCAGATATCGGTTTTCGTCTGGCAAAAAAAAAAACCAGTTATGATATTGATATACAGTATTTTTGGTGTGTGTTTTTTGTTTTTGTATTAACACGCTTAAAAAAAACAAAAACATTCTCCAATACATAACAAACTAAACATAAAACAATGCACAAAACAAACACATTCAGTAACATTATAATAGAATTTATACATAGAATTTATAAGTATATTTATTGTAGATCACCGAACACCGTCAACCAAGATCAACGTATCATCAGGCAAGTCTTATAAACGTTATCTTAACCTAATCACTCGTGCAGTCAACCTAATTAACCATAACCACTCACAGTTCCACCTGATCAACCATGTAACCTACACTGTCAAACCAAAACTACGACACCACCACAATTCAGCCACACTATGCACCAGTACCCGGCAATTTTTATCACTCACAACCAAATTAGGTGAACTACGCCACACACACACACACACACACACACACACACACACACACACACACACACACACACACACACACACACACACACACACACACACACACCACCGGTACATGTGTATTTACATATTCAATGTCATATTAGCCTTATCTGTCTTAACATGTTCAAATAATAAAGTAACTTCAATACCGTTACACACACACTATTAATTTCGTCCTCCCTTCACAGTACCAGGACCGAGTGGACACACACACACACACACACACACACACACACACACACACACACACACACACACACACACACACACACACACACATACACACACACACACACACACACACACACACACACACACACACACACACACCGAACTGGATGCAAAATTAATTCTATTAAATTATTCATAGGAACAAATGCTAATATGGAAAGTAGACGGATTTGCATTCAGGAATCATTTCAATAGGATTTCCATATTTGAGTAAATTATTCTCGCGTCAGCTTCTCTAGTCCTGTGTACATGTTGTTGGGTTGTGTCATACAGTGTCGGGAACAAACAGTGGGAACAGTGAGATAGGAAGACAAGGGGGGGAGAGGGACGGGGGGAGGGACGGGGGAGGGGACGGGGGAGAGGGGGGGAGAGGGGACGGATGGGCGGGGCCAAGGGTACGAGAGAAGGGAAAGCGAGGTTAGGAAGGGGAGGGAGGTGAGAGGAGGTTGATGATATTGGTAAGATTCTTAGTTGGCAAAGACTGACAAAGCAAGTGTGTGTGTGTGTGTGTGTGTGTGTATAAACCCGGACATAGTATAATAACAACCTTAACATTTACATATATAATCAAATACGTATCACAGAATAATACATTAATAGCATCAGCATACACAAGCTCATAATGCACGTCATGCAGTAATACAATAAGGGACTAGTCTACATAACAAAGGCGGTATAATGACAGATAACGCGTCTGGAAACACCAATATGCATTCCCCTCTCGCTTTGATGTCCCAAGACCTAACTGTGTAAGGCTTGTACAGTAAACTCTACTCACTCACTCTCGCTCCCACTCCTACAACACCAGCAACCCTTCTCCCCCTCACCTCTCTCCCCCACTCAACATCACCCAGCAACCCCTCTCCCCTTCATCCTGACAAGCAGCAGAAGGACTGTAACCTCCACTCTGCAGGGTCACTGGCCGACCTTGAATTCTGCTGAGTGCTTCGATCGTGGGCCAGGCCCTGTCCAGCAGCAGCAGCGGCCGCCGAGGTGAGGCGACGGCGCTACTGGCTGGCTGGCTGGCTCTTGTGTACAGCTGTTGTGGCCGTCGCTATGGCAACTTCTCTCATCCCAGTTTGTTTATGTTTTGCTACTGCCAATGTCCCGTTTGGATGTGTTTTTTTCTAGGTTTTTCCTACACTTTTATTTGTGTATTTTATTTTTATTTAGTTCTGTATATCTGTTACACGTCTGTTAAGTTGATTGTTGTCTCTCTCAAGGACACTCGCTGTCTGTAGCTATTTTTCACGTCACTCCCATCCATTTGACACAACGATTACCTTAATGTTGATGGAGGAGTCAATTAGTTTAAGTCATACGCACCAATACCTACACACATTGACACACACACACACACACACACACACACACACACACACACACCACCTACAGCAATTCACGCGCCTGACCACAATCCATAGCCACAACACACACACATATGCACTCACTCTCACACACACATGCACTTCTTCACACTCACTCAAACGCCCACCCACACCCTCTCCGGCAGTCACAACAGATACACACATACATCTTAATGAATATGACTGTACGCACACTCATGTTACTCACTTGAACCTCGTCCAAATTCCCTTCTGACGAGGCAATGACCCCGGGACACTGTATGGGTAAATATACTAACTCTCTCGGGTGTTACTTGGGTTGAGAGAGAGAGAGAGAGAGAGAGAGAGAGAGAGGAATGTTTGTGTTCAATTTCTTTTTAGTTTTCCTTCTATCAGTCCATTTTATTCCTCCTATTTCTTCTCTAATATTTCGTATCTTTATTTTCATCTTGTTTCAAAAATCTTCTAAACTTGATTGTACCGAAAATCTTTAAAGAGTTTCGAGATTCGTAAAAGAAATTCTTAAACCCCAGATGATGTTATTTTGCCTTAGGTTGAGTACAATAACAAAAACTATCAAGGATAAAAATGAACCCAAATAATACACGGTTTTGTAGTTCCTTCAGATTTCATAATAATGTTCATGAGAAGTTACTGTACTGTTTCTTTTCACGGTTACAGAGAGAAATAGAGAACCAGGTGAAATTATCCAAGTACTCGAAACATTGCCGACGAGCACAGGACTCAGACACCACAACGATGGTATTGTAAATTAATTGTGTCGTGTTTTTTATAAGATTGCCCAAGAGGATGTCTGGTGGAGGAGTACACAGAGATAACGTGATGAAGTTAATGTATTTATCAGTTACCTGTCTAGATATCGTTACTCAAAAGGTTCAGTCATGTCGGTAATATTTTATCTGTCAGAATATGGCTGAATAAACTGTTAGGTTAGAATAGGTTTGGGTGGGGTAGGTTAAGGTAGAAGGCCACCGGCAGCATCTCGTCAAGGTCAGGAGTGAGGAGGGACACTCTTACCCCGCGAAGATCCACCATTAACCCAGAAAGTTTGTCTCACTATGCCAAGCTGTCACTTGTGAGGGTCACCTAGCGGCTCTGAGTGTGAGTGTATGTGTGTGTGTGTGTGTGTCTGACCTCTCCCTCTCTACCTACACCCACCAACGAACAGGTGAGTGCAGGTGAGTTATATAGGTGTATTTGCATCCTTCACCTACTACCTCTTGTCTTGTGTCCCAGTAAACTATCACAACAGCCTCAGTGCCAAAATCTGAATGAACTAATTCGACAAAAACTTCACCTCAATATTCTCAGTAAATTGGCTGGAGGGGGAATATGGAGGGGTGTGGAGAACTGTGGAGGGGCAAGTAGGGGTGTGTTAAGGGGGAGAGGGAAGTATGAAGGGATGGGTAGGAAGTGGGTGGAGAGGGTAGGAGTGTAGCTTGAGGGAAGGGAGGGAGTATGAAGGGACAGGGAGTGTGGTGAGATTGGTACGATGGTAAGGAGGGAGGGAGGGGAGGGAGAAGGGGGAGTGGGGGAGGGAGAAGTAAGGTGGAGGGATGTGGAGGGTTAAGACACCAGAAAAGGATGATAGTGGAGGGAGAGCTGGAGGAAAAGGGAGGTGCGTGGAAGGGCAGGGAGGTGCGTGGAGGGACGGAAAGAGTGTGTTGGTTGTGGAAAGTTTACGAAGTGGAAAGGAGGTTCAGGAATGGACATGTGAGGATAGGGAAGTATTTTGAAGGGCGTGTGGAGGATGGGGGAAGGATAGAGAGGAGAAGGAAAGGATGGAAGAGCACATAGACAGGTAAAAAAAAGGATTAGAGTAACTGTAATTGAGTTGGGAGAGAGAGAGAGAATGAGAGAGAGAGAGAGAGAGAGAGAGAGAGAGAGAGAGAGATCTAAGGTATACAATAGTTACACCACTTAGTAAACTACCTCGGGACGCTGACGCAGTAAACATCCGCCACCAAGGACTGTCTTACTGTGGTGTGGTGGAAACCTTGGCACCTGGTTAAGACCCTGGCACCCCCACCAGTAAAGCCATAAAGGACCTCTTAATGGCTTTGAAGAAGAGACTTTAATGAGGCAATTAAAGCATGATAATTGAATGTGAATGCTGTCCACCCGAATTGGTGCCAGTTGTCGAATACCCAGTGTACCCTCCCTCCTCCTCTTCTGCCCCCTCTCCTCTCCTACCCCCTCCTCTCCATCCCCTTCCCTCTCCTCTCCTACCCCCTTCCCCTCCTACCCCCCCTTCCCTCTCCTCTCTACCCCCTTCCTTCTCCTCTCCTACCCCTTCCTCTCCTCCTCCTACCCCCTTCCTCTCATCTCCTTCCCCCTTCCCTCTCCTCTCCTACCCCTTCCCTCTCCCTCTACCCCCCTTCCCTCCTACCCCCCTTCCCTCTCCTCTCTCCTACCCCCTTCCCTCTCTCTACCCCCCTCCTACCCCTCTCCTCTCCCTACCCCTTCCCTCTCCCTCTCCTACCCCCCTTCTCTCCTCTCCTACCCCCTTCCCTCTCCTACCCCCTTCCCTCTCTCCTCTCCTACCCCCTTCCCTCTACCCCCTCTCTCCTCTCTCCTCTCCTACCCCCCCTTCCCTCCCCTCTCCTACCCCCCTTCCCTCCTCTCCTACCCCCTTCCTACCCCCCTTCCTCTCCTACCCCCCTTCCCTCTCTCCTGACCCCCTTCCTCTCCCTCCTACCCCTCTCTCCCTCTCCCCCCCCTCTCCTCCCTCCTCTCCTACCCCTTCCCCTCTCCCTCTCTACCCCCTTCCTCCCTCTCCTACCCCCTTCCCTCCCCTCCTACCCCCCCCTCCTCTCCTACCCCTCCCTCTCCCCTCTCCTTACCCCTTCCCTCTCCTCTCCTACCCCCCTTCTCTCTCCCTCTTCTCTTCCCTCCTTCCCTCCTCCTCCTCTTTCAGTCTCCCCTACGACAGCAGATACAAGTTGATGTGTCCATTCCTGCTAAAGGTGGTAAAATTATTATTGTATATCAGGTGCTCTAAGTAATGAGAGAGAGAGAGAGAGAGAGAGAGAGAGAGAGAGAGAGAGAGAGAGAGAGAGAGAGTAATAAGACAAAGATGATTGTGTTCAAGTACTGACAAGCCTTGAAGTTGAGAGAGACAGGTCTGAGCTTCAGCCAAGGTGTCACCAAGGGCAGTGTGTACTCCCCCGAGTTAACAGGTGCACACGAGAAGGTAGACCAGGTCAAGCACGCGTGTAGTGACCCACAATCACCATTTAATTTCGTGTCATTCATTTTATTTTTTCCAGACAGGACACCTCAGATACAGGTGAAGTTACAGGTACAGGTAAACAGATTTCACAATATTAACATTATGAAACATTGATAATCTGAGTAAATGTGGATCGTTCGGTAATAAATCCAGGAAACTACTGCAAATATAAGAATTATCCGGAGGGTTAGGGCTTATTACCTTAAAGATAATCAATACCTTAATCAGATTCTCCCAAATTAATAATGATTCACTTTACCTTACATCAGCGTTTTTTCTTCATGTCTAAGTAAAAACAGTAATCAATATTCTGTTATTTATTTCTAATGTCATTCTATCATGATTTATAACATTGGAAAAAACCTTAATGGGTTTTTTTATTAATTAATGACTTAGACAGGTGTGTGCTGACAGGTGTGTGCTGACAGGTGTGCGCTGGGGTGTGGTAGAGAGTATAATGCTTCACAGTATGGTAATTGTAGGGAGTTTATAGGCGTCCACTTGGAGAGATTGGGAGTGGTGTGGGAGGGTAGTGGGAGGTTAACGAAGGTAGGCTGTCTGGCTGTCTGAATGAAGGGGGGGGGGGGTGATCTAGAGGACTTACCTGCACACACCTCAAGTGAACTCTCGACAGCCACCAACCACACAAACACACCACCCTCTCCTTCCCCCACATACAAATACACAACCCCCTCCCCCTTCCCACACAAACTACCCATTTCCCCACACACACACACACAAACACACCACCTTTCTCTCTCCACATACAAACACACTACCTCCTCCCTTCCACCACACGAAACCCCCTTCTTACTTCCTCCCTGACACACATCCCCATTTTACCCACAGTACACGTGGATTAAAACCAAGAAAAAAAAAATCTATTTCAGTAACATTGTCGCCATACTAACACGAAATACGGTCTCTATAAAAGTTAAACAGGATGAGAAAAAAAAAAGTTTTGTATGCTCTTGAAAAGTTACGGGTATGTAAATTGGTTCTTGCGAGAGGTTGGTTCTTTTCTGATATCAAAAAAGGGATTTTTTTTTATTCAGATTTTGTCGTATTAACTTTACAGACGGACGTTAAAAAAGTAAATAGGTACTGCTGTTTTTTTTTACTAAGAGTTTTTTATGAATTCAGAGGTGGTGTTAGTGTTAAGATAAACCTGAAAAGTGCCAAATCGACCTCCTCACCTGGACGATTACTCCCAGAGGATCACACAAGGTATCAATGCTTTAGAGAGCCCGACTGCAGAACAGGGCGGACAAACGCCAATGCCGGAAAGACGCTGCTGCCGCCCTCCGCACCTGATGTAGCCCCACATGTGCAACATCTGTGATCGCCCCTGCCGGTCCCGTATCGGGCCTCTTCGGTCACCTCAGAACTCACCAACCTCGGTGACATCCTTAATAACTCATATTATGTCACAGCTGGATGATCGTCATACTCGATTCCGAGTGACAGCAAAGTAGTTGTAGTAGTAGTAGTGCGTGCGTGCGTGTTCAATAATGTTTTAAAACACATCATATAAAACATTAAACACACAAAAAAACACTTACAATAATTAACACGGTTTATAAACATCATCTGGCTGCCACTTGAACCCTGTCAGTCAGACAACTTAAAATACCAAGGGAACCAAGTGAGTGTGACATGCAGGTGGAGGGTGAGGAGGTGTGTGGAGGGGGAGGAAGTGTGTGGAGGGGGAAGTGATGTGTGGAGGTGTTGTTACCACATTCCATCATCAAGGACCACCTCGAGTCGTCCTTACATCATGGAATTTCTCACCTGCTAATCCTTGACAGTTTAGTTAGGAGGAGTGAGGAGAGGAAGATGAGAAAGAAGATGACGAAGAAACAGAGAAGATAAGATGAGGGAAATGACAGATATGTGACGGAGGGCAAAGAAATGGAAGAGGAGAAAGAGATCAAGAAGAGGAATAGAAGAAAATTAATAAAGGAACGAAGAGAAGGAAGAGGTTAAAAACAAGAAAGAGACTATGGCAATGGAAGAGAGCAAAGAAGACGAAGAGAAGAAACAAAAAGAGAAGAGTTAATAGGAAGACGGGTAGAAGGGAGAGAAGCAAGGATGGATTAGAAGCAAATGAGCGTAAGGAGGGAATGATAAACAGATTTAAAAGGACGAAGAAGAATGAAAGAAGAGAATAAGAAAAGTAACAAAGACAACAACGAAGCCAGAGAGAGAGAGAGAGAGAGACCTCTACCGCCGTTTGTCCCAAGACAGTACAAAGCACACACCTATGCCCCTCCCTCTCTCCTTCTTGATCTCTCCCCTTCACCCCGCCTTCCTGACTCCTCCCTCCTCCTCTTCCTCCCCCATCTCTCATTATATCCGGGTCACAAGGTCAAATGAGGTCACAGGCAGAGACCACCAAACGGGTTCCCTTTGAGAAGACACGAGGCTCCAGGGCCCGTCATTATGGAAACACACACACACACACACACACAAACACACACACACAAACAAACACACACACACACATACACACACACACACACGGACCACTCTGCTTCCTTATGCTCATCAATGATGCCCTAAGAGAAACCCCTGCTCGCTGGAAATATGTCGACGACTCCACCATTGGGATCAGCGTCAACAATTCTGCTCCCAACTATACCGCCCTTCAGGATTTATTGAACAGTCTCCAAAACTGGGCCACCAACAACCATGTCACCATCAACCATACCAAGACCATGGTTATGCACATCAACCTCTCCTCCGACATTGTCCCACCTCCCTCCATTACCCTAGGTCCGAACACACTCCAGGTTGTAGATTCCACGAAGCTCCTCGGCGTCACCATAGACAACAAACTAAATTGGAAACCACACGTCAGTGAAGTTGTCAAATCCTCCAGTTTCCGTCTCCACCTCCTCCGCCGACTCAAGTCCCTCGGAGTTCCCGCACACGAGCTCCTCAGTGTATACACAACATTCATACTTCCCAAGCTCACCTATGCCTCCCCCACCTGGTCTTCCTCTCTAAATGCCACACAACGTAAACACCTAGAAAAAGTGCAAAAGAGGGCATGCAAGATTATTCTCTCCCCTTCCTACACCACATATCAAGAAGCGCTCAACACACTGACCCTTTCGACTCTCACTGACCATCACCACGGCCTCATCTGCAAATTTGGTAAGAAGCTTCTACACCATCCCCGACACCGGCCCCTACTACCACCTGAGATCCCCTGTCCGAGAATTGCTGTTCGACACCACAACCGCATCCAGCCCATACGTGCACGAACTGATCGCTATAAGAACAGCCCAGTCCCAACCATTGTAAAAATTATCAATAACATGTAATAAATCAGTGTATTCACTCCCAGTAAACACTGCTCCCTACACTGTCACTATGTTGAAATGAACTGTAGTTTGAGCTGATCCCCATCTAAGTTACTATATGTCTTATTTGTGTCACTTATGTCACTTGTATATTATTTGTAATTCGTAACCCATTCCCCAAATATGTAACTGTATATTTTCAGCCTTCTGGCTGCCAAGCCTTTTCAATAAACCGTTAATTATTATTATTATTATTATACACACACACACACACACACGGAGTCACCAGGATTAAAGCTGACCTCTCACGTTAAGGGGGGGAAGGAGGGTCAGAGGTCAGGCGAGGGTACAACGGCAATGAACCACCCACCTCGTCTACCTTGATGCTCTGTTACTCGTGCTTAGAAGTTATGCAGGCAGGTGAGTTAACGGAGAACAGGTAAATAAGAACGAATTAGTGAGGATGTGACCTCTCAGGTGGTATTATTTACCTTTGTGTACCTGTAGGCCATCGTGTGTGTGAATAATTATTTCCCATCCTAACAAACTGTATTCTATCGTTCCCTTAGTCTTACACACACACACACACACACACACACACACACACACACACACACACATTCCTCTTCAGGGTCAATGGCTTTTGTGAGGTCACCCTGCCACTTAACATCAGGCGACCTGAGATTAGTCATCAACTTTGTCATTATTGCAGGAATGTGATTTTTCGCCCCCTCACCATTCCAGGAAACTTATCCTCAGAGATTGCAAAAGAAAAGTGAGTGTGTGTGTGTGTGTGTGTGTGTGTGTGTAATAATAATAATAATAATAATAATAATAATAATAATAATAATAATAATAATAATAATAATAAACGGATTATTAATAGAGTTGCAGCCGGTGGCTGAAAATATACAGAGTTACATTTGATTTAGACATAATGATATAATATGCATTGAATACATTTACAGGGCTGTACAGTACATAAATCAGGAGTTGTTTATTATTTTAACAATAGATGGGTTGGTGCTGTTCTTATATCTATCGGTGCGGGCTCTTATGGGCTGAAATTTGTTGTAGTGGCGGACTGCGCGAGTTGGGGCTGCAGGAGGTGGCGATGGCGAGGGTGGTGCAGTAGTCCACGGCCAAACCTTTCCAGTGCTTGGTGGTGGAGGTCACTGAGGGATGGCATTTCCAGGGTGGAGAGAGCGTTGGTGTAGCCGGAGTATTCTGCGCCGAGCATGATTCTGCAGGCCCTTTTCTGTACCTTCTCTAGCTGACGTTGTTGGGTGGAGTTGAGAGAAGACGACCAGGCTGGTGACGCATACGTTAGTTTGGGGAGAATAAAGGCGTTGTAGATGGTCCTCAGCTCTGGCGTGGGTGTCCCAAGTGACCTAAGTCTTCGTAGCATGCAGAGACGGTACGAGGCTGCCTTGACTGTGTTATTTACATGGGCTTTCCAGTCAAGTTTGTTGTCTATAGTTACACCCAGGAGTTTGGCAGACTGCACCAGCTGGAGAGGATGGGCACCCACTGTGTGTGTGTGTGTGTGCGGGTGCGTTCGTTCATTCGTTCGTTCGTTCGTTCGTTCGTTCGTTCTTGTGGCTGATTGTCTGTCGGTTTTATCATTTCATTTATTGATTGATTTACTTGTGTGTCATTTTAATTATTTACATTTAACTCTTCATCCACTTGGGGGATTAAAGTGAAAACGATGAGATTTACAGAAGGAACCTACGTCATAATTTATGAGACTCGTGTTACCTGTGCTTCATTGCATCACATAAGACTCGTGTTACCTGTGCTTCATTGCATCACATAAGACTCGTGTTACCTGTGCTTTATTACATCACATAAGACTCGTGTTACCTGTGCTTCATTGCATCACATAAGACTCGTGTTACCTGTGCTTTATTACATCACATAAGACTTGCGTTACCTGTGCCTCATTAAGGTTCAATGATGACTCCTAACAATTAATATTAACTCGAGGGCCTTAGGCAATACCTCTTTGATCTTCCCACGTGAAATGGTTCTCTTCCAGCCTCTTACAGTCTTACCCTTTGAGTATTTATATCCTCTAGTGAAAGTAATTATTAGTCTTTAATATCATGGTCACTAACAGATACACAGAAACTGACAGATTGACAGACTCATGTTTAAAATTATTCTTAGTGAGAGAGAGACAGGCGGACACAAACAGATAACAAGACAGACAAAGAGACAAACTTATCAGTATTCTCTAAGGCTGCAGTGTTTTGTAACCAGTGTGTCGCAGAACTGACGCTGGTGAGCTGCGGTAAATTCCTGAGAGAAATAAAACGGTTATCATACTCTCTTTAAGGTCAATGAACTGTACTGTATATTGTGGTGTACAGCTTGTCGTGGTCTGGAGGTACAGTAGCTAAAACAACTATCTGTGCATACTTTGTGGGAAACAATATGAGACCATGGACGATAAATTTTGGTATATGATGGCTGTCACTAGTCAAACGTAAAATTTTGGAGCATATCGACTCCCACCTACACAGATAGTTGTTTTAGCTACTGTACACCATTGTCCATTACTGTACTGTATATCTGCCTAAGAAACAGTTCCCTAAAGGAGACATTCCCTTCGTCTCCACCAGCGGGTTGAATGGAGTGAGTGTATGAGAGGAACAAACTCTTAATCAAAGACTCTTTAGTTAATGGCAATATAATGTCCTTGTCAGATCTGGAGAGGTGATGCTTTGATGTGCTGTGGAGGCTGTGGTGTGTGAGGGGTAGTGTGGTTTGGAGGGTGAGTGTTGTGATGACGAATGGAACTGTCCGCCAGGGTGGCAGGAAGCGCTGCTGTGTCTCGGCTTTTTCACGGCCACTACTGAATAACCTTCCTCTTTCGGCAGTGCTCCAACTCCTAGGCCCATTAATCAGACTCACGTTCTGAAATAACGGCTGTGATTAACAGCCCAGGATATGTAGACACTCCTTGCTATCTCAGGCTTATAGTGACATTTAATGCAAACACTGAGAAAGCATCCAAGGAAAACTATTCTTTATACTGTACAAATTAGGGGTATTACTTTACTTTAGGACATTGCGCTCCCGAAAGTTGTAAACTACTGAAACATTTAGATCTACCTATTCTGATCATTTTGAACACCATTTATACCAGGCGGATATGGGTAATAGCGACGCAATTTAATTTAATTGATTTTACGTAGTTTTCAGTCTTCGTCTGTGAGGAGAGGTTAGCGGTGCATCTCACATGCAATATTGACTGACATTATCATCAGGTGAATTCTTTCGACCAATCACATTTGACTTATTATTTTTTTAAAGGAAGCAGCCTGGATTTGACCAGTCTCACAATGGCCGTGGTGGAAGTTGGTTGTTATTTGTACTCCTACGATTATTTTAAGTTTATTGCTGAGTTTTACGAGAAAGACGATCATTCTATCCAATTCTTACGTATCCCTGGTCTTTCACTTCTAATTAAGGTATTGTACTTTCGGACATGGCGCACCCCAAAGTTTCAAACTACTGAAACATTTCGGTTAGTTTAAGCTAGGCCTACCGGGGATTCGGGGGCCTGAGCCCCCGGTTAGGGGTTAGGTTTTGTTTGGATAGATGACTCGTTTTCTTTTCCTCCCCCACCCAAAAACTCCCCCATTATTGTTTTGGGGAGGGGGCAAAAACGAGCAATTTCCGCCAAAAATGAAGGTCAGGTTCGTTTAAAACACACCAAAATACACTGGAAAAAAATATTGGTCAACCCCTAGGGACTCCTGTCCTAAAGTAAAAATTTACCAAATTGGGTTAGGACTGAGAAATACTAATTTATACAGTAACAATTAACAACCATTATATTTACAATAAAACAAGAGTACAGACATTGACATTGCATGGCTTTGTGACCCAACTGATTTAGTAAATTATAAATCTTAATCTCACAATAAGGCTCTTCCTCCACTCACAGAAATATCACTTAGTATTCACCCTAAATGCTGCTGAATAAATTAATAACAAAATGCAGGATATATAATGGATGAAACAAGATTACAATCACTGTCCTGATCTAACATCTACACCCTGAATTCAACCCTGGAGGAGAGTGTCTCTCCAATGTAAACAAACAATACATATTTTCCAACTAGAATAATAACTCAAAACTCCTTTGTATAAGTATTGTATGAGTACATAATATTATATGATTACAAAATTTTAAAAATTACATTGAACCAATATAATTCACATTAAATACACAAAGTAAACTAATTTCAAATGACATGAGATATTTCATAGAAAACCAAACTGCTCTTACAATGGTGACTGATATAACAGAACATATGGTATGTAAATGCATAGCCATATGTAGCAACTTTGTACAGATGGTCTCGTCCAAGCATCCTCGTATGTGTAGCTGTACTTTGGATCCATTTAAGTTCACCAGCTTTCATGACTTACATATTCCATTAGTTTCTTAGAAGCGATGTTATCTGGATCACTATGCAAGAGCCTCAGGGCTCTCATGAGGTTGACTTCAATTATTCTATTTGACACTGGATTCCGTTCCGGAAAACTGCAACGTGAACGGAATCGATTTTCCCCATAAGAAATAGATAAAATACGGGGGTTACGTTCCTGAGCCTCACTTTGCCCCATGAAATACATTACATATACAGAAATTCAATGACATTTTCATAGGGAAAAAAATTATATATATGTATATATATATATATATATATATATGCATGCAAATCAATCACTGTAGGTGCGCGTGATCCAGGTATATGCTGATAACCACAAGGAAAGAAGAAAACACGAAGTTCCCAGCGCTTTCGTGTAATTCACATCTTCACAATCAACACCTCAACCCGCCAGGATTCGAACCCACGACCCACGGCGGTTAGCGTTCCCCGGTCACAGTCATGGGCTCGTGGGCCGTGGGTTCGAATCCTAGCGGGTTGAGGTGTTGATTATATATATATATATATATATATATATATATATATATATATATATATATATATATATATATATATATATAATTTTGTATTGTACTCACTGATAAGAACATAAGAACATAAGAAAATAATGAGTCTGCAATAGGGCGGCTGGCCTGTGCATGGCAGCTCCTGTCGAGAGTTACTACCACTCTCTATCATCCATGAATCTATCTAGCCTCCTTTTGAAACTTTCCAGAGTTCTCGCACTTACTACAAAGTTGCTAAGCTTGTTCCACTCGTCCACCACCCTATTTGTGAACCAGTTTCTTCCTATCTCCTCCTAAACCTAAGCTTATCCAACTTGAATCCGTTGCTCCGAGTCCTATCCTGGTCGGATATTATAAGAACTTTATCTATATCCCCTTTATTGATTCCTTTCACCCACTTAAATACTTCTATCATATCTCCCCGCACTCTTCGTCTTTCTAGGGAATGCAAGTTAAGTTTCTTTAACCTATCCTGATATGGAAGGTTTCTAAGTCCCGGAATCATTTTTGTCATTCTTCGCTGCACCGACTCCAGTGAATTTATATCCATTCTATAATAGGGGCACCAGAACTGAACCGCATAATCGAGGTGCGGCCTGACTAGCGCAAGATATAGTTGCAATAAGACCTCTGCCCTCTTGTCACTTACACTTCTAGATATAAAACCCAATACTCTGTTTGCCTTATTTCGAACATTAACGCACTGTTTTCTAGGCCGTAGGTCTGGGCTTACAAGTACCCCTAGGTCTCTTTCACAAGTCGACTTCTCTAGGTTGATGTTGTTAAGGCTGTATACATTGTCAGTTCTTGTTCTTCCAATATTTAGTACGCTGCACTTGCTGGTGTTGAATTTCATTTGCCATTTTTCAGACCACCCCTGCAGTTTATTTAGATCCTCCTGTAATGCATTTGCATCCTGCCCTGAATTTATCTGCCGCCCTATTTTGGTGTCATCCGCAAACTTGCTTATGTCACTGCTGATCCCAGTATCTAGATCGTTTATGTAGATTATGAAGTGGGGAACCCCACTGGTTACACGGCCCCACTCGGATTTAACACCATCTACGCTGACCCTCTGCGTTCTATCGGTGAGCCATGATTTTATCCAATTTAAAACTTTCCCCTCGATACCATGAGCCTTAATTTTTCTCAGAAGCCTCTGATGCGGTACTCTGTCAAATGCTTTGCTAAAGTCTAAGTAAATAACATCGCAATTTTCGTCATTATCTACTACCTCGAAGACTTTCCTAAAAAACGTCAGCAGATTTGTTAGACAAGATTTGGGCAGAGGTAGTGGAGCGAGATATTTAAGAGGACACTTAGTCAATGGTGTTGTTACCTATCTTAAGCTTTGTTGGTTCACCTTTGTGGTTACCAGCTTGTTTGTTGAATACTTTAGTTTTCTCAGTGGTGATGATGAGACCAAGGTTCTCGCAGGATGACTGTACCTGGTTCAGGGTGGTTTGCATTTCACGGTGCCATCAGCTTAGCTAACAGTAATATTGCTGGGGATTGACTTAAATAGTGCACTCATAAGAATATTGAACAAAGTGGGCCTTAGTGCTCCACCTTGAAGGGTCCCAAGTTGCATATCTCCGACTTCAATTTTGTAACCTTGAAACAGTGCAGCAGCCCTTCTGTTGTGAGGTCACCACTTGTCCAGTGTAAAAGACGACCTTTTATATCCATTTGGTCTAATTATTAGAATATAAGTTACCTATTGGCAATCAAATACAGTTTTTAGGTCAAGAAATGTGGTGTTTCTGTGCCTTTCATCCCCATGCACAGTTAAGACTGTGGTGATGCAATTAGGTACACTTTTACCATGGGTGTTGCTCTATATGTTAGGAGACTTGTGTTCTCTCTGTTTCTGTATGAGTCTGCCAAGAAACATCTTCTCAAAAGTTTTGCTAGGGTGTGAGCTCATATCGATGAGCGTGGGTTCAGCTCTGTGGCCGCAGCTGGTCCTGCTGCTAGATCATTTCTCTCTCACTAATACTGATAATTTTCACAGCACGGGTGCCGTTATTCCAGTCCTCTCAACCAAACTGTTAATAAACCATCTTCAAGTTCACGTAAGGAGCCAGCTACCAGGACTGCACTGCCGGATGCCTCGGGGATCTCTTCACGACTTGCCTCGTCAACTTCAGGTGAGAACACTGCACTGGAGTGGAGTAAAGCTATTGTTTCTGGTGAGAGGACTAGTATATTTTGCTGTTAATGTAAACAACCTGGTCATGTCAGAGCCAACTATAAAGTGTTGGCCATTAAACGCTATTCCTTTGGCCAAGGCAGACCTGTTCTCTATTTCGGTTTTGTCCCTAATACATTGGAATTATATTATCTCCATGCCTGTGACAAACTTGATTCAGTGCACACACATTCTGGAGTTGCTCTTCCTAACGTACCACCTTCATTTAGACCATTTTGTTCGAAAGGTCTCCTAACTCAAACGAAATCAGTCCAGCCCTCTTTCTCTGTTATTGCTTTACGGGACACCGGTTCTGATTTATCTTGTATTCTTAAGAGTGCTGTTCCCAACTTTGATTGTTATATAGGTGAGATGGTGATCTTATCAGGTTTACCTAGAACTGCTAGATATCCCATGTGTAACGTTTATCTTAACGTGCTTTTGTCTCTAATTATGTGACCTTAGCAGTAGTCGACAGTCCGCCAGTCGCTGGTATCTCAGTCTTGGCCGGAAACCAAATGTCACCTTGCCCTGTAGTCACCAAATCCACTTGTGAAAATAACACTCTGGAGTTAGAAAGTGAACTTCCTAAACTTTTCCTACTAGTGCAATCACTAGTAGTATGAGCCGTAATGTGCCGGAGACCCGCATAACTTGACCAAGTGACATCTCAATTATTTTAATTACTTTTATAATGCTAATTACTCGCCGCCTATAGTTTTCGAGGTCACTTTTTGGTGTTTGTGTTATTCTGGCTGTACATTCCTCGCCATTGCATTATGCGCGAGGTGGCCGACGGGAAGTGATCTTTGCTGAAGTGTCTCACACCCTTGCACACCAGCCAGCTGGGGCTAAGGCAGGCGTTGTATGTCTGACAGCAAAGGGAGACTCGAGGACAAGTCAGTCAGGAATCAAACGTTCACCGGTTGCCTGCATAGATTTTGTGAACGAAGATTTATGAGTTTTACACCACCCACCCTGACATTGCCTCTATTTATTGCCACAATGCCCGTTGTTTCTTCGCTTTTTTTACCCCACCGTCGCCTTCCACACCCCTCCCTCGACCCTGCACACCCCACCGTCGCCCTCCACTCCCCACCGTCGCCCTCCACACCCTTCCTCAACCCTCCACACCCCACCGTCACCTCCACACCCCACCGTCGCCCTCCACACCCTATCGTCGCCCTCCACACCTCCCTCGACCTCCACAACCCACCGTCGCCCTCCACACCCCACCATCGCCCTCAACACCACTCCCTCCACACCTCGTCGCCCTCCACACCCTCGCCCTCCACACCCTACCCTCCCACAAACTCACACCGCCCCCCCAAAACTCACACCGTCCTCCACACCCCATGCTCACCCTCCACACCACCACCAATACTAACTTCTATCCCCAGAAATAGCCTAATGGGTTACTGGTTTGGAAGAATGGCCCTATGAGTCACTATAACCGAGAGATTTATAAACGGCTTCTTACTTCCCCTGCTAACGACACAACACCGCTCACCCCTCGTTAATCACCCCCCCCGCGTGCTGCTGGACCGATCTTGCCCACACTTGTTTCTCATCGTTTACACCTGCCTGCATAATCAGCATCGGAACAAAACTGCATATACATAGCACAAGGCCTTTACTGAGGGCATTTCATCGTTGTAGCTCCTTTAACACAAACGTCATGCTGTAAGGTATCGGAGTAATGTATTCATGAAACTCTTTAAGATACACGACGAAGAGATACAGAGTTTATAAGAGATTCAACACAAAAGAAAATTCAGACCGATACGGAACCAACCAAAATGGATGAATAATAGACTCTTAGATCTTCTAGGGAAAAAGAAAGGAGTATATAGAAAAGTTAAGAAAGGCGAAAATCACTTACTTGGTTACTATCAGAACCTAACAAGACAGGTAAAAACAGAAATTAGGAAAGCAAAGAGAAATTATGAAATCAAGGTAGCAAACGAATCGAAAAATAACCCCAAAGCTTTTTATCAACTGTATAAATCAAAGGTTAGAGATACAATAGGTCCCTTAAAACTACGACAGGAGAAATGACTGATGATGAGTTAGAAATGTGTAGTACGTTAAATAGTCATTTTCGCTCCGTATTCACAAATGAAAACCTAGCACAGTTTCCAGAAGTTCATAGGTATATAACGACAGTATAGAAAATATGTTGATGAATATCAATATTACTAGTAACGATGTGCTTAAAGTAATTAACAAACTGAAGCCTCATAAATCGCCTGGTCAGACGAGGTATATGCTAGAATATTAAAAGAATGTAGAGATGAGTTGAGTAATCCATTAGCAGTTTTATTTAATAAGTCATTAGAATCGGGCCTAGTGCCGGAAACTTGCAAATGTAGTTCCGATTTTCAAAAAGGGTGATAAATCAATAGCATCAAATTACCGTCCCATTAGTCTCACGTCAATCATAGGCAAGTTGCTAGAGTCAATTATTGCTACAAAATCAGAAGCCACCTTGAAACATTCAACTTAATTCATTCTTCTCAGCAGGGTTCACCCAGGACGTTCTTGTCTCACAAATTTGCTTAGCTTTTTCTCAGAAGTATATGAAGCGGTAGATAATGATAAGTCATATGATATAATTTATTTAGATTTCAGTAAAGCATTCGATAGAGTCCTCATGAGAGATTGATAAGGAAGGTAGAAGCACATGGAATAGGTGGATCAGTATTAAAATGGATTAGGTCATGGTTAACTGGTAGGAAACAAAGAGTCAGCATAAATGGATTAAAGTCAGACTGGGGTGCGGTCAAAAGCGGAGTTCCCAGGGATCTATTAGAGCCCTCTGCTGTTTGTTATATTCATTAATGATCTTGATTTAGGCATAACTAGTAGGATTAGTAAATTTGCAGATGATACCAAAATGGGGAGAGTGATAAATTCAGACAGTGACTTTGAACACCTTCAAAGAGATCTAGATACTTACATGAGTGGTCAGTAGACTGGCAAATGAATTTTAATACTGATAAATGCAGGTACTACAGATAGGAAGACGAATACAAACGTTTAAGTATAAACTAGGTAACACGAAATAGAAAACTCAGTTTGTGAAAAAAGATCTAGGTGTATTTGTTAGCAACGACTTGAAACCTAGAAAACAATGTATTAGCGTTCGCAACAAGGCAAACAGGATTCTTGGGTTCATATCTAGGTCTGTGAGTAACAGAACTGCTGACGTTATCTTGAAACTTTACCTAGCATTAGTGAGGCCACACATGGATTATGCGGTTCAGTTCTGTGTCCTTATTATAGAATGGACATAGATTCTTTGGAGAGTAAAGAAGAATGACAAAATGATCCATAATATTAGAAACCTTCCATATGAAGAAAGACTGAAAAGCTTAGGCTTACATTCATTAGAGAGAGTTAGGGGAGATATGATAGAGGTGTACAAGTGGGTAAGTGGGATTAACAAGGGTAAAATGGAAGATGTTCTGAAGCTCAGTAATAACGAAATAACTAGAACAAATGGCTTTAAATTAGATAAATTCCGATTCAGAAAGGATATAGGCAAGCACTGGTTTGGTAATAGAGTTGTGGATATGTGGAATAGGCTACCGAGTGCTATAGTAGGATCGGGGACGCTAGGGAGCTTCAAGACGGGGACGCTAGGGAGCTTCAAGACGAAGTTGGATAGGCACATGGAAGTGCTGGGATGGGTGTGAAAGGGATCTGCCCTGTATGGGCCAGTCGGCCTCCTGCAGTATCCCACTTTCTTATGTTCTTATGTTCTTATGTTATATAATACAGTATTTTGGGATTCTCTCACGGGTTCATAACGTTCATTTGGCTAAGTAAATGATCAAGAGAAAGAGCTACTGGTTAAAGTAAAGTCTCAGGTGCAGTTTTGTCGCCATTTTTTATATCATTTCTCTCTTTATGATCATGGTAAAGTCAGTTAAGGTGTATTGTTGTTCTTGCAGTAACAGTTGTGGATGATTTTTCCTATTATACTTTTTGAATCTGGGAGTTAAGGAATGTTGTCGTGGTTTCTCTTGCACCACTATCACTCTGCCTTAAGTGTGTGAAGGCAGAGTGGAGGTCGTGTCAAGTGTGTATAGGCAGTGTGGTGGTAGTGTTTGTCAAGGGTTGATGGTTATTCCTCATTTCATAATTAACTATCATGGACTTTTTCTGTTATATTTTATGTTCGCTCTCTAGCTCCTATGTTTAATTCCAACTGTTATTACATGTCCATCCTTATATGAATCATAGCATTTGTTCCTCGTCAATTTATTGCATTATAGTGATTATGTAGTATTTTGAGGTAGGCGCTGGGGGGAATAATCATGACATATATCTGGTTAGCGGGTGGTACAGGGATGGTTCGTCGGCTTGTTTCATCGACACGGGGTTCACTTGAAAATCCGTACACCTTGCATTATTCTCCATTTTAATAAGTTATCTTCCAGCTCTGCCTTAGATCCATAGTACAATTGTATTTAGGTTATCTGATCACACAATTTTGGCACCTTGTCCTATTTTTTATTTGTGTATCAGATTAGCCACGGGAGTTTATTTGATTCCTGGGGTACAGCAGACGACTGAAAGGCCGGGGACATTTGCTCTCCACTCGTGTAGGTGTCTGGTGGTCACTGTTGGCAAGGTTAGTCTTTTTCTTCCTAGGATAGTTTTAGAGGTGAGAGATTTAAGTATTATTTCTCCCACGTAGGCAGGAGTGTACAAAAGTGTTTAATGTGTGACTTATGTATATATTTAGATTATTATTGTGTGTTCTACATATCTCCTTACACTAACAGCCGCTTCTTTATCAAGTATGTCCTCGTTTTAACATGCTTGTAATCCAGTAAATTTGCAGTTTCAGTCCCAACTACTGTTCGACCATAAATTTTTGTTTTTCCCTTGGCTGACAGTGTATTGGAGGATAGCGGAGGATTGCTGACAATGCAGTGGAGGATAGCGGAGGATGGCTGAGTGCAGTGGAGGATAACGGAGGATGGCAGACAGTGCAGCGGAGGATGGCTGACAGTGCGGTGGAGGGCTGATCATACTTAGGTGTTGAGTCATAATGAAGGTAATAGCACTGTAGAGGCTTATGTTATGGTATGGTGTTGAGGAGTGGTGTGGTGGGTGAGGAGTGGTGTGGTGTGGTGGGTGAGGAGTGGTGTGGTGTGCAGGGTGAGTGGTGGTATGATGTGAAGGGTGAAAGATGGTGTGATCTGAAGGGTGAGGAGTGGTGTGGAGGGTGAGAGGTCTGAGAAGTAGTGTGAAGGATGAATTGAAATTGAATTTTTGGCGCGGACAGCAGCTAGTATATTGTGCACTCTGTGAGCGGGAGAGCAAAAAGGATTACAGAGTAGAGGTCACAAAGGGTGTTTATCAGACCCCAGTGATTTTGATATTACGGCATTGAATGTTAAGAGTATTTCTAGTACATTGTTTGTTTAAGTCGGTCCACAGAATTTTGACTAGGTACTACAGTAGATGCGAAGTGTGGATACAGCCTTAGTACATCAGCTATTTTGTCATCAGAGATAAAGTGCTGTGCCACTGCATACACACACAGTATGCTTGGATCAATCCCTATAAGGTTCTATTTTTTTCACAGTCTATGACATAGTGTTGGAGTGTGTGGCCATATGTCTGGCCGATGGCAACCTGTGGTGTAATGGTCAGCATGCTCGCCTCGCAGGCTAGCGGACCCGAGTTCGATCCCCGGGCAGGGCGAAACAAATGGGCGGTAAGTTTTTTTGCGCCATTTGGCCTCTATCTACCCGGCAGAGGACCTGGATGTTAATCGATTTGCGGATCGTGTTCCGGGGTAATGGTTAGCCAGTGCAGTTTGCGAGTTGTCCGGTCTTCTCGGACTATTCCTTGACTCTGGGTCATGCAGTTCGTTAACTTAGGGTGTGGTCGTTGTGTTGGCGACAGCTTCTACATTTTGAACAGATTCACGCCTAGGTGGCCCTAGGGCCGGCCATACTCGTTACACGAAGGGCAACCATTATTATTATTATGTTTGGCCGCACACATTACCTCTATCATGTTCACTGATGCCTATGGGAGAGGGGATCCACAACAGCTTTATCCTGATACCCCCGTCAATGAGACATGTGTGCTTGTGTCTGGCTTCCGATACAAGCTGGTGACAATCTGAATTGAGGGTTTCAAGAGCCAGTAGTGAGGATAATGCGTTAGTGGTGATGAGACTGTCAGTGGCAGTGACTTCAACAAGTTTCAGGGCTGTGAGTATGACAAATAGTTCAGTTTGTAGAGTGATGCCCAGTCACTACTTCTAGCTCCTTTATTACATTAACGTTAGGCCGAGTCACAATAACAGCACTTCCACCTCTCCCACAGACAGCGTTAAGAGAGCCGTCAATGTACAGTAGATGATCTGTAGCTTATTTATGTGTTCAAGAGCTCTCATTTTGGCAGTGTGTTGGAGATAAGGATTATGTGTGGTCAGTACGTGGGTGTTGTGATGTAGAAGGGAACTGTCCGCTCGGGTGGCAGGAAGCGCTGCTGTCTCAAGCTTTGTACAAATGGTCTATTTTAAACATCCTCATATGTGTAGCTGTAGTTTGGATCCATTTAGATTCACCAGTTTCATTACTCATTATATTCTAGCAGTTTCTTAGAAGCAATGTTATCTGGCTCACCACGCAAAAGCCTCAGGGCTATCATGAGGTTGACCTCAATTATTCTATCTTTGACACTGAGCATACCCAGTTCTTTCCACATATTAAGTACTTTAGTGCTCATGGGACAGCCTAAAATAATCCTAAGGGCTTTATTTTTCATTTTTTCGAGCTTGTCAATGCCTTTTCCGTCACGACGGACCAGGGCTGGTGCGTGGTAATCTATCAGACATCTCATATAACCTAGGTACATTGGCTTGCCAATTCTATTATTACCGCCATAATGTGGGTTGTACCCCGCTACACAGTTAAGGGTTTTTTAACCTATCGGTACATGACGGGTTGGCTGTTGTATGGCAGGTGAGGTAAAGGTGATAGAGACCCCGAGATATATAAAAGAAGAGACATAATCAATGGTGTTGTTACTTATCTTAAGCTTTGATGATCCACGTTTACGGTTACCAGTTTGTTTGTTGAATACTTTAGTTTTCTCAGTGGAGATGAGACCAAGGTTCTCGCAGGATGAATGTACATGGTTCAGGGTGGTTTGCATTTCACAATCAATTTTAGTATGTGTAAAGTGTCATCTGCATAGCAAACAGGGGCTGTCTGCCGATCATTTCTCTCACTAATACTGATAATTTTCACAGCACGGGTGCCGTTATTCCAGTCCTCTCAATCGAAGTCTGTCAATAAACCATCTTCAAGTTCATGGAAGGAGCCAGCTACCAGGACTGCACTGTCGGATGCCTCTGGGATTTCTTTACCACCTGCCACTTCAGCTTCGGTTGAGAACACTGCACTGGAGTGGAGTAAAGCTCTTGTTTCTGATGCGAGGACTAGTGTATTTTGCCGTTATTGTAAACAACCTGCTCATGTCAGAGCCAACTGTAGAAAGTAAGCCATTAAACGCAATTCCTTTGGCCAAGGCAGACTGCTCTCCATTTCGATGTTGTCCCTAATAAAGTGAATTATTTAACCACCATTCCAGTGACAAACTTGATTGTGCTCACGCATTTGGAGTTGCCCCCACCTCCACTCCACACCTTTCCACCTCCACGCCACACTCTCCACCTCCACGCCACACTCTCCACCTCCACGCCACACCCTCCACCTCCACGCCACACCCTCCACCTCCACCTCACCCCCACCACTCCACACCACACCACACCACACCACACTTTCCCCTATAACCCAGTCCCCAATCTTGACACCCTAGATCCTAATCTCTCACCCTCCACACCCGACCGTCCTCCCCACCCACTCTCCCTCTCCTTCCACCCCTTTTCCTCTCCCTCCACCCCTCCTCCTCTTCTTCCACCTCCTCTCCCTCTCCATCCACCCCCTCTCCCTCTCCATCCACCCCCTTTCCCTCTCCCCCCTCTCACTTTCCATCCACTCCTCTTCCATTACCCTTCTCTTCCACCCTCCCCTCCTCTACCCCTCCCTCTCTCCTCCCCTCCTCCCCTCTCCTTCCCTCGTTTCCCTTTCCTTCCATTCCTCTCCCATTACCCCTCTCTTCCACACCTCCCCTCTACCTCCACCCCTACCCCTCTCCTTCCACCTCAGTTCCCTTTCCTTCCACCACTCTCCTCTCCTTCCACCCTCTCCCTCTCCTTCCAGCCTCTCCCTTCACCCCTCTCAGTCCACCCCTCCTCCTCTCCCTCCACCCCTCCCCTCTCCTTCTGTCCCTCCCCTCCAGACTTCCTCAACCACCCCCTCTCCGTCTCCTTCCACCCCCTCTGCCTCCCCTCCCACCTCCTCTCCCCACTCCCCTCTCCCTCTTCCCTCTCCCTCTACCCCTTCCCTCTCCTCCCTCCTCCTCTCCATTTCCTTCCAGCCCCTCTTTCTCCCCCTCTCTCCCTCCCTCCCCCTCCACCCCCTCTTCCCCTACCCTCTTCCTATCCTTCACCCCTCTCCCTGTCCTTCCACCCTTCTCCTTCTCCTTTCACCCCCTCTCTCTCCCTCCTCCTCTCTTTTTCCTTCTACCCCTCCCCTCTCCCCATCCCCTCCGTCCACCTCCTCTCTCTTTCGCTCCACCTTCCCCTCTCCTTCCACCTACTCTCCCCTCATTCAACCCCCCTCTACGTCCACCTCCTCCCCACTCCTTCCCACCCCTCCTCTTCCTATCCCTCCACCCTCCTCTACTTCCCACCTCCCCCCTCTCCTTCCTCCTCCTCTCCCTCCCTCCCACTCCCCGACTCCCTCCCCTCCCTGACTCCCTCCCCCTCTCCTCTCCCCTCCTCCACCTCCCCTCCCTTCCCTCCCCACCCCTCCCCTCCCTTCCCTCTTCCCTTCACCCCTTCTCTCTCTCCACCCCTTCCCCTCTCCCTCCACCCCTTCCCTTCCCTCCCCTCTCCCCTCCCTCCCCCTTCTCCTTCCACCTCCCTCTTTTCCTTCCCCCCCTCTCCTCTTCTTCCCATCTCCCCCTCTCCTCCAGCCCCTCCACCTCTCCTTCCCCTTCCCCCTCCTTCTCCCCTCCCCTCTACTTCACCTTCTTCCTCCCTTCCACCCCTCTCCCTCCACCCCTTCCCTCTCCCTCCACCCCTTCCCTCTCTTTCCCACCTCCCCCTCTCCTTCCCCTTTCTCTCCCTCCCCCTTCCCCTCCCCCCCCTTCCCTCTCCTTCCACCCCCTCTCCTTCCACCCCTCCCCTCTCATTCCACCCCTCCCCTCTCCTTACCCCTCCCCTATCCTTCCACCTCCCTCTCCCTTTCAACCTCTTCCTTTCCTTCCCCCTTCTCTCTCCCTCCACCCCTTCCCCTCTCCCTCCACCCCTTCCCTTCTCCTTCACCCCTTCCCTTCCTTCCTCCCATGTCCCTCCACCCCTCTCTCTCCTCTCCTTCCACCTCCTCCTTTCCTTTCACCCTTCTCCCTCCTTCTCCCTCCTTCCCCCCCTCTCCTTCCACCCCTTCTCCCTCTCTTTCCACCCCAACCCTCTCCTTCATCCCTTCTCCCTCTCCTTCCACCCCTCCCCCTCTCCTTCCACCCTTTCTCTCCCTCTCCACAGGCCCCATCTCCCTCCACCTCCTCTCCCTCTTTTTCCACCTCCCCTCCACCTGTATCTGTGTCTCCAGTCAGCGTTAGGCTGCCTAGGATCTTTTTTTTTTTAGGGTTTGGAATTCCTCATCCAGGATGTGCCGAACCTAGGACAAGAGAGCCGGTCCTGAACTTGGGTAGCCGTTTTTTATCCTTTTGAGCTGGGGTCAGGAGGCTTCTTCCAAGAGCTAAATGGCTTTTGGACCAGCAAGCTTGTTTGTCCAGTGGTTCCAGAGTCAGGATCCTCTTGAGGGAGAACCCTGGTCCTCTGACCTGGCATCAGCCAGGTTCAGGGACTCCCCTTTTTCTTATCTTTGCCCTCCTCCTCTATCAACTGGAATGGACTTTGTGAAGTCCAACGTGAACAAATGGAAAATTGGATAAAAAATAATTTTCTGTATATGTATTTTAATGGTTATGAACATAATGGTATTGTATTGTTTTCTTCAGTCATCTATAGTCACTTACCGATGTAATTTGCTTTGATGCCTTCAGCAAGAAAACTCTTTAAACATAAGTAAAACATGTAACCATAGCTCGAACAATGGTAAATAATCTTTGTTATTGAATCCCAAGTTAGTGTGATAACTTACTGTACTGTACAACGCCATAGGCTATTTTATTTGTGTGAATATAACCTTGCTACAATAAGATAAACCCACTGTTTTATTTCTATACCACTTTCATTATATATATATATATATATATATATATATATATATATATATATATATATATATATATATATATATATATATATATATATATATATATATATATAATTTCTTTTCAGAAAAAGTAGATCATGGGAAACGGAAAATTTCTATAGAAAATGGGAAATATCTACTTTCCGGGAAAATAGATTATCGACTTTCGGGAATAGATTATCGATTTTGGGGAAATATTACCTAAATTTTCAGTAGATTATCATAGAAAACGGAAATTTACATTATTACAGAAAAACGGGAAATTTACATCATAGAAAATGGGAAATATCTACTTCATGAAAGTTGGTTACTTTTCCTTTAAAGTAGATTATCTACTTCGGGGAAAGTAGATTATCGTGACTTTTCGTAGTTAGATTATCGATTTTGTAATATTACCTTACTCTTCCGGAAGCAGATTGATTGGTAGAAAAACGGAAATTTGCATCATAGAAATGGAAACATTCACTTTCCGCGAAAGTTGGTTTATTCGCCTTTCCTTAGGCAGATTATCTACTTTTTCGGAAAGTAGATTATCGGCTTTTCTCGAAGTAGATTATCGATTTTTGGGGAATATTACCAAATTTTCCGAAGTAGATTATCACAGAAAACGAAATTGCATCAGAAATGGGAAATACTCACTTTCCATGAAAGTTGGTTGAGTTCACTTCTCGAAAAGTGATTATCTACTTTCGAAAGCAGATTATCGACTTTCGTAAAGCAGATCATCGATTTTTGTGAAATATTACCAAATTTCCTGCTAAGATTATCATAAGAAAACGTGAAATTTGCATCATAAGAATGAAATATTCACTTCTTTGTTGGTTTTCCTGAAAGCAGATTGATTCACTTTCGTGTTGGTGATTATCGACCTTTTCGTAGCAGATTATCGATTTTGTGAAAATATCACCAATTTTGCGATCATCACAGAAAACGAAATTTGTAATCATAGCCCACTTTGATTATCTACTTTTCGAAAATAGATTATCGGCTTTTCAGTTTAGATTATCGTTTTTGGGGAAATATTACCAAATTTTCCGAAGCAGATTATCGAGAAAACGAAATTTACACAGAAAATGGGAAATATTTACTTCTTCCGTTAAAGTTGTTGTTTTACTTTTCTCTTGAAAGCAGATTATTCATTTTTTAAGCAGATTACGGTTTTTCGTAGTGATTATCGATTTTCAAAGAATATTACCAAATTTTCCTTTAAAGTTAAGATTATCATAAGAAAACGTAAAATTTGCATCATAGTATTTAGAATATTCACTCGCTTAAAGTTGATATTCACTTTCCGGTGCTGGTATTTATTCACTTTTCGAAAGCAGATCATCGACCTTTCGTAGCTTAGATTATCGATTTTGGGGAAAATACATTTTACCAAATTTTCCCAAGCAGATTATCAGAAAAACGGGGAAAATTTGCATCATAGAAATGGAAACATCTACTTCCATGAAAGTTATATTCATTTTAGTGCTAGATTATTCACTTTTCGGGAGCAGATCATCGACTTTGTAGCTAGATTATCGATTTTGTAGGCCACTCACCTCCCGAAGCAGATTACTCCAGAAACCAAAATTTGCATCATAGTAATGGGAACATTCACTTCTCTCATGAAAGTTTCTCTCGAAAGATTCACTTCTAAGCAGATTACTCTTTCAAAGCAGATTATCGATTTTGTAGTACACACTAATTTCCCGAAGTAGATTATCACAGAAAACGAAATTTCCACTGGCAGAAAAAATGGGAAATATCTACTTTCCAAGAAGTTGTTGATTCATTTTCCCGAAAAGCAGATTATTCATTTCGGGGAAAAAATAGATTATTTATTTTTCGGGAAGTACTATCGATTTTTGGGGAAATATTACCTAAATTTTCCAAGTAGATTATCATAGAAAACGGAAATTTACATCATAGAAAATGGGGAAATATCTACTTTCCATGAAGTTATCATCCACCTATGCCAGATCATCTACAGATCAGATCTGATCTTTGCAACACACCCAAGCTCCTCCCAAGCAGACCTGTCGATTTTTGTTTTATTTTTCGAAGAGATTATCGGTAAACGGGAATTTGATTCATAGAAAATGAAATATTCTATTTTCGGGAAAGTTATATCCCGTTTTCATGATAATTCACTTCGAAAATTAGGTAATATTTCAAAAATCGATAATTCACGTCTCTTTGTGCCGATAAAGAATTCACTTTCCTGAAAAGTAGATAATCTACTTTTTCGAAAGTAGATAACTGAATCTCTTTCGCGGAAAGTAGATATTTCATTTTCTATTATGCAATTTCCCCACTTATGATAATTCACTTCGAAAATTATGGTATTATTTTCCCTAATCGATATTCTCCACTTCGAAGTTTTGACACCACTTTCCCGAGTAGATAATTCACTTTCGAAAGTAGATAACCAACTTCGCGGAAAGTAGATATTTCCCATTTTCTATGAGCAATTTCCCGTTTTCTATGATAATCTATCGAAAATTAGCGTAATATTTTCCCCAAAATCGATAATCTACTTGTAAAGTCGATAATTCATTTCTCCAAAAGTAGATAATTTACTTTTCGGGAAAGTAGATTACCAACTTTCGCGGAAAGTAGATTTCATTTTCTGATGCAATTTCCGTTTTCATGATAATCTACTTCGGAAAATTAAGGCAATATTTTCTCAAAATCGATAATTCATTTCCTAGTATCTACTTTTCCTTAGAAAGTAGATAATCTACTTTTCGAAAGTAGATAACCAACTTTCGCGGAAAGTATAGATATTTCCATTTTCTGATGCAAATTTCCCGTTTTCTATGATAATCTACTGGAAAATTTAGGTAATATTTCAAAATCGATAATCTACTTCCTCGAAAGGATATCTATTTCTTCTGCGCAGATAATTCTACTTTTTCGGGAAAGAGATAACCAACTTTCGCGGAAAGTAGATATTCCTCTATTTTCTATGATGCAATTTCCTCTGTTTTTCTTGGTGATAATTCACTTCGAAAAATTAAGGCATTATTTTTCTCAGGGTCGATAATCTACTCGAAAGTTTGATAATCTACTTTCCTTTAGTAGATAATTCACTTTTTCGGGAAAGTAGATAACCAACTTTCGCGGAAAGTAGATATTTCCCATTTTCTATGATGTAAATTTCCTGTTTTCTATGATAATCTACTGGAAAAATTTTTGCATATTCTCAAAAATTCCAGATAATCTACTTCGAAAAGTCGATAATCTACTTTCCTTGAAAAAATCGATAATCTACTCCCGAAAGTCGATAATCTATTTTCCCGGAAAGTAGATATTTCCCATTTTCTGTGAGAAATTTTCCGTTTCCCATGATCTACTTTTTCTGAAAAGAAATTATATATATATATATATATATATATATATATATATATATATATATATATATATATATATATATATATATATATATATATATATATATATATATAATGAAAGTGTATAGAAATAAAACAGTGGGTTTATCTTATTGTAGCAAGGTTATATTCACACAAATAAAATAGCCCATTTGTAAGAAGTACAGTAAGTTATCACACTAACTTGGGATTCAATAACAAAGATTATTTACCATTGTTCGAGCTATGGTTACATATTTTATTTATGTTTAAAGAGTTTTCTTGCTGAAGGCATCAAAGCAAATTACATCGGTAAGTGACTATAGATGACTGAAGAAAACAATACAATACCATTATGTCTATAAACCATTAAAATACATATACAGAAAATTATTTTTTATCCAATTTTCCATTTGTTCACGTTGGACTTCACAAAGTCCATTCCAGTTGATAGAGGAGGAGGCAAAGATAAGAAAAAGGGGAGTCCCTGAACCACATGCTAGGTCCGAGGGCCAGGGTTCTCCCTCAAGAGGATCCTGACTCTGGAACCACTGGAAAACAAGCATGCTGGTCCAAAGCCATTTACCTCTTGGAAGAAGCCTCCTGACCCCAGCTCAAAAGGATAAAAAAAGGTACCCAAGTTCAGACCGGCTCTCCTTGTCCTAGGTTCGCACATCCTGGATGAGGAATTTCAAACCCTAAAAAAAAGATCCTAGGCAGCCTACGGACTTGAGACACAGATACAGGTGGAGGGGAGGTGGAAAAAGAGGGAGAGGGGTGGAGGGAGATGGGGCTGTGGAGAGGGGAGAGAAAGGGTGAAAGGAGAGGGGGAGGGGTGGAAGGAGAGGGAGAAGGGATGAAGGAGAGGGTTGGGGTGGGAAAGAGAGGGAGAAGGGGTGGAAGGAGAGGGGAGTAGGAAGGAGAGGGAGAAGGAGTGGGAAGGAGAGGAGAGGGGTGAAAGGAAAGGAGGTGGTGGAAGGAGAGGAGAGGAGGGGTGGAGGGACAAGGGAGGAAGGAAGGGAAGGGGTGAAGGAGAAGGGAAGGGGTGGAGGGAGAGGGGAAGGGGTGGAGGGAGAGAGAAGGGGAAGGAAAGGAAGAGGTTGAAAGGGAGAGGGAGGTGGAAGGAGAGGGGAGGGGTAAGGAGAGGGGAGGGGTGGGAATGAGAGGGGAGGGGTGGAAGGAGAGGGGGTGGAAGGAGAGGGAGGGGTGAGGAGGAGGGGAAGGGGTGGGAGGTAGAGAGAAAGGGAGGAAGGAGAGGGGGAGGTGGGAAAGAGAGGGGAAGGGGTGGAGGGGAGAGGGAAGGGGTGGAGGGAGAGGGGGTGGGAAGGTGAGGAAGAAGGTTGGAAGTAGAGGGGAGGGGAGAAGAGAGGGGGAAGGGGAAGGAGAGGTGGAGGGGTGGAGGAGAGGGGGAGAGGTGGGAAGAAGAGGGAGAGGGGGTGGAAGGAAAAGAAAGGAGGAGGGAAGGAGAAGGAGGGAGGTGAGGGGAGAGGGGAGGGAGAGGGAGAGGGGTGGGAAGGAGAGGAAAGGGGTGGAGGGAGAGAAGGGTGTGAAGGAGAGGAAGTGGAAGGAGAGGGGGAGGGGTGGAGGGGAGGGGTGGAGGGGAGGGGTAAGGAGAGAGAGGGGGAGGGGAGAGGGAGGGGAGGGAGGGGGAGGGGGAGGGGGAGTGGAGAGGGGGAGGAAGGAGAGGGGAAGATGGGAAGTAGAGGGAGAGGGATAAGAGGAGGGTGGGTGGGAAGGAGAGGGGATGGGGTTGAATGAGGGAGAGGGAAGGTGGAGCGAATGGGAGAGGGACGGAGGGATAAGTAAAAGGGAGAGGAGGAGGGGTAGGAGGGAGGGGTGAAGGAGAGGGGGAAGGGCGAAGGAAAGAGAGGGGAGGGAGGGGGGAGGGGGGAGGAGAGGGGAGGGGTAGGAGAGGGACGGGTGGAAGGTGAGGGGGAGAATGAGAGAGAGGGGGTGGAGGAGAGGGAGAGAAGAAGGAGAGGGGGAGAGGAAGGAGAGGGGAGGGGTGGGAAGGAAAGAGAGGAGGGGGGTGGGAGAGGGGTAGGGGAAGTGGGGGGAGGTGGAGGAGAGGGGTAGGGGGGGAATGGGAGGAGGTGTAGGAAGAGAGAGGGGTGGAGGGGAGGGGAGGAGGCGGGAAGGAGAGGGTGGGAGGGGGAGGTGGAAGGACAGGGAGAGGGGTGGAAGGTGAGGAGAGGGGTGGAAGGGGAGGGGAGGGTGGGAAGGAGAGGGGAAGGGGTGGGAAGGAGAGGGGGAGGTGGGGAAAGAGAGGGGGTGGGGAGGGAAGGGAGGGATGAGGGAGGAGGTGGACAAGGAGGGAGGGGTGAAGAGAGGGGAGAGGGGTGGGAAAGAGAGGGGAGAGGGGAAGGAGGTGGGAAGGTGAGGGGAGGAGGTGGGAAGGTGAGGGGAGGTGGGAGGAGGGGGGAAGGAGAGGCAGAGGGGTGGAGAGAGGGAGAGGCGGGGAGAGAGGAGAAGAGGGAAGGAAAGGGAGAGGAGGTGGGAAGAAGAAGGGAGGTGGGAGGAGGGGGAGGGGTGGAAGGAGAGAGAGGGTGGAAGGGGGAGAGAGGGGTGGGAGGAGAGGAGGAAGGGAGGGGGGAGGTGGATGGGAAGGGGAGGAAGGGGAGTTGATGGAGAGAGAGGGGTGGAGGGAGAGGAGAGGTGGGAAGGAAAGGGAAATGAGGTGGGAAGGGAGAGGGGGGGGAGTGGAAGGAGGGGTGGAGGTAGAGGGAGGTGGGAAGAGAGGGGTAATGGGAGAGGAGGGAAGGGAAAGTGAGGGGAAAGGGGGGGGATGGAGATGGGGAGGGGAATGAGAGAAGAGGAGGTGGAAGAAGAGGGAGGAGGGGTGGAGGGAGAGGAAAAGGTGGAAGGAGAGGGAGAGTGGGGTGGGGTGGAAGGAGAGGGAGAGGATGAGGGGTTGGAGGGAAAGAGGGTAGAGGGAAGAAGGGGTGGAGGGGAGGCAGAAGGAGAGGGAGAGGAGGTGGAAGGAGAGGGAAGGTGGGAGGGGAGAGGGGGAAGGAAGGGAAGGGGTGGAGGGAGAGAGAAGGAGTGGTGGGGAGGGTGGGAAGGAGAGAGAGAAGGGGTGAAAGGAAAGGGGAGGTGAAGAAGAGGGGGAGGGTAGGAAGGAGAGGGGAGAGATGTTGAAGAAGAGGGAGAGGGTGGAAGGGAGAGGGGGAGGGGATAGAGGAGAGAGGGGGAAGGGTGGGAAGGAGGGTGAAGGGAGAGGGGAAGGGAAGGAGAGGGAGGGGTGGGTGGGAGGGGATGAGGAGAAGGTGACGGGTGGGGAGCGAAAGGGGGGGGAAGGATAGGGGAGGGGTGGAAGGAGAGGGTGAGGGACTGGAGAAAAGGGGGGGTAGAGGAGGAGGGGGGGTGGGAGGAGCAGGGGTGGGAGGGGAGGGTGAAGGAGAGGGAGAGAGGTGGGAAGGAAAGGGAAGAGGTGGCAGGAGAGGGGGGGTGGGAGAGAGAGAGAGGGGGTGGATGGAAAGGAGGGAGGAGAAGTGAGGGGAGGGTGGAGGGAGGGAGAGAGATGGAGGGAGAGGGGGAGGAGGAATGA
>NW_024746241.1:0-26278 GCF_018991925.1 Homarus americanus
ACACCACTCTCACCACCACCACCACCCTCTCCACCATCATCACCACCAGCTTCACCATCAGCATCACCATTAATAACACCACTCTCACCACCACCAATGCCACCACCCTCTCCACCATCATCACCACCAGCTGCACCATCAGCATCACCATTAATAACACCACCATCATCACCACCATGACCACCAACTTTTCCTATATCAAGTAATGTGTAACGCGGTGTAATAGAGAACATGTTGTAGTATTGGTTGAACACAGTACAGGAGAGTAAAGGTTTTATGTGTACAGTTATCGGCCTTCATGTTGTTTATCTTCTCTATTATATTACACTAGTTATTTATGTAGTATTACATCTTAGCATCTAAAGTCTTTAATGAAGACTGTAGTTTAGGTTAGTACATACACTAATAATTAATCAACAAGTAAAAGATAGAGATTAGAGACAGAATATGAAGAGCCATTTGGCGTGACTGACTCAACAATGGAGTTGTTCGGGCGCTCACTCACCTTTTGGGATTGGTACTGTGTTGATTATATTACTGACTCGGTATTGGAGACAATTAGTATTGAACACTGAACGAGAACACAAAATAGACACTCATGTCACCACTGACTGGGTCTGACTAGTGAGGTTGTGTTGTGCTATCTGTGTGGATGTCTTCACATCCTCTCCCAAGAACGATTCTACTCCTAGCTCTTACACATATCTATGAGGCTATACAATAGAGGTTAAATCGCCTTGTAGTGTTGTTTTCCGGTGTAATATAGGCTGCCAACTCGTATATTTGGAAGGTCTATGTGTGGTGACTGTGTTTAGTGTGTGGTGACTGTGTTTAGTGTGTGGTGACCGTGTGTAGTTTGTGGTGACTGCGTGTAGTGTGTGGTGTGGGTGTGTCATGACTGTGTGTGTGTGTGGTGAGGTCACAGGTGTCCCCAGTGTGTAACACCGTAGAAGGCAGTTATCACCATCGTTGTATCTACACAGGAAACCATAAATTTATAACGCTGAACGTCCCCACACCACACTACTCCTCAGGGCCAGATTAAGCCATGGTGAGGCTATTTTTTTTGTCTTTCTTTTGTAGAGAAAGGAAGGGTGAAAGAAGATTAGAGGTGTGGGAAGGAAGTTATAGTTCGGAAATTGAAGAATTTTAGGAGGAGGTAAGAGAGGGTGGGCTGACCGCCTAGCTAAGCTAATAGTGTGTTAGGGTTGTGTCATGGGTTAGTTATTGTCTGTCGGTACAGGCACTAAGCATCCTATCCTGTCCCATATATGGGTGTTTTAAGAGCCTTATTTCATATTCTGCCGACCCTACTGGCTGATGCTGGTCTAGGGAGGTTGTCTATTGCCTGGCCGTGTAGATCGGGGGTGGTAATGGACCTTTTGAGATTTGGTAATTTTTTGGGAACCATGTATAGTTGTTGTCGTTATCTGGTGGGAGTCTTTGAAGGAGTTGTTGCTCTGAACGTTCTATCTTTTGCCAGATTCTGCTGGCCAGGGTGTACAGCTGCTGGTTGATGGACGTCATTCTCAGATCTCTATGTATCTCGGCTGTGGTTCTGGTGAAGGGATATCTTTCGCCTGTGACGAATCTTAAGGCTTCGTTTTGAACCACCTGTAATTTTAATATTTGAGTGGTGGTCATAGTATGAAGAGGTATTTCTGGGTAAGTTAATATCGGTGTGATAACTGATGTCACCAGACGGAGTTTTGTTTTCTCAGAAGGTGTGAGGGGGCGAGAGAAGGCGCAAGGGGGGGCGTGAGGGAAGTGGGACGAAAGCATGGCGAGGGTGAGGGGGGGGGAAGCAGACGGCAGAGGGATGAATGACTGGCCACAAATGCAAGAGGAGGATGGAAGACGGCGAACTCACTTTACCTGGAGACCTGACATCGATAAGTGCAACGACAGTGCAAAAAGGTAAGATTGACTGGGAGTGAATACACTGGTTGATTACAAGTTAGTGTGTGTGTGTGTGTGTGTGTGTGTGTGTGTATGTGTGTGTGTATGTGTGTGTGTATGTGTGTGTGTGTGTGTGTGTATGTGTGTGTGTGTGTGTGTGTTTTGTAACATGATGCACGACCTTTTGACCTTTCACATTCCGACCTTAACTCTGAAAAACACACACATACAGACATACACACACACACACACACACACATACATATATAAAAACTCGTTTCTGATACAATTCAACTCTGGTGTACATAGACATGAGGCACCTGGAGTGTAGATATATCTCTGCATTGAGAAAGTTTTACAGACAAGTGTATCACAAGTTGAGAGAGAAAGAGAGAGAGAATATCAGTAACCAAGCATCACAAAAACTCGCCTCCGGGTTCTCTTCTATACACAAATCTGCCTTCAATACTTCCTCACAAATTTCAATCAATAGTCGAACAATGTTTATAGATGTCCTCTCAACAAATGCCTAGCCCATAAGCCCAACTTAATCTAATCCAACTTAACTCAACGTAACCTAATCCAACCCAACCTAATCTATAGAGTCCAATCTAACCACACCAAAACTAACCCAACCCAACCTAAACTGACCCAACCCAACCTAAACTGACCCAACCCAACCTAAACTGACCCAACCCAACCTAAACTGACCCAACCCAACCTAAACTGACTCAACCCAACTCAAGCATTTAGCAACCTAAAGCGGTGACAACCCTAAGCGGCCCAACCTTTCACAACTAACCCAGCAACCTAAACTGACCCAGCCCAACCTAAACGGCTGACCCGACTCGACGGTGACCCAACCCCTAAATGACCCAACCCAACCTAAATGATGACCCAACCTAAACCCGATGACCCAGCCTAAACCCGGTGACAACAAACGGTAATGACCTAGACGGTAACCAACCCTAAATGATGACCAACCTAGAGCGATGACAACCTAATGACCAGCCAACCCCTATGACGGTGACAACCTAAACCGGCCAGCCAACCTAGGCGGTGATGACCTAAATGATGACAACCTAAACTGATGACAACCTCGTGATGACCTAACCTCATTGTTGACCCAACCCTGAAGCGGTGACAACCCTAAATGATGACCTCATTTGTTAATGACCTCGTGATGACCTTCGTGACCAGATTCAGGCGTTGATGACCTGTTGGGCCAATGACACCTAAGCGGCCAGCCCAGCCTAGGCAGTAGCCAGCCTGGCCTGTTGTGCCAACTCAGGCAGTGACAGCCTAAACCAGCCCCAGCCCAACTAAACGGTGACAACCTAGGCAGTGACAGATTATTTGATGACAGCCCTGGTGACCCAACCAACCCTAGGCATTGACAGCCTAAACTGTTGACAACCTAACCTGGTGACCCAACCTCATTGACCCAACCCAGCTAAACATTGTGACAACCTAAGCGGTAATGACCCTAAGCTGACTGACAGCCTAAACATTGACCCAACCTAAGCCCCATTTAAAACGACCTGAAGCGAACCAACAACCAAACTAACACAACCCAACATAACCAAACCCAACGTAAACTAACCCAACTCAACCAAACCTAACTGTGCATTAATGAGCTAAATTTACACCAAAACACGTGTGTCTAATGCTCATCAGGTTGATTACAGTGACTTCAAACAAACACAATAACAACTAGTTCTTCAATGTCCAGTGTTGACAGTCCAGGGAGTCACTAAGCGTTCACCTTTCACCCTGACTTCTAATATTTACCATCACGTGTTCGGCCTACATTATCATTAGCGTGTGTGTGTCCGTCCCACTAGCCAATGTAGCAAGTTTAAAAGCGGAGTCAGTCCATCAACTTCTCCGATTACACACACACACATACACACACACACATACACACACACACACATATATATATATATATATATATATATATATATATATATATATATATATATATATATATATATATATATATATATATATATATATATATATATATATGCAAGTAAATCACTGTAGGTTCGTGTGATCTAGGTATATGCTGAAAACCACAAGGAAAGAAGAAAACACGAAGTTCCCAAGCGCTTTGTGTAATTCACATCTTCAGGGGTGTGTACAGACTAGAGAAAGAAATACAAATCAAGGTGTATATATACAGAGGAGGGTGAGACCAGGTCCACAATGGTCAGGTATTAGGTAATGACCCTACTAATCTTTAAATAGCACACAACGGTTGGTGGTCAGGTCAGAGGGTAAGGTGACCCAACCTTCTCACCTGGTTACAAATCTTCTTAATTACAAAATTGTCCAGTTTGTACATGCCGTTACTCAAATTCATGTTGAATGCTTCGGTATGTTTAATAAGACTAGATTCTATGATGTTCCTACTATCAATTGAATTACAAGGTAATATTGAGGAGGCATTATCCCAGTCAATGCAATGCTTGTTATCCAATGCTCTATTTGTTCATTTGAGGGATAACAAGCATTGCAATGACTGGGAGACAGGCGGAGGAACGGACGGGGAGACAGGCGGAGGGACGGGCGGGGAGACACACAAGAGAAGCACGGGGAGACAAGCGGAGCGAAGGACAGGGAGACAGGCGGAGGGACGGACGGGGAGACAGGCGGAGGGACGGACGGGGAGACCCCCATAGCACCACACACTACCTAGTATCACCACAGCTACACACACCACCTAGTACTCTCATAGCACCACACACACCACCTAGTATCACCACAGCTACACACAAAACCTAGTACCCCCATAGTACCACACACACACACCACCAAGTATCCTCATAGCACCACACACACACCACCTAGTATCACCACAGCTACACACACCACCTAGTACCCTCATAGCACCACACACCACCTAGTATCACCACACACACACACCACCAACACCCCAGCACCACACACACACCACCTAGTATCACCACAGCCACACACACCACCAAGTACCCTCATAGCACCACACACACACCACCTAGTATCAACACAGCTACACACACCACCAAGTACCCTCATAGCACCACACACACACCACCTAGTATCACCACAGCTACACACACCACCTAGTCCCCTCATAGCACCACACACACACCACCTAGTATCACCACAGCTACACACACCACCAAGTACCCTCATAGCACCACACACACACCACCTAGTATCAACACAGTTACACACACCACCAAGTACCCTCATAGCACCACACACACACCACTTAGTATCACCACAGCTACACACACCACCTAGTACCCCCATAGCACCACACACCACCTAGTATCACCACAGCTACACACACACCACCTAGTACCACCAAGGTACCACACACACACACCACCTAGTATCACCACAGCTACACACAACCACCTAGTATCCTCCCTTAGCACCACAGACCACCTAAGTATACCACAGCTACACACACCTGGGGAAGTATCCTCATAGCTTCCACACACACACCACCCTAGTATCACACAGCCTACACACCACCTGGTGCCCCCATGGCACCACACACACACCACCTGGTGTCACCACAGCTACACACACCACCAGAAGTGCCTCATGGCACCACACACCACCTGGTGTCACCATGGCTACACCACCCTATGGTACCCCCATGGTACGACACACACACACCACCTAGTATCACCTGACTACACACACCACCTAGTACCCCCATGGCACACACACACACCACCTAGTATCACCACAGCTACACACACCACCAAGTACCCTCATGGCACCACACACACCACCTAGTATCACCACAATACACACCACCTGGTACCTCATGGCACCACACACACACACCACCTAGTATCTGCCTCAGCTACACACACACCACCAAGTGCCCTCCTTGGCACACACACGCACACACCACCTGTAGTATCACCACAGCTGCACACACACCACCTGGGTGCCTGGTGCGACACACACACACACCACCTAGTATCACCACAGCTACACACACACCACATAGTACCCCCTTGGCACCACACACACACCACCTAGTATCACCACAGCTACACACACCACAAGTACCCTCCATGGCACCACACACACCACCTAGTATCACCACAGCTACACACACACCACCCTAGTACCCTCCTTGTACCACACACACACACCACACCTAGTATCACCTCAGCAGCTACACACACCACCAGTACCCTCCTTAACACCACACACACACACCACCTATAGTATCCTGTTCACACACACCACCCTGAGTACCCCCATAGCACCACACACACACCACCTGAAGTATCACCTCAGCTACACACACACCACCAAGTACCCTCCTTGGCACCACACACACACACGCCACCTAGTATCACCACATTCCCACACACACACCACCTAGTACCCTCATAGCACCACACACCACCTAGTATCACCACAGCTTCACACACACCTGCCCAGTGCCCTCATAGCACCACACACACACCACCCTAGTATCACCACAGCTACACACACACCACCAAAAGTGCCCCATGGCACCACACACCTGGTGTCACTGCAGCCACACACACCGCCAAATTGCACCCTCCATGGCACCACACACCACCCTGGTATCACCACCACACTGCACCCAGTACCCTCATGGCACTACACACACACACACCACCCTGGTATCACCACAGCCACACACACTGCAAGTGCCCCCATGGCACACACACACACACCACACCTGGGATCACCACAGCTACACACACCACCTGGTATCCTCCATGGCCTACACACACCACCTGTAGTGTCACTGCAGCTACACCACCTGGTATCCTCATGGCACCACACACACACACCACCCTAGTATCACCACAGCTACACACCACCAAGTACCCTCTGGCACCACACACACACCACCTGAGTATCACCACAGCTACACACCACCGCGGGAGGACAGGCAGGGGCACAAAACACAGGGAGACAAGCCGGAGCGAAGGACAGGAGACAGGCGGAGGACGGACGGAGACAGGCGGAGGACAGACGGGAGACCCCATAGCACCACACACTACCTGGTATCACCACATAGCACACACACCACCTGGTGCTCTCCATGGCACCACACACACCACCTGGTATCACCACAGCTACACAAAAACCTAGTGCCCCCCCAGGTGCCACACACACACACACCACCAAGTATCCTCATAGCAGCCACACACACACCACCTGGTATCACCACAGCTACACACACCACCTGGTGCCCTCATGGCGCCACACACACCACCTGGATCACCACAGCTACACACACACCGAAATGCCACTCATGGCACCACACACACACACCACCTGGTATCACCACAGCTACACCCACCACCTGGTGCCCTCATGGCACCACACACACACACCACCTGGTGTCACCACGGCTACACACACCACCAAGTGCCCTCATGGCACCACGCACCTGGTATCGCCACGGCTACACACACCACCTGGTGCCCCATGGTACCACACACACACACCACCAGAGTACCCTCCATGGCACCACACACACACACACCACCTGGTATCACCACAGCTACACACACCACCAAGTGCCCTCATGGCACCACCACACACCACCTAGGTATCACCACATGCACACACCACCTTGTGCCCCATGGTGCCACACCCGCACCACCTGGTATCACCTGGCTACACACACCACCTAGTGCCCTCATGGCACCACACACACACCACCACCTGGTATCACCACAGCTACACGCAACCACCTAGTATCCTCCATGGCACCACCACAGACCACCTGGTGTCACCACTACACACACCACCAAGGTATCCTCATAGCGCACCACACCACCTAGGATCACCACAGCTACACACACCACCTATAGTACCCCCATGGCACCACACACACACCCACAGTGTCACCACAGCTACACACACCACCAAGTGCCCTCATGGCACCACACACACACCACCTGGTATCACCATGGCTACACACACCACCTAGTGCCCCCATAGTGCACACACACACACCACCTGAGTATCACCACAGCTACACACACACCACCTAGGTACCCCCCGAGCACCACACACACACCACCTAGTATCACCACAGCTACACACACCACCAAGTGCCCTCACTGGCACCACACACACACCACCTGGTATCACCACGGCTACACACACCACCTGGTGCCCTCATGGCACCACACACACACACCACCTGGTATCACCTCAGCTACACACACCACCAAGGTACCCTCATGGCACCACACACACACACACCGCGGTATCACCACTGGCTACACACACCACCTGGTGTCCCCATGGTACGACACACACACCACCTATCACCACAGCTACACACCACTGTGCCCCCTTGGCACCACACACCACCACCTGAGTATCACCACAGCTACACACACCACCAAGTGCCCTCATAGCACCACACACACACCACTGTATGCCACAGCTACACACACCACCTGGAGTGCCCTCATGGCACCACACACACACACCACCTGGTATCACCTCAGCTACACACACCACCAAGTGCCCTCACTTGGCACCACACACACCACCACCTGAGTATCACCTCGGCTACACACACCACCTAGTGCCCCCCATGGCACCACACACACACCACCTAGTATCACCTCAGTACCACACCGCAAAGTGCCCTCATGGCACCACACACACCGCCACCTGGTATCACCACGGCTACACACACCACCTGGGTGCCCTCCATGGCACCACACACCCACCTGGTTGTCACCACGGCTTCACACACCGCCCAGTGCCCCTCCTTGGCACCACACACCACCTGGGTATCACCACAGTACACACACCACCAAGTGCCCCCCTTGGCACCACACACCACCTAGGTCATCACACGGCTACACACACCGCCAAGTGCCCTCATAGCACCACACACCACCTGGTATCACCACACACCACCCAGTGCCCTCATGGCACCACACACCACACCACCTGAGTATCACCACGACACACACCACCAAGTGCCCCCATGGCACCACACACACACACCACCTGGTATCACCACGGCTACACACACCACCTGGTATCCTCATGCAGCACCACACACACACACGCCACCTGGTATCACCACAGCTACACACACCACCTCAATTGTTCTCCGCAGCACCACACACGCACCACCTGGTATCCACAGCTACACACCTGCAGTGCCCTCCATGGCACCACACACACACACACCACCTAGTGTATCACCACAGCTACACACACCACCTAGTATCACCACGGCTCACACACCACCTGAGGCATCCTCCTGGCACCACACACACACCACTGGTATCACCACAGCTACACACACCCACCCTGAGTATCACCACGGCTACACACACCACCTGGTATCCTCCTATGGCACCACACACACACCACCTGGTATCACCACAGCTACACACACCACCTAGTTATCACCACAGCTACACACACCACCTGGTATCACCACAGCTACACACACCACCAAGTACCCTCATGGCACCACACACCACCTGAGTATCACCACAGCTACACACACCACCTAGTATCCTCATGGCACCACACACACACACCACCTGGTATCACCTCAGCTACACACACCACCTGGTATCACCACAGCTACACACACCACAGTGCCTCATGCAACACCACACACACACCACCTGGTATCACCACAGCTACACACACCACCAAGTGCCCTCATGGCACCACACACACACCACCTGAGTGTCACCTCAGCTACACACACACCACCTAGTGCCCTCACTTGGCACCACACACACACACACCACCTGGTTATCACCACAGCTCCACACACCACCTGGTATCCTCATGGCACCACACACACACACCACCCAGTATCACCACGGCTACACACACCACCTGGTGCTCTCATGGCACACACCACAGGTATCACCACAGCTACACACACCACCTAGTACCCTCATGGCACCACACACACACACCACCTGGTATCACCACAGCTACACACACCACCTAATTATCCTCATAGCACCACACACACACACCACCTGGTATCACCTCAGCTACACACACCACCATTACCCTGATGGCACCACACACACACCACCTGGTATCACCTCAGCTACACACACCACCTAGTGCCCTCCTTGCACCACACACACACACCACCTGAGTATCACCACGGCTACACGCACCACCTGAGTATCCTCATGGCACCACACACACACACCACCTGGTATCACCACAGCTACACACACCACCTGGTATCCACTCATAGCGCCACACACACACCACCTGGTATCACCACAGCTACACACACACCACCTAGTGCCCTCATAGCGCCACACACACACACACCACCTGGTATCACCACAGCTACACACACCACCTAGTGCCCTCATGTCACCACACACACACACCACCTGAGTATCACCACAGCTACACACCACCAGAGTGCCCTCATGGCACCACACACACACACCCACCTGGTATCCCACAGCTACACACACCACCTAGTATCCTCCTTGGCACCACACACACACCACCTGGTATCACCTCAGCTACACACACCACCTGAGTGCCCCGCAGCACACACACCGCCTGGTATCACCGCTTCACACACCACCCTGGTGCCCATGGCACCACACCACCCTGGTATCACCACGGCTACACACCACCTAGTGCCCCCCATGGCACCACCCGCCACCCTGGTGTATCACCACAGCTACACCACCTGGTGCCCCATGGCACCACACACCACCTACAATTGCCACCGGCTGCACACACCACCAAGTGCCGCAAGGGTGCCACACACACCACCTAGTGTCACCTCAGGCTACACACAGCACCTAGTGCCCCATGTGCCACACACACCACCTGGTATCACCACAGCTACACCACCACCTGTGCCACATAGCACCACAGACCACCTGGTTCACCACAGCTACACACACCACCAGAGTGCCCTCATGGCTACACCACACACACACCACCTGGTATCACCACAGCTACACACACCGCAGAAGTGCCCCCATGGCGCCACAGACCACCTGGTGTCACCACAGCTACCACGCACCCGCCGGTATCCCATGCAGCGCACACACCACCCTGGTGTTCACCCCAGATTCCACACACCACAGTGGCCATCCGCCACGGCTACACACCCACCTAGTTGCTCATGGCACCGCACACACACACCACCTGGTATCCCCACGGTACACACGCCACCTGGTATCACCGCATTTACACGCACCGCCTGGTACCCTCATGGCACCACACGCACACGCCTAGTGCCTTCCACTGGCACCACACACACACACCACCTGGTATCACCGCAATACACACCACCAAGTGCCCTCATGGCACCACACACACGCACCACCTGAGTATCACCCCGGCTACACACCACCTGGTGATCCTCATGGCACCACACACACACCACCTGGTATCACCACAGCTACACACCACCCTGGTATCCTCATGTACCACACACACACACCACCTGGTGTCACCACAGCTCACACACCACCAAGTGCCCTCATAGCACCACACACACACACACCACCTAGTATCACCTCAGCTACACACACCACCTAGTATCCTCATAGCACCACACACACACACCACCTAGTATCCACCTCAGCTACACACACACCACCTAGTCCCCCGCCAGCGCCGCACCCTGGTATCACTTTGCTACACACACCACCTGTGCCCCCATGGCACCACACACCACCTAGTGTCACCGGCTACACACACCACCTGGTGCCCTCATGGCACCACACACCACCTGGTATCACCACAGCTACACACACCACCTAGTGCCCCCCCGTGGCACCACACACACCACCTGTGTTACCACAGCTACACACACCACCAAGTGCCAAGGGTACCACACACACACACACCACCTGGTATCACCACAGCTACACACACCACCTAGTGCCTCATGGCACCACACACACACACACCACCTGGTATTCATCACCACGCTACACACACCACCTGAGTATCCGCATGGCTACACACACCTGGTGCCCTCATGGCACCACACACACCACCACCTGGTTCCTCATGGCACCACACACACGCACACCACCTGGTACCCTCCCTTGGCACCACACACACACCACCTGGTGTCACCACAGCTACACACACACCACCAGAGTGTCCTCATGGCACCACACACACACACCACCTGGTATCACCATAGCACCACAGACCACCTGGTTATCACCACAGCTACACACACCACCAAGTGCCCCCATAGCACCACAGACCTGGTATCACCACAGCTACACACACCACCCTAGTGCCCTCATGGCACCACACACACACACCACCTGGTATCACCACAGCTACAACACCACCTGGTGCCCCTCATGGCACCACACACACACCACCTGGTATCACCACGGCTACACACCACCCTGGTATCCGCCACGGCTACACACACCTGGTGCCCCCATGGCACCACAGACCACCTGGTATCACCACGGCTACACACACACCACCAGAGTGTCATGGCACCACACACCACCTGGTGTCACCACAGCTACACACACACACCCACCAATTGCTATCATGGCACCACACACACACACACCACCTGGTGCCCTCCTTAACACCACACACACACACCACCCTGGTACCCTCATACCACCACACACCACCTGGTATCACCACAGCTACACACACCGCCATGTGCCCCCATGGCACCACACACACACACCACCTGGTTATCACCACAGCTACACACACCACCAAGAGTACCCTCATGGCACCACACACACACAGCCTGGTTCACCACAGCTACACACACCACCTGGTATCACCTCAGCTACACACACCACCAATTACCCCCCATAACACCACACACACACACCACCTGGTATCACCACGGCTACACACACCACCAGGTGCCCTCCTTGGCACCACACGCACCACCTGGTATCACCACAGCACACACACCACCAGAGTACCCTCATGGCACCACACACACACCACCTGGTATCACCACGGCTACACACACCACCAGTGCCCTCCTTGCACCACACACACACCACCTGGTATCACCACAGCTACACACACCACCAAGTGCCCTCAGCAGCACCACACACACACCACCTGGTATCACCTCAGCTACACACACCGCAAGTGCCCTCATAGCACCACACACACACCACCTGGTATCACCACGGCTACACACACCACCAAGTGCCCTCCTTGGCACCACACACACACCACCTGGTATCACCACAGCTACACACACCACCTGGTATCCTCACTAGCACCACACACCACCTAGTATGCCTCGGCTTCACGCACACCACTAAGTGCCCACAGCACCACACACACACACCCTGGTATCACCACAGCTACACACTGCACCCTAGTGCCCCCATGGCACCACACACACACCACCCTGGTATCACCACAGCTACACACACCACCTGAATTGCCCCCCATGGCTCCACACACACACACCACCCTGAGTATCACCACAGCTACACACCACCTAGTGCCCCCATGGCACCACACACACACACCACCTAGTACCCCCATGGCACCACACACACACGCACCACCTGGTGTCACCACGGCTACACACACCACCAAGTGCCCCCATGGCACCACACACACACACCACCTGGTGTCACCACAGCTACACCACCAGGTACCCTCATGGCTCCACACACACACACCACCCTTGAGCCATCACCACAGCTACACACACCACCTAGTGCCCCTAGTACCACACACACACACACCACCTGGTGTACCCCCATAGCACACACACACACCACCTAGTTTCCTTGGAGCTACACACACACAAATGCCCCCATAGCACCACACACACACCACCTGGAGTATCACCACAGCTACACACACCACCAGCTACTTACATGGCACCACCACACACCACCTGGTATCCGCCTCATTACACACACCGCAAGTGCCCCCCATGGCACCACACACCACCTGGTATCTGCACGGCTACACACACACCTAGTGCATGGCCACCACACACACCACCCCTGGTATCGCCACATTTACACACCACCCTAGTATCCCCTCAGCTACACACACACCACCAAGTACCCCCATAGCACCACACACACACACACCACCCTGAGTATCACCTCGGCTACACACACCACAAATTGCCCCCCTGGCGCCACACCACACACACCACCTGGTATCACCACAGCCACACCACCTGGTGCCCCATGGTGCCACACACACCACCTGGTGTCGCAAACACACACACCACCAGTGCCCCCACGCAGCACCACACACACACACCACCTGGTGTCACCACGGCTACACACCACCTGAGTATCACCAGGCTACACACACCACCTGTGCCCCCGCCAGCACCACACACACACCACCTGGTGTCGCCTGACTACACACCACCTGGTGCCCCCCGCCCAGCGCCACACACACACCACCTGGTATCACCCACAGCTACACGCAAGTGCCACGCGCCACCCACCATGTCGCCATTACGCACTGCAAGGTGCCCCCATGGCACACACCACCTGATCACCACAGCTACACACACCACCTGGTGCCCCCATGGCCACACACACACCACCTGGTATCCTGCAATACACACACCACCTGGTGTCACCCCCACACACACCGCAAGGCCCCCCCATGGCACCACACACACACACACCACCTGGTGTCGCCTCATTACACACACCTGGTGCCCCCATAGCACCACACACCTGGTGTCGCCATATTTTACACACACCGCCTGGTGTCACCACATACACACATCACCTGGCTTATGGCCACACACACACCACCTGAGTATCGCCACAGCTCGCACACCACCGTGTCACCTCGGCTACACGCCACCAGTGCCCCCATGGCACCACGCACACACCGCCTGGTGTCGCCTCATTTCACACCTGCGTGCCCTGCCGCTTCACCACACCGCCTGGTCATCGCCTCGACTACACGCCACCAGGCCTCATGTTCACACCACCTGGTATCACCTCAGCTACACACACCACCAGGTGCCCCCATGGCACCACACACACACCTACCTGAATCACCACAGCTACACACACCACCTGGTATCACCTCGACTACACACTGCAAAGTACCCCATATCTCACACACACCACCTGGTATCACCTCAGCTACACACACCACTGGCCCCCGCCAGCGCCACACACACGCCACCTGGTGTCACCTCGACTACACACACCACCTGGTGCCCCCCGCCAGCACCACACACACACCACCTGGTGTCGCCACAGTTACACACCACCTGAGTATCGCCTCGGCTACACGCACACCGCAGTGCCCCCGCAGCGCCGCACACACGCCACCTGGTGTCGCCTCGGCTACACGCACGCCACGCCAGGTGCCCCCGAGCGCCACACGCACACACCGCCTGGTCACCTCATTCTGCACCACACCAGGCCTTCATGTTTCACACACGCCTGCCTGATCCTCAGCTACACACACCACCAAGTGCCCCATAGCACCACACACACACTGCAGTATCACCACAACTACACACACACCACCTGGTATCACCTCAGCTACACACACCACCAAGTACCCATAGCACCACACACACACACCACCTGGTGTCACCCTCAGCTACACACACCACAGTGCCCCCATAGCACCACACACACACACCACCTGGTATCACCTCAGCTTACACACACCATAGGCCCTTGCACCACACACACACCACCTGGTGTCTGCACACCCATTACCTGGTATCGCCACATTTCACACACCACCTGAGTGCCACTCATAGCACACACACGCACCTGGTATCCTCATGGCACCACAGCCACCTGGTGTCGCCTACCCTACACACCAGGTGCCCCGCCAGCCGCCACACACACACACCACCTGAGTATCACCATCAGCTACACCACCTGGTGTCACCTCATTGCACACACCCCAGCTACACACACACCACCTGGTGTCACCTCAGCTACGTGCCACTCCTTATCACCACACACACACCACCTGAGTGCCCATAGCACCACACACACCACCTGGTGTCACCTCAGCTACATGCACACACACCACCTGAGGCCTCATGCCACACACCTGAGGCCCATCTCGCACCACACCACCTATGGCACACACACACCACCTGGTGTCGCCTCAGCTACCTGCCCCCATGTGCCTCCCTTGGCCTCCCACCTGAGTCACCTCCCATTACTACAGGTGCCTCAGCGCCACACACACGCCACCTGAGTATCACCACAGCTACACACGCCACCAGTTGCCTCCTTAGCACCACACACACACACCACCTGGTGTCACCGCCAGCACCACACACCACCTGGTGCCCCCATGGCACCACACACACACACCACCTGGTATCGCCACAGCTACACACCACCTGTGCCCTCATGGCACCACACACACCACCTGGTATCACCACAGCTACACACGCACCGTGCCCTCGCCAGCACCACACACACACCACCTGGTATCGCCACAGCTACACACACCACCTGGTGTCACCATGGCACCACACGCCCACACCACCTGGTATCGCCTCATGCACGCACTGCGTGCCCCCGCCAGCACCACACGCCTGATCGCCGCGCAGGCGCACACACCACCTGGTGTCGCCACATTTCACACCGCCAGTGCCCCCCATCAGCGCCACGCCGTGGTCTTAACGGCTTCTTGCACGCCGCCTGGTAACCCCATGGCACCACACACACCACCTGGTATCACGCCACACCACCTGGTATCACCTCGGCTACACACCACCAGAGGCCCCCGCCAGCACCACACACACACTGGTGTCACCACAGCTACACCACCTGGTGCCCCCCTTGGCACCACACACACACCACCTGGTGTCTGCGCTGCACACACCACCAGTGCCCCCATGGCTCACCACACCACCACCTGGTGTCACCACAGCTACACCAGAGCGCCCTCGCGCACCACACACGCCACCTGGTGTCCCTCATTGCCCCATGGCACCACACACACACACCTGGTGTCGCCACAGCTGCACACACCAGGTGCCCCCGCCAGCGCCACGCACCGCCTGGTGTCGCCACGGCTACAGCATCGCCTGGTACCCCCGCCAGCTCACACACGCCACCTGGTATCGCCACCATTCCACCTGCCTGGTGTCCCTCGGCTACACACCACTGGTGCCCATGGCACCACACACACACACCACCTGGTGTCACCACAGCTGCACACACCACCTGGTGCTCCCCGCCAGCACCACCACACACACACCACCTGGTATCACGCCTCAGCTACACACCACCTGGCCCCCGCGCCACACACACACCACCTGGTGTCACCTCAGCTGCACACACCACCTGGTGCCCCCGCCAGCGCCACACACCACCTGGTGTCGCCTCGGCTGCACACGCACCTGGTGCCCCGCCAGCACCACACACACCTGTGGTGTCACCTGACACACCACCTGGTGTCCTCGGCTGCACGCCGCAGTGCCCCCATGGCACCACGCACGCACACCACCTGGTGTCGCCTGGCTGCGCACGCCACCAAGTTGCCCCCATGGCGCCACCGCACGCACGCCACCTGGTCATCACCCTCATTGCACGCCGCCAGGTGCCCCGCCAGCGCCACACACTGCACCTGGTGTCTGCCGCAGAGTGCCTGTGGCACCACACACCACCTGGTATCACCCACGGCTTCACACATCGCAGGTCCCCGCCAGCACCCACACACACACCACCTGGTATCACCACAGCTACACACACCACCTGGTGTCACCTCAGCTACACACCTGCGTGCCCCCATAGCGCCACACCACACACCACCTGGTATCGCCACAGCTACACACGCCACCTGGTGCCGCACCACGCACACGCACCACCTGGTGTCGCCTCATTACACGCACCACCAGAGTGCCCCCTGGCGCCACGCACGCACACGCCTGGTGTCGCCTGTTGGCACGCCAAGTTCGCGCCGATCGGCGCACCACGCCTGCCTGGTATCGCCACGGCTTCACCCGCCTGGGTACTCCAGCAGCGCCACCGCACCACCTGGTATCGCCTCGGCTACGCACACCACCTGGTGCCACGCCAGCACCACACCACTTATTTCTTGCTCCGCCACCTGCGCCCTCGCCAGCGCCACGTGGTGTGACCGCGGCTACACACACCGCACTGGTTTCTGCTAATTGCCTGCCACCTGGTATCGCTTCACCTGGTGCCTGGTGCGCCATGGTGCGCACGCCGCCTGGTGTGACCGCGGCTGCACACCACCTTGTGTCACTCGCAGTTACACAAGGGCACCTGGTGCTCCCATGTTGTGCACGCACCATAGAATATAGCTGAATCGCCTCCCCACACACCACCTAGTATCACCTTTTACAGCTGCACCTGGGCCATCATTGCCACACATACACCTGAGTAGTCATCACCACAGCTACACACACCACCTGTGTCCCTCCATGTTCCCCACACACCATCTAGGTGTCAAGCACGCTTCTACCTATGTTACTTGGCCACCTGGTATCTTACATTACTCATTTTCCACTAGTACACCATGCACGGCTACACACACTGGTATCTCTTGTCACCACAGGCATGCCTGAGTGTCAACCTGTTCTCTGTGCCTGAGTGCCCTCCTTGGTGCGCCGCGCCACCTGGTGTATTGACCGGCTGTACGCGCCGTGGTGTCCTTATTGGTGCCCGCACGCCGCCTGGTGTCGCCTCATTTCTGCACTGGTGGTGGCACGCCGCCTGGTATCGCCACACACCTAGTGCCCCCGTGGCACTTATGCGCCGCCTGGTATCGCCACGGTTCACGCACCAGATGTTGCCATGCGCCACACCGCCTGGTATCTTGCCGCGGTGCCACTGGTGCCCCATGGCTTTGCCACGCCTGCCTGTATTGTCACGTCTTTCACCGCCAGTGTATTCGCCAGGCCGCCGCACGCACACCACCTGGTGTCGCACTCAGTACCACGCACACCCTGGTGCCCCCATCAGTTGCCGCACGCACGCCGCCTGGTTATCACCTCACTACGCACGCCGCCTGAGCCGCCACTTAACCACGCCGCCTGGTGTCGCCCGCTGCTACCGCCAGTGCCACTCCTTGGCTACCACACTCACGACCTGGTATCCACCGGCCACGTGCCTGTGCCCCCCTGGTATCACCATACACCGCAATTATCGCCTGCTTTTCACCGCCTGTTGTCACCATGTTCTCCTTGTCAGCACCATTTGCACCACCTGATCGCCTCTTTGCCACGCACCTGGTGTCACCCTGGCTGCACGCCTGGTATCGCCAGGCTACGCACGCCGCCTGGTGCCGCTCATGGCGCCACGCACGACGCCGCCCCAGATGTATTCATGGCGCCACACACACCGCCACCTGAGTGTCGCCTACGTTTTGCACGCGCACCTGTTGCCCTCCTTATTCCGCACACCACCTGGTATCGCCGCGATTGCACACCACCTAGTGTCCTCCTGGCTGCCGACACACCTGGTTTCACCACGCTACACGCCACCTGGTGCCACTCCTTGTCGCCCACGCACACGCCACCTGGTGTCACCACAGGTACACCTGGAATGCCCTCACTGACCACACACACACGCCGCCTGGTGTCACCCATTGCCGCGTCACCCTGAATTGCCCCGTAGTGCCACACACCGCCTGGTGTCGCCACATTTTGCACGCCACCTGGTGCCCATGAGTGCCACCATCTGGGTGTCACCACATTTACACACGCCGCCTGATGCCCCGCCAGTGCCGCCGCCTGTAGTGTCACGCCACCTTTGCACGCCGCCTGGTGTCGCCGCATTCCGCGCCTGGTGCCCCACGCCTGTAGTCGCCGCGTTTCCGCGCCTGGTGTCGCCACGGCCGCAGTGCCCCTTACCGCCTGGTGTCGCCCATTTCACGCACATGCCCCATGGTAGATCGCCTCAGCGCATTTCGCCGCCTGGTGCCCGTGATCACGCCGCCTGAGATGGCCACACACCACGCCTGCTATCGCCATTACGCCGCTGGTGCCCATGAGCGCCGCACACGCCGCCTGGTGTCGCCACAGCTACACGCCGCCTGGTGCTTGTAATTTGTCACCACCGCCACCTGGTGCCGATCCACGCCACCGTCTTGCCACGGCTGCACCACCTGGGTGCCCCCATAGTGCCGCACGCCGCCTGGTGTCGCCACGACTGCACGCCACCCTGGTGCCCATGGCGCCACGCACGCACCACCTGTGCCAGATGTCGCCACCGCCTGCCATCGCCGCATTCGCCGCACATGCCCCATGGTGCCGCACGCACGCCGCCTGGTGTCGCCACGGTACGCCGCCGGTCCCATATTACACGCCGCCTGGTGTCACCACAGTACACGCACCTGGTGCCCCCTGGTATCACCGCACCACGATTTCCACGCACGCCGCCTGGTCATCACCACGTACGCCGCCTGTGCCCCATGGTGCCACGCCGCCTGGTGTCATGCACACGCCTGGTGTCCGCACCGTACACGCCGCCTGGTGCCCATGGCGCCACGCACCACCCTGTATCGCCGCCTGCTACGCCTGGTGTCGCCACATTTCACGCCGCACTGTGCCCATGAGTGCCGCACACGCCTGAGTGTCACCGGCTGCACAATACCCCCACATTCCGCACGCCGCTGGTGTCACCACGGCTACGCACCGCAATTATGGTGCCACCGCACGTCTGGTATCGCCATTACCCTGAGAGTTGCCCATGGTGCCGCACGCCATCTGAGATGTCCACGGCTACGCCGCCTGGTGTCCACGCCACACCATCTGACACACCGAATGCCCCCATGGTGCCACACACCGCAGCTGATATCACCACATTTCGCACGCACCTTACCCCATGTGCCACACACCCATTTACCACACGACCATTTACATGTGCCACACACCGTCATCACGCCACTTACACCACCTGGTATGGCCACCCGCCCTTGTCGCCACGTTACCACGGTGCCACACCACGCCTGATATGCCACATGTCACCGCGAAGCCCATGTGCCGCCTGGTGTCGCCGCATTCACCGCCCTGCCGCCTCGCCACGGTCCGCGCCTGATCATGGTGCCGCACCTGGTGTCCGCCGCAGTACGCCACCCTGGTGTCGCCACATTACGCACCGCACTCATGTGCCCCGCCAGACGCCGCACGCCGCAGATCACGCCGCAGTGTCCCCATGAGTGCCGCACGCCTGAATCGCCCATTTACACGCCGCCTGGTGCCGCCAGGTGCCACGCACACGCCACCTGGTGTCACCACGGTACGCACGCCACCTGGTATACATGGCGCCGCACCACCTGGTGTCGCCTACCACGTCACCTGGTGCCCATGGTCGCACACGCCACCTGGTGTCACCTGCCGCCAGATATTACATGGCGCCGCACGCACCAGCCTGGTGTCGCCACATTACACGCCGCCCTGGTGCCCCATGGTGCCGCACGCACGCACGCACCCTGGTGTCATACGATACGCAACCGATTGGTGCCGCACGCACGCCACCTGAATTATCGCCGCATTTTGCGTCGCCTGGTGCCGCACGCACCGCCTGGTATCGCCGATACGCAGCCTGGTGCCGCCTGGTGTCGCCGCATCGTGCGCAATACCATGGTGCCGCACGCCGCCGTTAATCACCGCACGCCGCCTGGTGCCCTAGTTGCCACGCACGCCGCAGTCGCCACGGCTGCGCCGCCTGGTGCCCATGGCGCCGCACGCACGGCCTGGTCAATGCCGCATTTACGCCACCTGGTGCCCCCATGGTGCCACGCACGCACCCGCCTGAGTGTCACCACATTTACACCGAACCCCCATGGTTGCCACGCCGCCTGTAAATGCCACAGCCTGCACGCCGCCTGGTGCCCCCATGGTGCCGCACGCCGCCTGGAATGCCACAGCTACACCGCAAATGCCGCATAGCGCCGCACACAATTGTCACCGGCCTGCGTCACCTGGTGCCCCATGGTGCCACGCACGCCGCCTGGTGTCACCCCATTTCCGCACGCCGCCTGGTGCCCGGCGCCGCACGCCGCCTGGATCGCCACGGTTACGCACGCCAGATGCCCCGTGGCGCCACGCACGCCACCTGGTGCCCGCATTTACGCCGCCTGGTGCCCACAGTTGACCACGCACCACCTGAGTGTCATGACGGTACCCCGAGTGCCACCGTCGATTGTCACCTCATTACGCCGCATTGCCCCCATGGTGCCACGCACGCCGCCTGGTGTCGCCACAGTTCGCACGCCGCAAGTGCCACATGGCGCCACCCGTCTGGTAAATCGCACATTCGCCGCAATTGCCCACACGGTTCACGCCGCCTGGTGTCGCCACAATGCACGCACCGCCCTGGTAACACCATTGCCGCACCGCCATCAATCGCCACGGCTACGCACGCCACCTGGTGCCCACGGTTCCGCCGCCTGGTGTCGCCACGGTACACGCCGCCTGGGCCCATGGCGCCACCGCACGCCGCCTGATTTCGCCACGATACACGCAAATGCCCATGGCGCCGCACGCCGCCTTGTCGCCACAGTACACGCCGCCTATTTATGTGCCGCCGCACGCCACCCCTGGTGTCGCCACCGTACGCACCCTGGTGCCCCATGGTGCCACACACGCCGCCACAGTTACGCCGCCTGATCACCATGGCCCCGCCCTGGTGCCGCACGCACGCCGCCTGCCACGCACGCCGCCTGGTCAATCGCCACATTTACCCGCCAAAGTGCCCTCTAGCGCCACGCACACGCACGCCGCCTGGTATCGCCACATTTCGCCTGATGTCGTAGCGCCACGCACGCACGCCGCCTGGTGTCGCCGCATTTACGCCGCCCCTGGGTGATCATCGTAATGCCGCACACGCCGCCTGGTCATACGTTCACACGCGCCGCCAGGTGCCATCATGGCGCCACGCACGCCGCCTGGTGTCGCCGGCTGCACGCCGCCCTGGTGTCATCATGGCATTACGCCGCCCTGGTGATCGCCTCGGCCTGCACCTGGTGCCCCATGGCGCCACTGCCTGGTGTCGCCGCATTTCACGCGCCGTGTGCCCCCCATGGCGCCACGCACGCCGCCTGGTAAATCGCCACGGTCTGCACGCCACCTGGTGCCCAGCCCGGCCACACGCCGCCCTGATTCACCACGGTACGCCGCCTGGATTGCCTTCGTGGCCACTCCGCCGCCTGTGTTGCCACCATTTCCCGCCAGTTGCCGCCAGAGTCGCCGCACGCACCGCCTGAGTGTCCATTTCACCACCTGGTGCCCATCCAGCGCCACGCACGCCGCCTGGGGTGTCGCCGCATTGCACGCCACCTGGTGATCACCGCATTACACGCCGCCTGAGTGCCCATGCCACGCACGCCGCCTGTGGTTCCTCATGGCGCCACGCACCACGCCGCCTGGTGCTTATCGCACCACGCGCACGCCCTGGGTGTCGCCGCATTTCGCACGCCGCCAGGTGTCCTCAGCGCCACGCACGCCGCCTGGTCATCGCCATGGCGCCACCCTGGTATCGCCACCGCTGCGCACCGCACCACATGGCACGCCACCAGATGCGCCAGTGTCACGCCACGTTTCGCCGCCTGGTGCCATGGCGCCACGCCGCCTGAATGCACGACGCCGCCTGGTGCTATACACGGTACGCACGCACGCCGCCTGGTGTCGCCACAGGCTGCCTGGTGATCGCCGCATTTCACGCCGCCAATGACGCCACCGGATACCCTGGTTGTCGCCACCGTGCACGTGGCGCCAGGGCAACCGCACCGCACGCCGCCTGTGGTGTCGCCCATTACGCCGCCATGGTGCCTCATGGCACCACGCACGCCGCCTGGTGTCACCACGACTGCGTCATACATTTCACGCACGCCGCCTGTGCCATCATGGCGCCACGCACGCCACCTGGTGCCACGTAACGCCGCACACACGCCTGGTGCCATGCCACGCCGCTGGTGTCACGCCACGGTGCTCGCCATGACGCCGCCGCCTGGTGTCGCCACCGTACGCCGCCAGGTGCCATCAGGGCGCCGCACGCGATATTGCCACGACTGCACTGCCTCAGTGTCACTACGCCAGGTGCCACCAGCGCCACGCCGCCTGGTGTCGCCGCATTTCGCACCGCAAAGTGCCCATCGCGGCGCCGCACGGCACCTGGTGTCGCCGCATTTACACGCCGCCAGGTGCCCACATGCGCCGCCGCCTGTGGTGTCACCGCATTTCACGCCGCCAGGTTCCCATCATGGCGCCACGCACGCCGCCTGGTGTCCGCACATTTCTGCACCTGGTGCCCATCATGGCCACACCTGGTGTCGCCTCCACACACCGCCAAGTGCCTCAGAGCGCCACCGCACGCCACCCTGGTCAATCGCCACATTTCACGCACCAGCGCGCACGCCACCTGGTGGCCACCCTGCCATTAGTGTCACCATGTAGCGCCGCAGTGTCACACTCCCATTTCACCAGTGCCCCCATGTGTCACCGCACGCCGCCTGGTGTCACGCCAGACTGCGCCGCCAGGTGCCCACATGGCCGCACGCACGCCGCCTGGTAATCGCCAGATTCACACCGCCAGAGTGCCCATGGCGCCACCGCCGCCTGGTCCGCCACCGGCCTGCACGCCGCCTGGTTACCATCATCGCCCACGCCGCCTGGTGTCACTGCGCCACCTGGTGCCCCATGCACGCACCACCTATATATCGTGCCATTGGCGCCACGCCTGGTGTCGCCAGACTGCGCCGCAGGTGTCCCCATGGCGCCACGCACGCCGCCTGGTGTCGCCACCATTTCACGCGCCATAGGTTGCCATCGTCGCCACTGCACCCTGGTGTCGCCCACGCATTTTACGCACCGCCAGGGCTTCATGGCACCACGGGTGTCGCCACGTCGCCTGGTAACCCCATGCGCCACCACCTGGATTACATTTTGCACGTCGCGACACGCCGCAGGTTGCCCAGCGCCGCACGCCGCCTGGTGTCGCATCATTTCACGCCACCTGGTGCTCACGCCACGGACGCCTGGTGATCGCGCTCATTTGATGCCGACAAGGTTAACCCTGGCGCCGCACGCCGCCTGTGATTGATGCGCAGTTGCCCACATGATCACACACCCGCCTGAAAATCACCACGTTTGCGCCACCCTGGTGCCCCCATGGTGCCACGCACGCCGCCGCCAGACTTCACGCCGCTTGGTTCCCATCGTAGCGCCACGCACTGCCGCCTGGTGTCGCCACGTTTGCACGCCGCCTGGTGTCGCCAGACTGCACGCCGCCGGTGTTATCGCATGGCTCACGCACGCACGCCGCCACGGTGCACGCCGCCTGAGTGGCGCCAGACTGCCGCCAGATTGCCCCAGCCAGCGCCACGCACACGCCGCCTGAGTGATGCCACCTTGCACGCCGCCTGGTGCCACATGTCACGCCACTGTGTCGCCGCTTCGCACGCCTGGTTTCCATGGTGCCACACGCACGCCACCTGGTGTCGCAGGCTACACGCCGCAGGTGCCCCATGGCACCACGCACGCCGCCTGGTGTCACCACATTTCATGCCGCCTGGTGTGCCAGACTGCGCGCATGTGTGCACGCAGCCTGGTGTTCGCCGCATTTCACGCAGGTGCCCACATGACCACCGCACGCCGCCTGAATCGCCGCATTTCGCCGCCAGCGCCACGCCGCAGATCGCCGCATTTTGCGCCGCCGGAACACATGGCGCCGCACGCCACCTGGTGTCACGCCGCATTTGCACGTCGCCTGGTGACCACATGCGCCGCACGCCGCCTGGTCATGCATTTCACGCCACTGGTGATAAAAACATCATTTCACTGCGCCGCAGGTGTAGCCCCCATGTGCCACCGCACGCACGCCACCTGGTGTCACTCAATTTCACCTGCACCAGGTGCCCCATGGCGCCGCACCGCCTGGTATCACCATGGCCTGCCTGAGTGTCACACCACATTTCCATCACCCCTGGTAACCCCGCCAGCACCACCACACGCCACCTGGGTGTCGCCACCGACTGCACGCCGCCTGTGTTAATCACTCCATTACGCCGCCCAGGTGCCCACGTAGCGCCGCACGCACGCCGCCTGGTGTCGCATCATTTCTGCCACCAGGTTGCCCCCCATGTTTCCGCACGCCGCCTGGTGTCCTCATTGACTGCACGCCGCCAGATTATCATGGCTGCCACACGCCACCTGAACCCCATGGCGCCACACACGCCGCCTGGTGTCACCGGCTACACGCCGCAGGTGCCCATATTTTCACCGCCGCCTAATTGTTAATCACCACACGACTACGCACGTGCCACAAAGTGAGCCCATGGCACCACCACCCTGGTGTCACCACGGCTGCACGCCACCCTGGTGTCACCCTCCAGTGCCTGAACAGTGCGTGGGCGT
>NW_024746242.1:0-20269 GCF_018991925.1 Homarus americanus
TCCCAACCCAACCCAACCCTATCCTACCCCCAGCTTCACCACAGTACACAAAGTCATTCTTGGCATCAGAATGACGCCTAAACACCCTGTATCGCCTAAGACACATTTGAATCGGATGGTTCGTTGACGGTTTTATTTCTTCGGTATAAACCAGAGAAGCAATTAGTTCGTGGGAACAGTGAGTCAAAATACTTCACATCAGCTTCGTTTACGACCTCCAGCTGATATGTCCTTCTGTTGTCTATATCAATCACATTTTATAATGAAAACAAAAATATGGTTAGTTACTTAAAAATGAAAATAAATCATACTTAGATACTTAGGAGTGGGGAAAAAAGATACTTAAGATACTTAAAAATGAAAACACTCTTTGATACTTAAATTAGGACAAAATAAACGGACATAAAGATTTAACTATGAGCGGTGGATATTACGACATGTACCGGCTATCAATACAGAGGCGCTATTTAGCCGCGAAGTTCTCTCAGAAACCCAACAAGACAGTATGTGGTCACGTAAAAATTTCAGGTTAATTTTTAACACCATCCGTCATCTTAAACCTTGGCACCTGTAGATTAAGAAAATATATGGTGATACTTTTTCTGATGGGATAAAGGTCGTATTTGTCCAGAGAAGTAAGAGAGGAAAAAAATCACTTGAGAGGCATGACGCACAGAGTGTCTAAGGTGATAAAAGATCTTATACGACCATTTGGGTTTTCAAATTAAGTTCATTACATAAAATATCAAACTCATAGAGATTACAAAAGAACAGAACACCATGAGCTCTCAACAGCTATTGTCAGCCGTCAATATGCTGATGTACAGAAGCTACACAATGTTATTGGCGACTGTAATCCCAGGAAAATGATGCTCTTTTAAACTTGGTAACTGGAGCTGTAATGCCAGAAAATGCCAAATATGACAATCTATGTGCATATGAAGTTGTAAGACAAAATTATGAAAATTTTGTCAAAGAACGTATTGTTGGTCCATTGAGCATCTGGGAAAAGCTGTCCAAGGTTAATCTTCTGTCATGGAAAGCAGCAAATAAGACTTCAACCATCAAATTGCTATCACAAGTTATAGAACTTAAGCAGGACATACAGTATATGCATCACAGAAGGGCAGCACTGTACATGTCAAGTCACCAGACACTGATGTGTTTGGCATATTAAAGCAGCCTCAACTTGGAGAAAATACAAGTATGATAACAGGAACTGGTGAGTGACGACACATTGGGCAGAGAGCCTTACAGGTTTCCATGCCTTCACAGGATCTGACTGCATTGGAAAATTTGTTGGCAAAGGAAAGAAAGCATGTTGGAGCACTTTGATGAAATCTAACACAAAAGTCCTAGATGCATTCAAGATGCTGAGTAGACCAAATGCCTCCAGCAGACATGTATATTGGTCTAGAGGAATTTGTATTTAAGCTCTACTGTCCACGAATGACTTTCACTAAACTGTCAAAACTTAGATGGCATCTCTTCAAGATAACGCAGGCAGAAGCTGGAGAACTACCAGCGACTGCAGCAACTCTAAAGTATCATATATTGAGAGGAAGGTATCAAGCTCTTCTGTGGTCTTGTGATGCAGACAGTAAAATGCTTTCACAATTAGAGCATAGCAGGGAAGATTGACAATGACTGTTTCATACTAGTAATACCAGACCAACCATCAGCTCCAGAAGCAATCACAGAACTTGTTAAATGTGGATGTGGCGTCAGGAAATGTGGATCATTGTCATGTTCATACAGAAAGAATCAGAAAGCATAGCATGGCATGCACCGAGATGTGTAACTGTCAAGCAGATGATGAGAAATGCCTAAGCAAGGTGAAGGAATCTGTTGTACACAGAAGACTCTGATGACGAGGACTGAAGCAATGTCGTAAATAATAACTTGTGACTTGTATACACATGATGTATAACACTACAAACTTTTAATAAATATAAAACGGTGGTTCTAAGCTTTTCAGATAATGGTAATATGTATATGTTTAATTTCCAGTATTTGTCTTAAGCAATTAATTTTACTTACTGCAATCTCTTCTTTGCCAGAGACAGGATTGCATATATGAGCAGCCATGTTTGTAACACACTTAAGATATTATAACAGCATTCATAATATATTATGTTAAATTGTAATCATATAATACTACATGTTCATAGGTTATTAGTCATGTTTTAAGTTACTTAGGACTTAATGGTAATACGTCTGTGGTTCATTACTCCGCTCATTGATAAAACTTCTTTAATGGCATAAAACTTATAATAAACCGTTCAGAAAAAATTACACCACAGTTCCTTAACATAGTTTATAAGGATTATTACGATGTATGGTGTCAAAAATTAACATGAAACTTTTACGGGATTACTTAAGCTCCTACACTAAAACCTGCCGACCTAACCTAAACTTTTTTACCCACCTCCACCTACTTACCTAACCTGACACAATCTAACCTAACCTGACATAATCTAACCTAACCTGACATAATCTAACCTAACCTGACGTAATCTAACCTAACCTGACATAATCTAACCTAACCTGACATAATCTAACCTAACCTGACATAATCTAACCTAACCTGACATAATCTAACCTAACCTGACATAATCTAACCTAACCTGACATAATCTAACCTAACCTGACATAATCTAACCTAACCTGATGTAATCTAACCTAACCTGACATAATCGAACATAACCTGACATAATCGAACCTAACCTGACATAATCTAACCTAACCTGACGTAATCTAACCTAACCTGACGTAATCTAACCTAACCTGACGTAATCTAACCTAACCTGACATAATCGAACCTAACCTGACATAATCGAACCTAACCTCCCAGTCTGACATAAGCTAACCTAATCAAACCTAACTTTCCCACCTACCGACCGTAACCTATCTACTTATTACCTACCTAACCTAACTTAACCCAACCTGACGTAATCTAACCTAACCTATTGAAACTTAACTTAACCACCTACCTCATCTAACACCACTTTAGGAAATTAACAAAATTAACCTAACCTAACCCAACCTGACTTAACCTAACCTGATCTGATCTATCCAACTTAAATAATCTTAGAATATATAATAAAGCCGCTAGGTTAATTTAGGCTTAGAATATATAATAAAGCCGCTAGGTTAATTTAAGCTAAATATGGTTGATTCATATTTCGTTTTGACAGAAATTCCCGGCAAAATAACGTATCTATATTGAGAACCACCGCCATGTTGGTTCCACGTTAACAAGACACTGATACACTACAGAATAACCCGCGTTCGTTTAACCTCAATTACTACAGTTTACTTTATAATCTTATTTCACAATCTTCACTACATCTCACTTCACAATCTTCACTACATCTCACTTCACAATCTTCACTACATCTCACTTCACAATCTTCACTACATTTCACTCCACAATCTTCACTATATCTCACTTCACAATCTTCACTACATCTCACTTCACAATCTTCACTACATCTCACTTCACAATCTTCACTACATCTCACTTCACAATCTTCACTACATCTCACTTCACAATCTTTACCACATCTTACTTCACAATCTTTACCACTTCTTACTTCACAATCTTCACTACATCTCACTTCACAATCTTCACTACATCTCACTTCATAATCTTCACCACATCTCACTTCACAATCTTCACTACATCTCACTTCACAATCTTCACTACATCTCACTTCACAATCTTCACTACATCTCACTTCACAATCTTCACTACATATCACTTCACAATCTTCACTACATCTCACTTCACAATCTTCACCACATCTCACTTCACAATCTTCACTACATCTCACTTCACAATTTTCACACATCTCACTTCACTCTTCACTACATCTCACTTCACAATCTTCACTACATCTCACTTCACAATCTTCACTACATCTTACTTCACAATCTTCACTACATCTCACTTCACAATCTTCACTACATCTCACTTCACAATCTGCACTACATCTCACTTCACAATCTTCACTACATCTCACTTCACAATCTTCACTACATCTCACTTCACAATCTTCACTACATCTCACTTCACAATCTTCACCACATCTCACTTCACAATCTTCACTACATCTCACTTCACAATCTTCACTACATCTCACTTCACAATCTTCACTACATCTCACTTCACAATCTTCACTACATCTCACTTCACAATCTTCACTACATCTCACTTCACAATCTTCACCACATCTCACTTCACAATCTTCAATACATCTCACTTCACAATCTTCACTACACCTCACTTCACAATCTTCACTACATCTCACTTCACAATCTTCACTAACACCATCATCATCACTATATATAACACTATCCATCATCACTACATATAACACGATCCATCATCACTACATATAACACCATCCACCATCACTACATATAGAACCATCCATCACGACATATAACACCATCCAACATCACTACATATAACACCAACCATCATCACTACATATAATATCATCCATCATCACTACATATAACTCCATCCATCATCACTACATATGACACCATCCAGCATCACTACATATAACACCACCCATCATCACTACATATAACATCATGCATCATCACTACATATAACACCATCCATCATCACTACATATAAAACCAACCTATCATCACTACATATAATAACATCCATCATCACTACATATAACACCATCCAACATCACTACATATAACACCACCCATCATCACTACATATAACATCATCCATCATCACTACATATAACTCTATCCATCATCACTACATATAAAACCATCCTATCATCACTACATATAACATCATCCATCATCACTACATATAACACCATCCATCACTACATATAGAACCATCCTATCATCACTACATATAATATCATCCATCATCGCTACATATAACACCATCCAACATCACTACATATAACACCACCCCTCATCACTACATATAACATCATCCATCATCACTACATATAACTCTATCCATCATCACTACATATAACACCATCCAGCATCACTACATATAACACCAACCATCATCACTACATATATCATCATGCATCATCACTATATATAACACCATCCATCATTACTACATATAACGCCATCCTTCATCACTACATATAACAACATCCATCATCACTACATATTATAACACCATCCATCATCTCTACAAACACCAGTCCTCAACACTATAGTGATAAACAGAGCTTCATTTTGTTGTCAATTTCTTTAAATTCCAACCTTATTAAACCGTAATTCTTTCTGTATGGTCAAATTTTGATTTGACCTCAGTGAGAGAGCTGTTAGTGTCAGTAAATCACAATGGTGTTCCGACGCACTGTAACAAAAGTTTCAAAGGTTGAGGTGAAGCCTTGCCAGGTGAAGGAGAAGGGCCCCCGATCTAACAAACTGCAGACCACAAAGCACACTAAACCTCAAAACAACAAGAAGAAGAAGGAAACTACCACTTTCTGCCATGTACAAAAGGACCAGTACCTGCCATGGGGAGACTACATCTTCACTGGGAAAAAGACAAAGAACAACAAGAAGCGTTGACCCAACATTTCTGATATTTAAAAATAATAAAAAACATATTAATTGATTTTGTTTGTATTATTTATGCTTTTATTATTTTCAACTGTAAACGTGCTGTTTTGGGAATATATTTTGAGTTACATAATATTTAGGTACAGCAGTTTATTTCACTGTATATCCTTGTGTGAGTGTGTAGGTAGTGTGTGGATAGTGTGTGGGTACTATGGGTGTGTGGGCATTATGGAGAACTAGTCATGGCTAACTGTGACCCTATATACGGGTTACATCGGCCTTAACGCCCTTGTCTCAGCGCTATCTCATATATCCAAATTTCACATATTTGAAAGTATTAGATAACCAAAATATCTGGAAAATATTTAGTTAAAAATACAAATAATAAAACAAAATCGAAAACAGAAAGAAAAAACAATACCGGTGAAAGTGGAAATAAGGAGGAGGCAGAGCAGATGATACACAGGAAGACAGTAATCATCATCCCCGTGTGAACCAGCCAGAGAAGAACTCCTTCGCCTCACCGTCCACCGGCGTACGATCAGCTGAGTGAAGTTGCCTCGTGTTGCAGTAAACTTTATCTGTAAAAGGACAATTTACTTTTACTTTTATTGTTTATCTTACTGTTTATAACTGTTTATTTTCTCTTACATATGTACACTAAGTATGGGAGTGTACAGTAAGTTATACCGGATGGAAAGAAATTCACATTCGTCTTGCAAATATTAAAACATTACCCTAACAACAGTATTGTATAACAACACGAGCTAAAGTGATGTGGAAAAAGGTCGGTTGCAAAAAGAAATATTATTCTTTTAAGTCTTTTTCAGTTTGTTCAGTGTTAACAACATTATAGGTCATATTTCATGCAGTATGCATATACAATGTTTGCTGAAGGTTTAATACCTTTCTGTTTACTGATGATATAAAACCCTCGTTAAAATACTTTAGAGTCGTTTACAAAATATTTGGTGCGTTTTCCGGAGCATTGTATGTTTTTACAGCATGCGAGGCGGCAGGTATGTGGAGTTTTAAGAGCACTTCACGCTATAGCTCAGTTGGCCACGGATTAGCGAATTACGAACTGAAAATGTTTGGATCGTCATCTGTTTCGTGTAAGCTGTGTCGGACATTTTGTGCTACATTAAAGTCCAGCGATCTGTGGCAGCTGTCGGGCTCCTGCCTGACCACCCTTTGCCTAAGAAGAGGGATTGTCTGAAGGTGTTCGAGTTGTTACTCAATTGTGAAAAAGTGATAGTGAGTCCCATAGACATGGCTGCCAGTTAGGGACAGTGTGGATACGGCACACTACATAGCATGTCTTTGGAAAGTAAAGGAGGCCGTGTAGCCAACACTCACTAGCGTAGCTAGGGGGGGGCGGGGGGTGCGGTCCGCCCCGGGCGGCACTTTTGGGGGGCGGCACTTTTGGGTCTGCTCATCACCCGTATCTGCAGCTACTGGAGACGTTAATCCATCCCTTTGTATCGGCGGCAAGTTAATCCTTGTCGTGTCTGACCTAACACCTGACCCACATCATCACGGCCACGTCATGAGCTACGTACACCCTTGCTATGCGCCCCCCCCCCCGCCACACACACAACCTGTAACCTGTTGAGGATTAAGGAAACAACTTCAAACAAGTACGCCAGTGAGCTCATGTGGTGTGGGTCAGGTGTTAGGTCAGACACGACGAGGATTAACTTGCCGCCGATACAAAGGGAAGGATTAACGTCTCCAGTAGCTGCAAAACCATGCAGTCTCGGGTCATATCAGTTCATGTACAGCCGACCAATCCACCAGTTACAAGCAATTCACTTCAGTTCTGCACAAGTCTCCATCGTGACAAGACGAGGGGAGGCTAGACGACTTTTAAGTTCTCTTGTGTTTTCGATCCAGTTATTTACTTCGTTGGAAGACATAATACTATAAGGTAAGAAATATTAAAGTATTGGTTAAAAAATATTGATGTGACTTTTGCTGCGGTACTGAGATTAAATATTAAGATTTTGTTTCACAGTATTGCGATTTTATACTAAGACACTATCCTCACTGGGGTACAGACAAAAGCCCCCCCGACAAAAGCCACCCAGACAAAAGCCCCCCAGACGAAAGCCACCCAGACGTGGAAAGAAGGCCCCCTTGAACTTTTGCAGTTTATTCAAAAGTATAACCTTGGGAACTCGGTTCCAAATATAGTAATAATGCTGAGGATTTTCCTCACAATTGCTGTTAGTGTTGCTACCTGTGAGAGGAGTTTTTCGAAACTAAAACTGATCAAGAATTACTTAAGATCTACTATGAGCACCTTGCGGTTGAGAAATCTTGCCATACTGTCTATAAAGCGACAATTGACAGATGAAATAGTTTTTGACAATGTCATTGAAGAATTTGCCAACAAAAAACAAGAAAAGTTACTTTGTAGAAAGTTGTAGTTTTCATTTCAGAAATAAAGATGGTCCTAATTTTTTACACTTTTTTTACTTTTTTCCCTATCCTATATGTCGTTTTTGCTTTTTGTTTAACTGTTACTTATAAAGTTTTAGTATGTTTGGGGTGTATTTAAAGCATACTATATTTGAGTATGTGAAAGAACAGTAATATTATAATGGTACACAAACTATTTAATATATATATATAAATAAGAGTGAGTCACTGTGCAATATGTATTTTTTGTGGGGGCACAGGGGGGGGGGGCTAACTCAAGGGCCGCCCCGGGCGGCACACACTCTAGCTACGCCACTGCCAAGACTGCACTCAACGGCCTTCACTTCCCCAATTACAGCTAGGTGGACTGAGAGCACCTCGGGATTATCATATCTATAATGCCAGATGGTAACACCATCCCCTTGACACCTCGGAGACTATACAGTACTGTGTTCGGGGCGTGTTTGTGGGTCTCTACTGCCGCCTCCCTATCGTTGAGTTGCTCCCCACTTACCGTAACCAGTCGAGGTCACTGTGGGAGGCCATGTACGGTACAGTACAGCACAGAGTCACGCCCCCCTCAACAACGTCCGCACCTCGCCTGCTGAATACAGTATTTGCAAATGTGACCATAAACCCCAACAATTGTAGCAAATTACAAGTCCCGGGATTTGCCCCTGGTATTAACACAGTGACAAGCGTCCCATTCCTGGTAAGTAGCAGGTGGCCGGAGGTAGTGCAATCCTCTCCCAGACTACACGGAGATGAGAGAGAGCTGGCTGACCATCATGGTAAGGACGCGTCACTATTTGGACCCCAGGGAGGCCATTATCGTAAGTTAAGTGAAAGGCATTTGGAATACTGGACGACTAGACGCTATATGAATTTCTTTACCCTAGTTTTCCCACCGATAATAATGAGTACAAGGGAGGTAGTCTCATCGGCGTTCATCAACACCATAGCCGTCTCAGTTACCTATTGCTCGTACAAGGTTTTTGAATGAAATAGTTTTACTAATATCAGGAACTTTCAAACTACTACAGGAAATAATATATATATATATATATATATATATATATATATATATATATATATATATATATATATATATATATATATATATATATATATATATATATATATATATATGTGCAAATAAATCACTGTAGGTGCGCGTGATCCAGGAATATGCTGATAACCACAAGGAAAAAGAAAACACGAAGTTCCCAAGCGCTTTCGTGTAATTCACATCTTCAGGGGTGAGTACAGACTGTAGGAATTAAAATCAATAAACCTTAGTGATGGTCAGTTCAAAACTGATAATATGTTACATAAATTTATTTGTCAGTGGCCCAAGGTTAAAAATGCTTTGAAAACCTCTGACCCAGCTTGGAGAAGGTCGTGCGATCGTGCTCCCGCTAGAGACCAAGGAAAATGGCCGCTTTGGATCGTTGTGCCGTGGGGGAAGAGGAGGGGAGTGTGGGGAAGGACGACCTCCTTGCCACGCTGTTAAGGCAGCTGGGGCAGTTGAGGAGTGAGGTTGACACTCTAAAGGGGGAAAATGAAGCCCTCAGGACGGAACTCCTTCAGGTAGGTGTCCTGCCTAGCAGGACACCTGCGAAGGAGGAGCAGGCGTGGAGAGTGGTTGTCTCCAAGGGGACTAGGGTCAGGCTTAGGAAAGCTGACCAGGGTGTGGAGTGCAGTAACCCTTACCAGGTGCTGCAGGAAGCTGGAGAGGAAGAGAAGAGGCAGGACGGTATGGATCAAGGAGAGGAAAGGGCAGTTGTACAAACCCTGCCCACAGGTAAGGTCGTGGTAGTTGGTGACAGCCAGGTGAGGTTTATGGATAGGGCTTTTTGTGCGAGAGATAGGAAACGTAGGACTAGGGTATGTTTTCCTGGGGCTGGGATAGGGCATATAGCCGAGAGGTTAGACAGAGTTTTGTCAGGGGAGGGTACCAAACCAGTAGTGTGTCTTAGTGTGGGAGGAAACGACATAGGTAAGGTTAGGAGTGAGGAACTTCTTGATAAGTTCAAGGCAGCCATAGATCGTATTAGGACTAAGGGAGGGATCCCTATCATATGCGGTGTCCTGCCTAGAAGGAGAGTTGGCAGTGAATGGTTGTCAAGGGCAGTTGGTGTTAACGACCGTCTTGACAGATATTGCAAGTCAATATCAGTCCCATTCATTGACAACTGGGACAACTTCTATGGCAGAAGGGACCTTTATGCTAGGGATGGGGTGCACCTGTCTAGGGATGGAGTAGCAACCCTGGCTGGGGCTCTAGAGGGGGCAGTTCAAAAGATATCGAAGTCTTTAAACTGCTAAGAGAACATAGGGGCACGGGGGTGGAGGAGACTGCAGTGGGAGCGGGTAAACAAGGCGAAAGATTACAGGGAAATAGTGTTAGGAATGATGACAAAACTAAATTAGACAGGGAGTTTAAAACTAAACGCGGTAAGGGAAGGACTCAGAACACGACTAACTTAAATGTATACTACGCGAACAGTAGAAGTATGAGAAACAAAATGAATGATATTAAGGCCCTGGTATGTACCGAAGAAATCGATATAATTGCATTCACTGAAACATGGATCAACCTAGACACACGTGAATTACCAGTCGAATACCAAATTGCGGGTTACAAACTGTTCCATACCGATAGGCAGACCAGGAAAGGAGGCGGAGTAGCAATTTATGTTAGGGATAATCTGAAGTGTGAAATAAATAAGGAAATAAAAACTGAGAGGAATACAGAAACAATTTGGATAGAATTAAGCGACGGTCGGGAAAAATTAATCACAGGAGTAATATATAGACCCCCCAATCTTGATAGCGTCAATGAGCGACTTATCTGGGATGAAATGCGCAGGGCTTCCATACACAACAAAGTCTGTATAGTAGGCGACTTTAACCTTGGCCAAATAGATTGGACTGTCCTTACGGGTAACTCAGAATCAGAGGATTTTCTCGAGACGATCCAGGACTGTTTCCTAAGTCAACATATAACCGAACCCACACGGGGTAATAATATACTGGATTTAGTTCTGTCGAACAGAGAAAACCTCATTAGCAATGTCGAGGTAGGGAACGAACTTGCAAACAGCGATCACAAAGAAATTCGATTCCAGTTAGATTTTCAGGGCAGACTTAAGGAAAATTCCACTAAAGTACCAGATTTCAGAAGGGCAAACTTTGACAGTTTAAAGAGGCAGCTGAGAGAGGGGGTGTCGCGCTTGGCCGTGAACCTGACAGATGACACAGACCTGATAACGAGATCTGAGATTGCCGAGTTCCACGATAATTTAAATAGTGAGTTACTTAATGCACAAAGGCAGAACATACCATACAAAAAACTCAGATCAGACAACAATGACCCTAAATGGATAAATAATTATTTAAAGAACATCATTGGCCAAAGGAAGGCTATAGGTAGAAGGAAAGCAAAGAGGAATAATGAGGTAAGGATAGCAAGGGAGGCGAAGACAAACCCCAAAGGATTCTACCAAATGTATCAAACTAAAACACGAGAAAAGATTGGACCAATACGGTCAGACTCCGGCGAGCTCACTGATAACGACGGAGAAATGAGCAATAATTTGAATAATTATTTTTCAACAGTTTTCACCACCGAAAATTTAAACATGATACCCGAGGCACCGACTCTATTCAGAGATAGTGAAGAAAACAAATTAAGTGAGATAGTAGTGACTAGTAACGATGTTAGTAAGCAAATAGACAAACTAAAGCCTAATAAGTCACCTGGTCCCAATGAGATATTTGCCAGAGTATTAAAGGAATGTAAGGAAGAGCTTAGTATGCCCTTAGCAAAGTTGTTTAACATGTCCTTAAAAACAGGTGTAGTACCAGAATCCTGGAGGATAGCGAATGTAATACCGATTTTCAAGAAGGGGGATAGATCACTATCCTCTAACTACCGCCCAATCAGTCTAACATCAATAGTAGGCAAATTACTGGAAGCAATCATTTCAAACTCTATTCGAAATCACCTGGAGAAGCACGATTGATCAATGATTCCCAGCATGGCTTCTAAGCGGGACGTTCTTGCCTAACTAATCTATTACATTCTTTTCATCAGTTTTCGAATCAGGTGGACGAGGGCACAATTATGATGTGGTATATCTCGACTTTAGCAAAGCCTTCGACAGAGTCCCCCACGAAAGACTAATTAGAAAGGTAGAAGCTCATGGCATCAAAGGTGACATCCTTAAATGGATTAGGGCGTGGTTACAGGACAGGAAACAGCGAGTGAGCATTAACGGCACTAAGTCCCATTGGAGCAACGTCACAAGTGGAGTTCCCCAAGGCTCAGTGCTTGGACCATTATTGTTTATTATATACATAAACGACATAGATATCGGCATAGACAGCAACATAAGTAAATTTGCTGATGACACTAAAATAGGACGTGTTATCAAATCTGACGAGGACTCGGCAAAACTACAGGAAGATCTAAACAAATTTTTCCAATGGTCTGAAAAATGGCAGATGAAATTCAATGTCGACAAATGTAAAGTACTCAGTATAGGAGATGTAAACAGGGAAACCAGATACCAGATGAACAACGATGCCATAGAGAAATCCGACTGCGAGAGAGATTTAGGAGTAATGATAAGTAGGAACCTTAAGCCAAGTAAACAATGTGTTTTTGCTCGTAACAAGGCTAATAAAGTACTTGGGTTCATACAAAGGAGTGTTAGTTACAAGACTAGCGAGGTCATCCTAAAACTGTATCTTGCTCTTGTGAGACCACACCTGGATTATGCAGTTCAGTTCTGGTCACCGTATTACAGAATGGATATAGAATCCTTGGAAAGAATTCAGAGGAGAATGACAAGACTAATCCCGGGCATTAGGAACCTTGAGTATAGAGACAGGTTAAAGCATCTTAATTTGCACTCCCTCGAGAGACGTAGAGCGAGGGGCGACCTGATAGAGGTGTATAAGTGGAAGGCAGGGCTAAACAAAGGGGACATTACAAAGGTACTCAAATTATCCAACCAGGAGCGAACTCGAAACAATGGTTTTAAATTAGACAAATTTAGATTTAGGCGTGAAATAGGTAAACACTGGTTTGGAAACAGAGTAGTGGATGAATGGAACAAGTTACCAAATATCATCATTAACTCGAATACGCTGAATTGCTTCAAACATAGGTTGGATGCTCATATGAGCAATAGGGGTTGGGTGTAAGGACTGCCCAGTATGGGCCAATAGGCCCGCTGCAGTTCCCTCCATTCTTATGTTCTTATGTTCTTATGATAGTTATTTTGTGGGTCCCTTATTTTTGACCTGACCTGACTAGTCACGTCACCCCCCTTCTCTTAAGCTCCTCTTCGTGTGTGTTGGTGTGGGGATTAGTGGATGACATCATTATGACCTGACCTCATGTTTTAAGGTCACCCTGTATATTTAAGCCTCTCTCTGTCCATGTAATCCAGTTGCCTCTGAAGATGTCTTGAATAAAGACGAAAGCTAAGGTGCTCCGTTGTTTCCATTTTCCCGTGTGATTTTATCAAGATATACATATATATATATATATATATATATATATATATATATATATATATATATATATATATATATATATATATATATATATATATATATATATATATATATATATATATATATATATATATATATATATATAAGAAAATAAGGAGTCTGTAATAGGCCGGTTGGCCTGTGCATGGCAGCTCCTGTCGAGAGTTACTACCGCTCTCTATCATCCATGAATCTATCTAGCCTCCTTTTGAAACTTTCCAGAGTTCCCACACTTACTACAAAGTTGCTAAGCTTGTTCCACTCGTCCACCACCCTATTTGTGAACCAGTTCCTTCCTATCTCCCTCCTAAACCTAAACTTATCTAACTTGAATCCGTTGCTCCGAGTCCTATCCTGCTCGGATATTATAAGAACTTTATATATATCTTCGCTAGTTTATACAATGGTGAACTATGTTAATATGTCCTTCATTGTGAACCAATAAGCATTATTAAATTTAATTAATTTCAAAGTAATTATTGTAGGTGTTACATTCAATGTCACTCGGTGGTGGTGATGTGTGGCCGTGGTGTTGTTATGATCAATACTTTGGGGAGAATGACAGACTTCGTCACACACACTACTTGTGAATCTGTGTTATGATTTTGTCCTCTAAAACCTGGTATTGATCACGGCTATTGACTTCATCCTTGTTTCACTTTAATTGTTTTGGTTCAGACAATAAATCCATTAAGAGCGGCTGTTGGTTTCATTAATTAGAGAAGGTCAGGTTATCTCACCTGGCGGGGAATTCCTTCATCTGTTCTCTATAAATTGATGAAAGTCATTTATCACTCCTAATTTCCCCAGAGACCAACAACCTGCAGAAAAGGAATATAATTATAGCTTTTGTTTTTTATATTTTTCACCCGTGAGAATTAGTGCTACTGACCTGGTGATACCCTGAGTGTTGACGTCGGTGTTTATAAACGAACATACTTGACCTTTCCCACCAATTATTATATACTAATAAGTATAATGTTCAAACATTTCCAATCCATAAGTTGTCGCTTTTTTTTTTCAATCTAAATACGGAAAAAGAGTGTACTTAAAATATATTGTTTTAATTTGAGCTGTCTCCCCCCCCCCACACACACACAAAAACCCAGGTATCATCATCATACAGAAACAAAATATGTATATAACTCGGTATGACAACTGCTTAATCTCGGGTTGAGAAAACGTTAACTGTGATTGTTATTGGAAATTCGATTGTAAACTGAACCTTCTGTTTCTTATGTGAGTCTTGGTGGAAATGTTGCCTCTCTCTCTCTCTCTCTCTCTCTCTCTCTCTCTCTCTCTCTCTCTAGTATATCAGTAGTATACAGCCAGGCACTAAGGCTCCCGTGTTTGTTGTGTTAAAAAAATTAAACGGTTGCAGTGACTTGTGACCCTCATAGCCTCTCCTGAACAACAATAAACGTTCTCCTTTTACTGCAACACAACTACAGTTATTGTAGACATTTGAGGATAAATATATACACTATCAATTTCAGTTTCCTTTAGGATGATTTACGTTTAGTTACATATATTAGTAAACTTAAAGTATTTATATAAAGGCAATATATTTGATCTTTTAAAATAGTAAAGCTCAAAGTATATTGACGATAAATTGATCTTCTTTTGTGATAATTCAACTCCAAGTATTTATATAACTAATCCAATCTTCCTATAATTTTATTTTAGCCACACACACACATATATATATATATATATATATATATATATATATATATATATATATATATATATATATATATATATATATATATATATATATATATATATATATATATATATATATATATATTAGTAAACAAAGTGTATATCTACAAACAACTATAAGATGCTCTTAGATAATTCTTTTTTAGTCTCACATTTCAGTAAACTCATAAACAGTAAACTGAGAATCTTTAAACACACTCCCGCTGCACTATTTCTCGGCCACACGTAAACAAAGCAGTCCGTATTATAGAGAATTGGACACTATGTTACATAAAGTGTTTCTCCTTGGTGGTGAGGTTTATCTTCAACACTCTCAGATGGCTTAGATTTTTCTCAGTGATGCCCTTGAAAGGAGGAGAAACTACCGTGAGTTAAGTTCAAGCGTGATGGACCAGCGCTGTGGTGGTGTGGAAGCTAGGATGGTCAGTGTTATGGGGTGGTGTGGTACCTAGAATGGTCAACGTTATGGTGGTGTGGTAGCTAGGATGGTCAGCATTGTGGTGATGTGGTGGAGGAGGTAGCTCTCTCTCTCTCTCTCTCTCTCTCTCTCTCTCTCTCTCTCTTTCAAAAGCAATATCAAGCGAGTTAACCATAATTCTTCAGTACCTCCGATGTGTCCCAGATTCCCCCGATAACTTATGTAAAGCTCACAGCATAATCTTACAAAGTGATGGTTTTTCTTACCAATATAATTCACGACTAACCAAAAGCAAATTTGGATATCTGGAAAGAGAGAGAAAGGAAGGAGAGAAAAAGAATAAGATTAGGTAAGGCTCAAGGGAATTTGTCTGCAGTTCGATGGTTCTTCTCATATTTCTGGAGAGAGAGAGAGAGAGAGAGGTGTTTGGTAATAACAGTAAATGACCTATCAACTTTTACGACCCACAACCCACGACCATAATCCACGTCATAAAGGTATAGATTAAGACTGGAGACTACGAGGACAATGTACAGATGAACTTATTGATATAAGTGAAGAGCTACGTCAAGGTGTGTGTGTGTCATCATCATCATCATCGTTATTATTATTATTATTATTATTATTATTATTATTATTATTATTATTATTATTATTATTATTATTATTGTTGTTGTTGTAGTTACTATTATTGTCATTACCATTATCATTATTATTAATATTATTATTATTATCATTATTGTTATTATAATTATCATTAGTAGCAGTATTATACCATACCCGTTATAATAAATGTTAACTGTATTAGATGTAAAAAAAATAATAATATGAACATTGTTAAACTCTATTTGCAGATTAGTTAATAATAATAAAGTAAACTCATTTTGGTGGTGTCAGCTGCACATTTTCATTATATAAGAGCACCAGTCATATGGTTATGGTTCTTGCATCTTAAATATCAACATTAAACAACACATTTTTTCCGAAAATATCACTGTGCTGGCGTGCCTTTATGACTAACACCGGGATACTGTTGTAATGAAAGTGTGGCAGGTGTTGTGTAGTGGTGGTGTTGAGTGGTAGTAGTGGTGGTGGTGGTGTGTGGTAATAGGTGCTGAGTTAGGTGTGGTGGTGGTAGTGAGATAGGTGTTGTGTGGTGGGATGATCCTCACTTGTAATCTTCCTCCACCAACAACTCACAACTTTCACTACCTGTTCTCGTGAGTTTTATCTCGGAATAATTTACAACTTTATCCAATTGGTTTATCTAAATTTGTGTGAAAAATTTAACACATTACAGGAATTACCGAGAAAAAGGGAAATATCAGAGATTTACTTGTAATTAGTCGCTAATCCTCCCAACAACACAAAAAAAATTACAGGGATTTTTTTTTCTATTTCTGGCCGGGATTAATCAACCTAATCCTCGCCTTTTCTGCTCGGGTGGATTTTTTTCGCGAAAGAGTATTTCTTTTTTAAGTGCATTGTATCGTCCGCAGTGATAAAAATTTGACTACCTGTGTTAATTCTAAATGCTACAGTTAACATTATATTACACAGTGTGTTAGGTTAGGTTAGGTTCTATCTAATCTGACCAGCCGGATACACAGCTCGAACAAACTAAAGCAAATAACACTTTATATACACTACAATACCACCACAAGTAAACACTACAATACCACCATAAGTAAACAATACAATACCACCATAAGTAAACACTACAATACCACCACAAATAAACACTACAATACCATCATAAGTAAACACTACAATACCACCACAAGTAAACACCACAATACCACCATAAGTAAACACTACAATACCACCATAAGTAAACACTACAATACCACCACAAGCAAACACTACAATACCACCATAAGTAAACACTACAATACCACAATAAGTAAACACTACAATACCACCACAAGCAAACACTACAATACCACCATAAGTAAACACTACAATACCACCATAAGTAAACACTACAATACCACCACAAGCAAACACTACAATACCATCATAAGTAAACACTACAATACCACCATAAGTAAACACTACAATACCACCACAAGTAAACACTACAATACCACCATAAGTAAACACTACAATACCACCATAAGTAAACACTGCAATACCACCACAAGCAAACACTACAATACCACCAAAAGTAAACACTACAATACCACCATAAGTAAAACGCTGCAATGCTGCAAATGAAACACAATGCCGCCATAAGTAAACGCTACCAATGCCGCCATGTCAAACACTGCAATGCCTGCAAACCAAACACTGCAATGCCGCAAGTAAACACTGCAATGCCGCCGCAAGTAAACACTACAATACCACCATAAGTAAACACTACAATACCACCATAAGTAAACAATACAATACCACCACAAGTAAACACTACAATACCACCATAAGTAAACACTACAATACCACCACACGTAAACACTACAATACTACCATAAGTAAACACTACAATACTACCATAAGTAAACACTACAATACCACCATAAGTAAACACTACAATACCACCATAAGTAAACACTACAATACCACCATAAGTAAACACTACAATACCACCATAAGTAAACAATACAATACCACCACAAGTAAACACTACAATACCACCATAAATAAACACTACAATACCACCATAAGTAAACACTACAATACCACAACAAGTAAACACTACAATACTACCATAAGTAAACACTACAATACCACCATAAGTAAACACTACACTACCACCATAAGTAAACAATACAATACCACCACAAGTAAACACTACAATACCACCATAAGTAAACACTACAATACCACCACACGTAAACACTACAATACTACCATAAGTAAACACTACAATACCACCATAAGTAAACACTACAATACCACCATAAGTAAACACTACAATACCACCATAAGTAAACACTACAATACCACCATAAGTAAACAATACAATACCACCACAAGAAAACACTACAATACCACCATAAATAAACACTACAATACCACCATAAGTAAACACTACAATACCACCACAAGTAAACACTACAATACTACCATAAGTAAACACTACAATACCACCATAAGTAAACACTACAATACCACCATAAACACTACAATACCACCATAAATAAACACTACAATACCACCATAAGTAAACACTACAATACCATTACAAGTAAACACTACAATACTACCATAAGTAAACACTACAATACCACCATAAATAACAGTAATGGTGTACCACCTTCTCACACCTGCACTGATTTACTATTATTTCTTATAGTCTTTCATGTTTTTGATCTCTTTGCCTTTAAGTTTACCTGTGAGAGTCGTGGCCTCTCCTTTACGCCTCCCAGAGGACCAATACACCAGCTCTCGTGCGTTAGACCCCGGGGCAACTAGTCCTCCCTCGCCTGTTATTATAATTAGCTCCTTCAACCCATTGCTGGGTATTGTTTCCTCTTTATGATCTTGGTAAAATAAAAACAAGCCATTATTAAAGACAAATTATTAATGCTTTTATGAAGGTTAATTGTCTTACGTGATAAAAGGTCAGTTGTTGATATAATTTAGGTTGGCCGGTGTCTGGTGAGGGAGGTTAGATTTTTTTTTTAATTATCTGGAAAATATATGACGCGAATAACTTGATCCAGTAAAAGTCGAGAAGAAAATGACGGAAAAGTTAATTAAATTCCACACGATAATCGTAACTTGATTAAATAAGCATCTGGGTGAAAATTACTGAAGGGTTAATTAAATTTAAATGGTAAGCTTCAAGGATGTTAAATGGACATTGTTGCTGATGGAAACTGATCACTTCTCTCACTAGGAATCGAGGATTCCTGGACAATGGTTAAGCAAATATACATGATAATTAACGTACCATTAGTGATGACTTATGACAATACAAACTCATGCATCATTTATATTACCTTCAATTGGGGTAATTAAGCTAATGTCAACATAATGTGTAGAGGGACTGTGAAATTACCGTTAAATGTTATTGTGTTTTGTGGTAATTGTGAGTTAAAACAAACAATAAATCTGACAAATTACACAGTCTGGTGGTTGTCGCTCTTGCTTTCCTATGGTATAAAATACAACATTAACTCATTAATTAAAGCAACATATATCATTATGTGATAACTTTCCTTGATGTGTGGCTCTCTGGCGTCAGTGTGTGTCGTGTCCTTTCTTCAGCGGTATATAAACATCCCTGGAGACCCCCCCCCAAGTCACCTCATACAAAGTGAAGATTACGAGATGATCACCGGGAAGAAAATAATAAGAAGAACAGCAATAAAAATGACACGTAGTAATTAGGAGAAAGACAAATAAAAGAGAATAAAAGAGGAATATAAACAAGGAACTTCTCGTGCAGGTTGAAACACTCACAAGAAAAAGTTGTATCATTATCATCAGAAACGTATTTGAGCTCTTTACCACTACCAACTGTGAGAGAGAGAGATTTAAAACCATATCTCACTGTAAGGCGCCACAAAAGCCAAATAAGCACACAAACGGAGGTTGATGAAACAGTCCAGACAT
>NW_024746243.1:0-14115 GCF_018991925.1 Homarus americanus
ATCCGGTGTGCTTCGTTCGGTTACGTATTGCTCACCCACAGTGCTTGACCCGTAACGCCATCCGCAATTGCCAGGCCTGTAACGCCGGCCATAGTACCATATCGTAACGCCAGCTATAGTGCCATACTCGTAACGCCGCCCACAGTGCCAGACCCGTAACGCCGGCCACAGTGCCAGGCCATAACGCCGCACGGTGCCGGGCCTGTGACGCCGGCCACAGTTCAGGCCTGTAACGCCGCACACAGAGCCAGGCTCGTAACGCCGCACACAGAGCCACACCCGTAACGCCATCCATAGTGCCGGGCCTGTAACGCCGCCCACAGTGCCAGGCCTGTAACGCTGGCCATAGTGCCAAGTCCGTAACGCCGCCCACAGTGCCAGGCCTGTAACGCTGGACACAGTGCCAGGCCTGTAACACCGGCGACAGTGCTGGGCCCGTAATGCCGCACACAGTGCCACACCCGTAACACCATTCATTGTGCCAGGCCTGTAACGCCGCCCACAGTGCGAGCCGTAATACCGCCCACAGTGCCAGGCCTGTAACGCCGCCCACAGTGCCAGGCCTATAACACCGCCCATAGTGCCAGGCCGTAACGCCGGTCACAGTGCCAGGCCCGTAACGCCGGGGCAGTGCCTGGCCGTAACGCCATTTCCTGGTGCTGGGCCCGTAACTCCGCCCTGATTGCCACACCGTAACACCGATCCACAGTGCCAGGCCTGTAACGACGCACACATGTCAGACCCGTAACGCCAGTCACGAGTGCCAGGCCGTAACGCCGCCGACAGTGCCAGGCCTGTAACGCCGGTCATAGTGACAGGCTCGTAACGCCGCACACAGTGCCACACCCGTAACACCATCCACAGTGCGGGCCTGTAACGCGCGGCCGTGAGTGCCAGACCCTTAACGCCGCACAGTGCCAGACCCGTAACGCAGGTCACAGTGCCAGGCCCGCCGCACCCACAGTGCTGGGCCTGTAACGCCGGCCAGTGCCGGGCCTGTAACGCCGGCCGCCGTGCAGACCCGTAACGCCCCCACAGTGCTGGGCCTGTAACGCCGCCCACAGTGCCAGGCCTGTAACGCCGCGCCCACAGTGCCAGGCCTATAACACCGCCCATAGTGCCAGGCCGTAACGCCGGTCACAGTGCCAGGCCCGTAACGCCGCCGACAGTGCCTGGCCTGTAACGCCATCCACAGTGCTGGGCCCGTAACGCCGCCCAGTGCCACACCCGTAACACCATCCACAGTGCCAGGCCTGTAACGGCGCACACAATGCCAGACCCGTAACGCCGGTCACAGTGCCGGAGCCCGTAACGCCGCCGACAGTGCCAGGCCTGTAACGCCGGTCATAGTGACAGGCTCGTAACGCCGCACACAGTGCCACACCCGTAACACCTTCCACAGTGCCGGGCCTGCTTAACGCCGGCCATAGTGCCAGAACCGTAACGCGGCCATAGTGCCGGGCCTGTAACGCCGGCCATAGTGCCAGACCCGTAACGCCGCACACAGTGCCAGACCCGTAACGCAGGTCACAGTGCCAGGCCCGTAACGCCACCCACAGTGCTGGGCCTGTAACGCCGGCCACAGTGCCGGGCCTGTAACGCCGGCCACAGTGCCAGGCCTGTAACGCCGGCCATAGCCCAGACCCGTAACGCCGCACAGTGCCAGACACGTAACGCAGGTCACAGTGCCGGGCGTAACGCCGCCCACAGTGCCAGGCCTGTAACGCCGGCCACAGTGCCAGACCCGTAACGCCGCACACAGTGCCAGACCCGTAACGCAGGTCACAGTGCCAGACCGCAACGCCGCACACAGTGCCAGACCCGTAACGCCGCACAGTGCCAGACCCGTAACGCAGGTCACAGTGCCGGGCCCGTAACGCCACCCACAGTGCCAGGCCTGTAACGCCGGCCTTCAGTGCCCAGACCCGTAACGCCGCACACAGTGCCAGACCCGTAACGCAGGTCACAGTGCCAGACCCGTAACGCCGCACACAGTGCCAGACCCGTAACGCCGCACACAGTGCCAGACCCGTAACGCAGGTCACAGTGCCAGGCCCGTAACGCCAGCCACAGTGCTGGGCCTGTAACGCCGGCCACGGTGCTGGGCCGTAACGCGGCCCACAGTGCCAGGCCTGTGGCACCGGCCACAGTGCTGGGCCCGTAACGCCGCCCACAGTGCCAGGCCTGTAACGCCGGCCATAGTGCCAGGCTCGTAACGCCGCACACAGTGCCACACCCGTAACGCCATCCATAGTGCCAGGCTTGCAACGCCGCCAGTGCCAGGCCCGTAACGCCGGCCACCGTGCCAGGCCCATAACGCTGCCTACAGTGCCAGGCTCGTAACGCCGCACACAGTGCCACACCGTAACGCCAGCCATGGTGCCGGGCCTGTAACGCCGCCCACAGTGCCAGGCCCGTAACGCCGGCCACCGTGCAGGCCCATAACGCCGCCTACGGTGCCGGGCCTGTAACGCCGCCCATAGTGCCACACCGTAACGCCATCCATAGTGCCAGGCCCGTAACGCCGGCCACCGTGCCAGGCCCATAACGCCGCCTACAGTGCCAGGCCTGTAACGCCGCCCACAGTGCCAGGGTTCAGGAGATCTGTGTCAATCTTTGGTCATTCAAATACAACAACCTGTACGTCACGGTAAGAGAATTGAGCCGATTAAAGACAAAACAAAAACTGCGAAATACTTTGAACACAAAGATTGACAATTACTGTTTATATTAAGTTTTCAGTTTGGGGAGAGGACGATCTGTCGGTCACAGACGCTTTTAACGTTTAATGAAGATTGTTAAAATACAGGGTGTCCATCCTATGATGAGAGCATACTGTTTTAGGGTAATGTTATGACACCCTGTATATTCAGGTCGAAAGACTGTTACTAATTATGAACAGGTGTTGTTATATAAGGTGAGTTACGAACAGTTAATGGTTGTTACTACCTATGAGAACAGAGATAGACAGTTAGCAGGTTGTTTTTCAGGTGAGTTATGAACAGTTAATGGTTGTTTACTCAAGTGAGTTATGAACAGTTAATGGTTTTATTCGGTGAGTTATGACAGTTAATGGTTGTTTACTCAAGTGAGTTATAGCAGTTAATGGTTGTTTACGCACTGTTTACTCTACGAAGAGTTATGTTGTTTACTCAGGTGAGTTATGAACAGTTAATGGTTGTATACTCAGGTGATTATGAACAGTTAATGGTTGTTTACTTGGTGAACAGTTAAGTTATTGAGTTATGAACAGTTAATGGTTGTTTACTCGGTGGTTATGAACAGTTAATGGTTGTTTACGCAGGTGGTTATAAAGAGTTACAATGGTTGTTTACTCAAGTGAGTTACGAACACAAGGTTGTTGTTGAGGTGAGTTGAACAGTTAATGGTTGTATACTCAGGTGAGTTATGAACGGTTAATGGTTGTTTACTCAAGTAGTTACGAACATTAATGGTTGTTTACTCAAGTGATTACGAACATTAATGGTTGTTTACTCAGGGTTACGAACAGTTAATGGTTGTTTACTCAAGTGAGTTACGAACAGTTAATGGTTGTTTACTCCGGTGAGTTATGAACAGTTAATGGTTGTTTACTCCAGTGAGTTACGAACAGTTAATGGTTGTTTACGCAGGTGAGTTATGAACGGTTAATGGTTGTTTGCTCGAAGTGGTTACGAACGGTTAATGGTTGTACCAGGTGAGTTATAGACAGTTAATGGTTGTTTCAGGTGAGTTATGAACAGTTAATGGTTGCTTACTCAGTTAATAGTGAGAGTTATGAACAGTTAATGGTTGTTTACTCAAAATACGAACAGTTAATGTTTACTTGTTTGCTCCGTGAGTGAACAGTTAATGGTTGTTTACTCAAGTAAGTTACGAACCAGTTAATGGTTGTTTACTCAAGTGAGTTACGAACAGTTAATGGTTTTACTCAAGTAAGTTACGAACAGTTAATGGTTGTTTGCCTCAAGTAGAAGCTACGAACAGTTAATGGTTGTTTACTCAAGTGAGTTACGAACAGTTAATGGTTGTTTACGCAGGTGAGTTATGAACGGTTAATGGTTGTTTACTCAAGTGAGTTATGAACGGTTAATGGTTGTTTACTCAAGTGAGTTACGAACAGTTAATGGTTGTTTACTCGCAGAGTTACGAACAGTTAATGGTTGTTTATAAGTGAGTTACGAACAGTTAATGGTTGTTTACTCAGAAGTTACGAACAGTTAATGATTTGTTTACTCCGGTGAGTTACGAACAGTTAATGGTTGTTTACTCAGAGTGAGTTACAGTTAATGGTTGTTTACGCAGGTGAGTTATGAACAGTTAAATGGTTGTTTTACTCCAGTGAGTTATGAACAGTTAATGGTTGTTTACTCAAGTGAGTTACGAACAGTTAATGGTTGTTTACGCAGGTGAGTTATGAACAGTTAATGGTTGTTTACTCAAGTGAGTTATGAACAGTTAATGGTTGTATACCCAGGTGAGTTTGTTTACAGTTAATAAGTTTACTTCCGAGTTACGAACAGTTAATGGTTGTTTACTCGAGTTACGAACAGTTAATGGTTGTTAATTCATGACAATTTGTATTTATTGTGTTTTTCCTCGTATCATATTATTTCAGTCTTTTAAGCCTTAATTTTAATTCGATGACATTTGACCTAGCTGTTGCGTCACCAGGGATGTAATTCCCACAATCAATCAATCTTTGGTGACAACTAGTGATAACAACTGATCGACCAACATGTCTACTGTAGTTACCATAGTGTGAGCTCCGCCGGGCCGCCAACATGTCCTGTAGTTACCATAGTGGAGCTCCGCCGGACACCAACATGTCTACTGTAGTTACCATAGTGTGGAGTCCCGCCGGGCCCCAACATGTCTACTGTAGTTACCATAGTGTGAGCTCCGCCGGGCCGCCAACATGTCTGTAGTTACCGAGTGTGAGCTCCGCCGAGCCGCCAATGTCTACTGTAGTTACCATAGTGTGAGCTCCGCCGGAGCCAACGTGTCTACTGTAGTTACCATAGTGTGAGCTCCGCCGGGCAGCCAACGTGTCTACTGTAGTTACCATAGTGTGAGGCTCCGCCGGGCCGCCAACATGTCTACTGTAGTTGCCATAGTGTGAGCTCCGCCGGGCCGCCAACATGTCTGTAGTTACTGTAGTTAGCCAGGCTCCGCCAGCGCCAACGTGTCTACTGTAGTTTACCGCAGTGTGGCTCCGCCGGGCCACCAACATGTCTACTGTAGTTACCGTAGTGTGAGCGTCGCCGGGCCGCCAACATGTCTACTGTAGTTACCATATGTGAGCCGCCGGAGCCAACATGTCTACTGTAGTTACCATAGTAGTGAGCCCGTCGGGCCGCCGCCAACATGTCTACTGTAGTTACCATAGTGTGACCTGCCGGCCGCCAACATGTCTACTGTAGCGCCTTTGATAGTGTGATGCCGGGCCACCAACATGTTCACTGTAGTTACTATAGTGTGAGCTCCGCCGGCCGCCACATGTCTACTGTAGTTACCATAGTGTGAGCTACTATAGTGAGCTCCGCCGGGCCACCAACATGTCTGAGCCTGTAGTTACCATAGTGTGAGCTCCGCCGGGCCGCCAACGTGTCTACTGTAGTTACCATAGTGTGAGCTCCGCCGGGCCGCCAACATGTCTACTGTAGTTACCATAGTGTGAGCTCCGCCGGGCCTCTTGTTATTTCCTACCTCACCAGATTCAATAATGTCCCTAAGCTTTTATTAAATATGATTTAGTAGACTATCTCCACTATGAAAACTGTGGTGAGGCTACAAAAAGCTGCGGTGAGGCACCATTAAGCTGTCCTGAGGCAACACTTAGCTATGGTGAGGCTACATAAAGCTATGGTGAGACAACAACTTAGCTGTGGTGAGGCTACATTAAGCTGTGGTAACCGTACAAGTTAATTAAAGGATGGACTGACCCATCAAACACACAGCCATCAAAGTACTGACACTGAGACAAAAGTAAATACAAGAATTATGTTTCAGCCGATACAGTTGTATGAAATATTTCATTGTATTTTTAAGGTTTCATGCAGATGGGTTGAGTCTGTGTCTCTGATCCATTGTACATAATATTTCAACATTTCTCTTACCACGCACACACTTGTGTGTGTGTGTATATATATATATATATATATATATATATATATATATATATATATATATATATATATATATATATATATATATATATATATATATATATATATATACACACACTACTACTACTACTACTTTTTTTTCTTAAATTGGCTTCCAGCCTCCCCAAATAACCACACCTTCGCCGCCATTTAATTACCTTAAAATTAACTACCCTAATACATAAGAAGCTACCCTATGCGGCATTCAGTGACTTGCCTCAAAGTCGATATCTGCGACTGTTGTGGGCTTTGGGGCCGATGCTCTCGTTCCCCTGAGGCAAAACAATACAGACCTAAGCACAGAAAAGGACAGTCGACATCGCAATCAGGCTGTAGCATAACTTCTGGGCTGCTGCTTCCGTTCAGATAACACCTCCCCGAGTCTGGCGTAGAAGCGTCTTGCACTTGGTCCCATCCCGCCAGAGGTTGTAAACACCAGAGGAGTGAAGCTGCCTTGATCAACGTTCTGAATTCTCTCCCCATATGCCCTAATCTTCTCGCTCTCGTTCCTCCTGTGTGCAGCATCGAGAGCTAAGTTGCGGTGACATGCGGCCATGGGATCAAAAATACCTATGTCAAAAAAGGCTCGCTGCCTCCGCGTCCAAAATCCTCGACCACTGATGTCCACACGGGCTTCGTTGGATGTGTTTGAAGTCCTGTGACGGAGGTTCTCATCGTCCAATGGAAGGAGGGGCGATTCCACCATGACGTCGTGGCAGATTTCCCTCAGTAGATTTGCTGTTAGATCCCTTACCTCGTCATGCCTCATGCATACAAAGCCCCCTTTCTTGCACACCATGGCGTGGTCGATGTCATAAGATGAGCCGCACACGCATTGGGAGGGCAAACCTTCTACTGGCCTACTGTACCTTAGGGCAATGGCATCTGTGAATTCTTGTTTGTTAAGGATGAAACCTTCTGCCCTAATCGGTAACGTTGTTAACTAGTTTGGGTCGTCCACCTCCTGCGCTGTAGCTACTTTTCTTTTCGCGTTCTCTGGCACTTGTTGCAACATTTGTTGCAGTTTATCACTTTGGGTGTGCTGCCGCTCTGTCGTAATGGACCGTCGAATCTCGTTTAATTCGTTGGTATCCACCTGCTGCATTCTGATCTATTATGTGCTCAGTGAGAGCTGCCGTGAGCTTGGCAGAGTTTTCATGTTCTGTACGGGCAAGCTCCACTGGATTAGTCAATCACATTCCTCCTAGTCTCTGTTGTAGTGTAAGGAGTGACCTTTCTGCTGGGTTAAGTAAGGGTTTTTGTTGGGATAAAAGCGACATTGATGGCTTCTTCCAGAGGGCGGAGGAGGGGTCCGACATCAGGGATACTGCTCATCAGGTAATTCCAGCGATGCTTGACTCCATGGGTGAATGCAGCAAAAGCCGCATGTGGCTCTGTTTTAGCAATATCAGACAGAGCTTTGATTTCCTTAACCCACTCATCCACCTTTCTCGTTACATACTCGGTCTTGGAGTCCTTCGTGCCAATTACCGCATCTAGATGCCTTTGGCCGTCCTTTGTTATGTTGACCTCACTTCCACCAAACACTTGCTGGCGTTTGGATGGTACCCTATTTGTGGGCCTCGTGATGTTACCAGGCCCCACAACTTTTTTATGTCCTCCACTTTTCCTGCTCCTGCTAGGACATCAGCGTATGCCACTTGCTTGACCTTAGTTGTTTCATATTTTATTGTATGTTGGGGCACAGACAGGCCTAATGCGTACATTGCCATGGTCCCCCTGCGTTGTTCCCTCAGTTGACTGTATGGTGGTATCTCCTCTTAGAGCCTTGAAGCTTGTTATCTAGAGGTCTGATGGGTTCCTATAGGTGTTTTCAACATACATTGCAAAGCTTGGACACTTGATCTTGATGTTGTGCAGTGTAGCCTTGCGGTTGAGTGTGTTGAATGCGTTGGAAGTGTCGACCAGAAGTACTGCCTCACAATCACGCTGCTCAAATACATTTCTCATGCCGTGAATGGCAGCTTCCCCTCCAGCCTGGTGGCCAGCACATACTTGCAGGTTCCCTGCTGCTGCCCTGACATCATCATTTACCACCTCCATTATGCATTTTCCAAAGATCCGCCTCAACACTTCCCCCACCCCTCCAGGCCTACATCCTGGATTTTTATCCAGGGGAATGAGGCGACAGGCCCCCAGAGCCTGCCAATAACGTTCAGATTTTCCCTAAGCAAAATCTCTATCTATTTCATCTTTTACAAACTGTTATTTATTATTTATTCACTTCCCTTCTACGCAACACACTAGGGGATACAATGGCGTTAATCTCTCAGCTCCTGCGTCTGTATGTGTCTCAGTTTAAATGTATCTCAGTTTACATAGAGAATAATATAATACGTGTTTCACATATCTATTGAGAACGATAACCTGACCTAACCAAACACAGAGCTCACCTTATACCCTCTTGGAGTACCTTAGTGTGTGTGTGGACAGACAGACAGACAGACAGACAGACAGACAGACAGAGAGACAGACATGCAGACAGAGAGACAGACAGACAGACAGACAGACAGACAGACATGCAGACAGAGAGACAGACAGACAGACAGACAGATAGATAGATAGATAGATAGATAGATAGATAGATAGATAGATAGGGTCGACAGAGGAGCTGCTGTGGTCGTCATTAACCGTCATCTAAACTTTGGCTCAGCATCAAATTTGTGGCATAACATCATTAACCTAACCTAACCTGGCTGGAGGGAGTCGACTACCTTAATCACTTGTTACTCTGTATGACCGTATCCACCCAACCACCCGATACAGTTACAGCAGTAGTTACAGTCCCACCTGGCCACATCACCCGATACAGTTAAGCAGCTTGTTAGGTTGTTACAGTCTCACCTGGCCACACTTCACCCGATACAGTTACAGTTTGTTAGTTGTTACGGTCTCACCTGGCCACAATCACCCAATACATTACAGTTTGTTGTCGTTAAGGTCTCACCTGGCTACACTCACCCGATAGGAGTTACAGTTAGTCGTTACAGTCTCTACCTAGCCACACTCACTCGATACAGTTACAGTTTGTTAATGTTACAGTCTCACCTGGCCACACTCACGCACTACAGTTTGTCAGTCGTTACAGTCTCACCTGGCCACACTCACGCACTACAGTTTGTCAGTCGTTACAGTCTCACCTGGCCACATTCACCCGATACGTTTAGTCAGTCGTTACAACTACCTGGCCACATTCACCGATACAGTTGCAGTTAGTTCAGTCACCCGATACAGTCTCACCTGGCCACACTCACCCGATACAGTTACAGTTAGTAGTTACAGTCTCACCTGGCCACACTCACCCGATACAGTTACAGTTTGTTGGTCGTTACAGTCTCACCTGGCCACACTCACCCACTACAGTAAACAGTACAGTGGAGTGGGCCAGACAGGTTGGCCACACACTAACTGGCCCTGGTTATCGTGGCCTGATGTTGCTTGCGCGGGTTTATGACAGTATTAGTCGTGGTTTGTGTTGCGGTGTGGTCTAGTGTGTGTCTGTCGTAGGAATGGACGATCTTCACACAGAGAGAGAGAGAGAGAGAGAGAGAGAGAGAGAGAGAGAGAGAGAGAGAGAGCTCAGTACTACAGTAGAGAGAGACAGTCTTAAGAATATAAACCTATCGCTGCGTATTATCGGGGAAGGAAGACTTTTCTTTATGTGTGTTCGTGAGATGAGTCTGATAGTGGCTACCGTAGGGGAGGTCCTCACTCACTGGCTGGCTTGTTGAAAAGAATTTGGTCAAAGAAAGCGAGGATAGAACACCTGGTCAATGAAGGGCCAGAAAGTATACACAAACCTTACGATATTTGGCTTCTTATTTTCTTTATTTTCAATGTGTAAAGAAATTAATTCCTGGTTAACTGATCAAGATGTTATCCCACGTATTAAATTGTTCCGAGAGTCAACTATTTCATCATTTCACGAATGAGAAAAAAATTTAGAGTGTCTTTCTTTCTTTTTTTAATTTTCACGATAAAGGAACCAGTCACGAAAAATTACTTCCTCGAGTTTAATCGATGATGGAAACTTATCTTTTAATGGAGAACAAGGCATAGTTTAGTGGGAAGACTCGAGAGGGTAAAGAGTTGTAAAGCTTGGTAACAGAGGCGGGATAAAAAGTAGGTTTCCCAGCCTCCAGTTGTGTATAGAAGCTTGTCAAGCACTGAGTGGAGGGTGGACGTCAGCCGGCCAGCTCTTGAGAGGAGAAATCGAATAAACAATTATAGACTAAGCAAAAGGAACCAAGATGAAAGCAGAGTCTTAGTATCAGAGAGGATAGCTCTTCCAACTCCTATACACCAGGTACTGTCTTTACTTGGCCACAGAAAGTGTGATCTAACTCTGTAATTAATTAAGAGAGAATAAATGAGTGTATGTAATTCTCAAGGCTCACGAGAGGTACCTCTACTATTCCCTTGATAGAATGAGAAGTATCGTCCTAGGAGAAGACTCATTAGGCTAACTGGAGAGTTTGTAGGAACAACAAACCCTCAGTAAGCTATTATCCTTATAAAAAAACATAAATTGTTCAAAATATGCGAGTCAATATGAAAAGCAGCAGAAACATAAGTAAATCATATAAGATCCCATTGTGTGTATGGTAAGACAAAGACAGATACACCCAGAGAGACAAGAACAGTGAGACACCAGCCCTGAGGTACACCACCTGAGACGGCTGTGTATTACCATTTAACACTTCATCAATACTTTTATGGTGAAAGTTTTCTCATTTTACTGATGAAGCAAAAGTTTTCAAGACTCTCGACACAGAAACTTGTTGATATCCAAAAACTTTCCTCTTCTTGTTTGGGAGATGGTGTTCAATATTTAACTCTCTGATTAGTCCTTCAGGAATTCTGCTCACAGCCCAAAATATGGATATAATTAACTAGTCTTAAATATTAAATTATTATCAAATATTAGGAACTCTAGATAAAAGATGATTACATTAATTTATTTAACATCTATTAGTTACTAACCTAACCTAACCTAACTTACATAAATATCATAGAAGAAAGAGAACAACTTTTACTAAGCTTATCACAGGATGAAACACCAACATCAAAGCTTAGTTGGATATGATTATGACATGGCTCAGAACAAAATCCCCGAAGAACTGAGCTGTGATGCGTTCAGTAGTACCTGGCGGGCCTCTAATAACGACGGAGGGTCCTCCCGCTTGGCCAAACACAGTCCCGATATGATTCCACCACCTACTTGTACAAACTCATTCATTTCCTGCAGCGGTAACTCCCTGATCGATAATTTATCTGTTATTTATTTATTCATGGGTAAATTGATCCATAAATAATTCTAAAGGTAATATAATGCAATAGTTGTGGTAGGGTTAACAAAATACACAAATAGAGGCTATTAAATTATACGAATGAAAATATTCAGAAAGAAACAAGAGAACAACAAGAAAGTTTATGGTCACACACACACACACACACACACACACACACACTCTGGACATTTCTCCTTGTAAAAAGGAATAATATATATATATATATATATATATATATATATATATATATATATATATATATATATATATATATATATATATATATATATATATATATATATATATATATAAATATATTCTTTTACAGCCTCAGTGTGGAATAGTCACAGAAACACACACTATTGGTTTAATTACACAAGAAGAAGATTTAGGTTAAGTTAATTAGTGTATTATATTACTCTCACGTTTTCTACAATAATTTCTTGTATTTGTGGTGTTTAACTGTTTACCTTAGTACTTAATTAAGAAGCGTCTAGCGTCAAGTAATGTAAGTAGATATAAAACACAAACTTGGTCATAACTGTGTCTGTAGGTTAGATTAGGTTAGGTTAGGTTAGGTTAGGTTAGGTTATTTCATATTTTATGTTTCATTTCAGGTCAAAATAGTCAGTAGTGTTTTAAGGCTTAACGGATGATAAATGATGATCTTTATAAAGCTGCCTTAATGATGTTACTGTGAGCTACGGAACATTACATCTCCAGCCCCAGGAACAACAACGGAACAACTACGTCAGAAGAAACAAATGAACTCGTGGTAAGACATCAGTAAACTTACTATATATAAAATAACACGTGGCTAAAAATGGTATTAAATTCCAGTAAATAAAATAGATAACAAAAATATTGATGCACAGTCATTCAAAAAAAAACCGAATCAAAATTGTGTTGAAAAAATATGCCACAACGGACGAAGAATTTTGACAACCCTACCTAGACAACAGGAGTCACAGTGTTCATTCTGAAACTCATCGATCACCCCAAGTACAGATAGTTTTTTGGGGTGACCGTATAAGTCGTCCGATGAAATAAAGAAATGTGTATTATTAACAAGAGAACATAACAAATAGAGCCCAAGTTGATATATAAGAGTTATATCTGTCTGTAGTGGATATCTGAAGCTTAATTAGTACTCTACAAGGTGTCGTTAGGAAGATGATTATACTAAGAAAACATAACGATGAGGACTACACATGGGAGGTGAGTCAGTTGCTGTTTGCAGATGACTGTTCCTGTGGACGCTGTGGAAAAAAAAATACAAATGTTGGTGAATGATATTGTGTGTGTGTGTGTGTGTGTTGTGTGTGTGTGTGTGTGTGTGTGTGTGTGTGTGTGTGTGTAAATTGCATAAGATATCTGGAGTGGATGAGTCAGTGGGGGGGGGGAGGGACGATGAGTGATGACTTGATCCACAGGTTTCGCCAAGGGATAAAAGGTACAGTGAGACATGTGCAGTATATCAAGACTCTACAGTACCAAAGGTGAGGATGTACTGTATGGTGGATGTGTTGAAATGACGTAGTTACGTGGGTGTGAATGGAAGAAGAAGAAGAAGAAGAAGAAGAAGAAGAAGAACAGCAACAACAACAACAACAAGGAGAACAAGAGGGAGACGAAGAAGAAAAATAACAACAGCAACAAAAAAAGAACAAAAAGAACAAGACGGAGGAGAAGAAAAAGAATAATTTAGGCCAGTGAGAAGTAAGAGATGTGGAATGGGAGATGTGCTATACAGGTAAAGGTCTGCTCAGGTGATACGGACGTGTTGACAGATGTGTAAAAATTTGGTTAAGACGAGTGTGTGATTCAGAGAACGGGGGGGGGGAAGAAGAGAGGGGTGGGGACAGGTAGGGAGGGGTGAGGGAGGGAGGGGTGAGGGAGGGAAGGAGGGAGAGAGAGAGAGGAGGGGGAAGGTATGAACAACGAGATGAAATGAAGCAACTATTTGAAGTGAGATGGAACAAGAAAACAACAGCATGTGTCAGTGAGTGGAGAGCAAGCAGACGCCTAGATATTTCTGCAGAAGGGCGTGATGCTCATGGGTTACTAGGGTGTGTCATAGGAGATCAGCTAAAACTAATGGCCCATCACTTTTTGGTAGATTTTAGTGTATATAAACAGAAAATTATTTCAGTTTCAATATTTGCAACCGCCTAGGTAAATTTTAGCGTGAAATTTATCGAAAATCTAACGTACAGCTGCATTAGTGCATTACAATTAAATAGTGAACATTGCTTTCTGACTTCATTCTTTAACAACCCAACTAACAATATTTTTTCTGTTTCAGATTCTGATGCATTTATAAGTTGATAATATTTGCGATGGCGGCTTGTGTCAGGACGAGGAACCAAAATCCAGCCATCTCAGTCACTATCTTGGGTCTGGGAGAGAGCTCCTGAAGTCGGAGTTGCCCACATTGAGAGATGCTTTGAGATACGGTGTTTTAATCAGGCAAATCAGTGAAAAGAACCAAGAAATTACACAAACAAAGACATTGCCAGTGATATGACCAAAGCTGTCTTGGCACAGTACACTCTGGCTAACGCTCAGTTCAAGCCTCCAGTCATAACAAGTCAGAAGAAGATTAGTGAGAGACTGCTAGCCAGTTGGGAAAAGGC
>NW_024746244.1:0-30209 GCF_018991925.1 Homarus americanus
CTATTCACGGCTGGGGATAAATCTTTCCCTGAGGGCATAGTGAACCCTTCCTTCTCCCTTATTTTCTTTCCTCTTTCCCTCCTTGGCCTCCCATCTCCCTCCTTGGCCTCCTCCTTCCCTCCCTGGACTCCTCTCTCCCTCCCTGAACTCCTCCTTCCCTCTCTGGCTTCCTATCCCTACCTCCTTCCTTCCCACCCTTCTCTCGTTCTCTCCCTCCTTCATTCCACCCTCCCTCTCTCTCTCTTTCATTCTCTGCTAATCTCCTCTTTCTCCCCTTCGTTCTCTACCCCTTTCCGCCCTCCTCTTCCTATTCCCTCCCTCCTTTTTCCTTCATCTCACTCCTTCGTTTTCTACCTCCTCCTTCTTCCTCCTACCCACTCCATCCCTCCCACCCTCCCTCCCTCCTCTTACCCCCCCCCCCATTCCATATTGCTTCATCTTCACCACCACAAAAAAGTACCTCTACGATCTTGTGTTGAAACATTATGACACAATGGACGAAAGATTTTGACAACCCTACCGAGACAATGGGAGTTATAGTGTTCATTATGTAATTCATCGATCACCCCCCCGTGAAGATACTTTCTGGGGTGTTAAATAATAATCGTCAGTCGTAATCCAATTATCTTATACACAAGTTTATCTAATATCTCTATTTTTGTCCACTTTTATTCGTGTATCTGCTGCCGTTCTATTCATCTTTATTTATCATTTTCTTTTTTTATCTTTATTTAATATTTCTTTTTTCTCATATTTATATTATAATTTCTTTCTTTTATATTAATTTTTATTCTCTATTTTGCCTTTTTCTTGATATTAATTAATTTGTTTATTTAGTTATTGTTGTTTTTATAATTTTCATATTAGTTTACTTGTTTATATTTAGAGTTCCAACCCTTTGAGGACGATGGTTTAACTCTTTGAGGTCGATGGTTTAACTCTTTGAGGTCGATGGTTTAACTCTTTGAGGTCGATGATTTAACTCTTTGAGGACGATGGTTTAACTCTTTGAGGACGATGGTTTAACTCTTTGAGGTCGATGGTTTAACTCTTTGAGGTCGATGGTTTAACTCTTTGAGGACGATGGTTTAACTCTTTGAGGGACGATGGTTTAACTGCTTTGGGGTCGATGATTTAACTCTTTGAGGTCGTGGTTTAACTCTTTGGGGTCGATGGTTTTAACTCTTTGGGGTCGATGATTTAACCGCTTGAGGACGATGGTTTAACTCTTGAGGGACGATGGTTTAACTCTTTGGTCGATGGTTCTTTCTTGGGTCGATGGTTTAACTCTTTGGTCGATGATTTAACCCTTGCTTGAGGACGATGGTTTTAACTCTTTGAGGTCGATGGTTTTTAACTCTTTGAGGTCGATGATTTAACTCTTTGAGGGACGATGGTTTAACTCTTTGAGGTCGATGGTTTAACTCTTTGAGGTCGATGGTTTAACTCTTTGAGGTCGATGATTTAACTCTTTGAGGACGATGGTTTAACTCTTTGAGGTCGATGGTTTAAATCTTTGAGGTCGATGGTTTAACTCATTGAGGTAGATGGTTTAACTCTTTGAGGTTGATGGTTTAACTCTTTGAGGACGATGGTTTAACTCTTTGAAGACGATGGTTTAACTCTTTGAAGACAATGGTTTAACTCTTTGAAGACAATGGTTTAACTCTTTGAGGACGATGGTTTAACTCTTTGAGGTCGATGATTTAACTCTTTGAGGACGATGGTTTAACTCTTTGAGGTCGATGGTTTAACTCTTTGAGGTCGATGGTTTAACTCTTTGAGGACGATGGTTTAACTCTTTGAGGTCGATGGTTTAACTCTTTGAGGACGATGGTTTAACTCTTTGAAGACGATGGTTTAACTCTTTGAGGTCGATGGTTTAACTCTTTGAGGTCGATGGTTTAACTCTTTGAGGACGATGGTTTAACTCTTTGAGGACGATGGTTTAACTCTTTGAGGTCGATGATTTAACTCTTTGAGGACGATGGTTTAACTCTTTGAGGTCGATGGTTTAACTCTTTGAGGTCGATGATTTAACTCTTTGAGGACGATGGTTTAACTCTTTGAGGTCGATGGTTTAACTCTTTGAGGACGATGGTTTAACTCTTTGAAGACGATGGTTTAACTCTTTGAAGACGATGGTTTAACTCTTTGAAGACAATGGTTTAACTCTTTGAGGACGATGGTTTAAATTATTATCCTTAAGGGACTAAAACCATCACACTAAAGATATTAAACCATCGTCCTCGAGGTATTAAACTATAGTCATCAGAGGTTTAATAACCACCCCATACTGAAGGCTAAAAAGTAATATACCCCAGCCCACAGCACCACCACACCCAGCCCACAGTGCCACCACCGCCACACCCAGCCCACAGTACCACCACACCCAGCCCACAGCACCACCCACAACCTCACCCAGCCCACAGTACCACCACACCCAGCCCACAGCACCACCCACAACCTCACCCAGCCCACAGTACCACCACACCCAGCCCACAGCACCAACCACACCACACCCAGCCCACAGTGCCACCACACCCAGCCCACAGCACCAACCACCACACCCAGCCCACACTACCACCAACACCACACCCAGCCCACAGCACCACCCACAACCTCACCCAGCCCCTGTGCCACCACACCCAGCCCCAGCACCACCCACACCACACCCAGCCCACACCACCAACACCTCACCCAGCCCACAGTGCCACCACACCAGCCCACAGCACACCCACACCACACACCCAGCCCACACACACCAACACCACACACCCAGCCACAGCACCAACCACACCACACCCAGCCCACGGTGCCACCACACCCAGCCCTGGCACCACCCACACCACACCCAGCCCACTACCACCAACACCTCCACAGCCCACAGGTACACACCCAGCCTGGCTCACCCACACCACCCAGCCCACACACTGCCACCAGCCACCACACCCAGCCCACAGCACCAACCACACCACACCCAGCCCACAGTGCCACCACACCCAGCCACAGCACCACCCACACCACACCCAGCCCACACTACCACCAACACCACACCCAGCCCTGGCACCAACCACACCCAGCCCACAGGTACCACCACACCCAGCCCACAGCACCACCCACACGCAGCCCACACTACCAACACCTCACCCAGCCCACAGTGCCACCACACCCAGCCCTGGCACCACCCACACCACACCCAGCCCACACTACCACCAGCTTCCACACCAGCCCACAGCACCACCCACACCACACCCAGCCACGGTACCACCACACCCAGCCCACAGCACCAACCACACCACCCAGCCCACAGGTACCACCACACCCAGCCCACAGCACCACCCACAACCTCACCCAGCCCACAGTACCACCACACCCAGCCCACAGCACCACCCACACCACACCCAGCCCACACTACCACCAACACCACACCCAGCCCACAGCACCACCCACACCACACCCAGCCCACAGCACCACCCACAACCTCACCCAGCCCACAGTACCACCACACCCAGCCCACAGCACCACCCACACCACACCCAGCCCACACTACCACCCCACAGTACCACCACACCCAGCCCACAGCACCACCCACACCACACCCAGCCCACACTACCACCAACACCACACCCAGCCCACACATAGACATAAGAATAAATACATTAAGTGAAATAAGGAGCAGAGGCCAGGACCAGAGGCCATACAGTGCCAGTTTAGCAGGTAAGAAACAGTGCCAAATTCCCTCACCTACTTTGAAAACGTCAAGAACTGTTGGATGGATTCGCTCCCCACTCCTGTCTACTGTACCAACACACATACAGACAGAGAGAGAAAGAGGTGTGTGTGTGTGTGTGTGTGTGTGTGTGTGTGTGTTGTGTGTGTGTGTGTGTGTAAACATCAGAGATCACTTGAAGGGTGTCTCAGGTAGGTGAAGCCCCGCCCTCTTATACACTCCTGTATCTATAGTACTCTCTCTCTCTCTCTCTCTCTCTCTCTCTCTCTCTCTCTCTCTCTCTCTCTCCCTCTCTCTCTCTCAGACCACTTAGAGAACAACTTAGTTCAACTTACAGGAAAAGAAAAATCATCGTTGCTTTCCCAGGAACAAGTAACACACTCTGTACTCCGCCACGTCACTCATTACGTCACTCATCGAGGAAACCAATCAGCAAGACCTCACTCACTTACAGTCTCAGGACTCCACCATGTCACTCATTACGTCACTCACCACGAACCAATCAGGATGTTTGTTTTCGTTTTTCTTGTGATTGTTGATACGTTCATGGCAAGATGAGCAACTACTTGTTAAATAGTTTTTCTTGTGATAATAAACACGTGAATGGATAAATAAAGACACACATAGTTTAACCTAACCTAACATAACTTAACCTAACCTAACTTAACATACCTAACCTAACTTAACATACCTAACCTAACTTAACCTAACCTAACATAACTTAACCTAACCTAACTTAACATATCTAACCTAACTTAACCTAACCTAACCTCACTTAACCTAACATAACTTAACATACCTAACCTAACTTAACCTAACCTAACCTAACTTAACTTAACCTAACCTAACATAACTTAACCTAACCTAACTTAACATACCTAACCTAACTTAACCTAACCTAACCTTGTATGTATATTATGTATGCTGGATTATGTATTATGTATGTATATTATGTATGTGCTCCATTTATATTTATTCAGCCTAGCCAGCAGCGTGTGGCAATGTTATTACCATATCCCACACGCTTAATTAATGTGCCTGGCGACGTATGGAAGCTGCTAATGTATCACTTGCCATACGTCGTCTATGGTAGTTGACCAGGGCCCTAGCTAGGGAGCAGTGCTACCCACCTCTGTGTACATACTCTTATCCAGTAAACCGAACCTACAAAACTATACAGGTGTTTGTGTTCTCTCCTGTATATAGAACTTATTACCCAGAACATCTAACATGGCGCAGTGCGTAGTTTTACTGGATTATTACGAGTGATTAGTGCAAGTTTGTGGAAAGCCGGCTGATGGATCCCCGCCTTGGGTCAACCCCGCGTCATCCCTCGAAGAATTTCGCAACTTTGAGCAGTGTCAGTGACAGTGATTTTCTGTGAAGTGTTTAGTGCATTGTGTGTTTCGTGCCATTCATGTGTGACCTTGTTCGAACGGATTTCCAAGGTATACGGCATGTTCTGGGCATTTGTGGGGTGTAGAGCTCAGCGCACCCTCCTCTGACCGTTTACAGAGAGCGACTGAGCTACTCCTATCTCCACCCCCCTCCCTCACAGCGCCGCCTCCACCCCCCCTCACAGCTGGGGCGAGACGCTCTGCCTGCCTGGGACACACACACACACACTTGCTGACCGCGCGGCTTCATTATATATATTTTATATATATAACCTACTTATCTGTGTATTGAATTAAATTTTTTGTCTGAAATCTTGTTGATACGACGGGCTGACCGGTCAACACTGATTTAAGACACAGTACACAGAGGAAGTAGTTATGTCTCATGCCTTACGTAGCCGTGGACCCAGCGCCTGGATGAGTCAAGCGGATGATAGTCCCCCAGAGATGGATGACCAGGCCGGCCCAGCTCCCACAACATCGCGCAGCCCTTCACCTCAACATTCAGCGTTATCTCCAGAGATAATTGCCTTAATGAAGTTTATGAGAGATGAGAGACGCGAGGATGAAGCTCACAGACGTTTGGCGGATGAGCACAGAAGGCAAGCAGAGGCAGAACGAGACCACCAACGGAGAATGGAAGACAGTGCACGGTTTGAAGCCTTGATATCTCGCCTCACTGTTAACCAAGCCCCTGGCTCTAACACTGCCTCGGTACTGAATGGTTCAGATACCTCATCCATGCTTCCTTCACGCCCCCCAGCCCCACCTAAAGCAGCAGCTCAAACACCGCCCATCTTGGAGCCTGATGTAAATTTCCAGACTTTTCGCGAATGGCGGCGGCGGTGGACTGATTATGCTACAATGGTGGATCTCCAGAGTTTGTCACAGCCTAAACAACTCATCCAGCTGCGTATGTGCCTGTCCTTGGAAGTTCAGCGTGTCTTAGAACATACGTTGCAGGTACCCCCAACCTCTTCGCTGTCTGTAGAGGAGGTACTGGACGTTCTACAACGGCACATCAAAGGACAGCAGAATGAAGCTCTGCGCAGGAGGGAATTGTTTAGCTGCAGACAGATGGAGGGTGAGTCTTTTGACGCTTTTTATGTACGTCTTAAGAGAGCCTCGGAAGAGGTAGATATATGTTTAGGCCACCACCAGCAGTGCGAGGAGACCCAGTTGAAGCAGGTGATCCTGATGGGTGTTAAGGACGAGGAACTTGTCCAACGCCTCACCTCCCTCGACTCTTCCTCTTCTCTTCAGGATGTGTTGACGATATGTCGCTCCTATGAGGCTGCCAGGTGTGCCACCTCTGCCATCCGAGCTCCCCCTACAGCTGTACGCGCTGTTTCCCGGTACAAGAAGGACAAGAAGTCTGCTCCTACGCCTTCGCCCACCACGTCCACGCCCGGTTCATTTTGCAACAACTGTGGTAAGCAGCACGGAACACAGGTATGTCCAGCTGCTCAGTCTACCTGCAACAGTTGTGACCGTAAGGGCCACTGGTCACTCACAGTACGGTGCCCAGCCAAACGCGTCCAGTGCAATGTGTGCGGCCGTCTGGGCCACTATGACAAGTGTTGCCCTTCCAACAAACCCAAGGAACAGCGTCAACGGAAGCTTCAGCGCCCTTCTACCAGTGAGGGCCGCCCACAGTCGCCAAATCAGAGGCACGACGACCCGGGACAAAGCCCGACCCATTTTAGGAGGGTGTACTCGCATCCCAGGACCAAAGCCCCCCAGTACATCAGCGTCATCGTGACCTACGGCGGTGTGTCATCCCGTCTTCAGATGTTGCCCGACACCGGCGCTGATGCTACAGTCATCGGTCCCCAGCATTTGCGATGCTTGGGGCTCTCTCCAAGCGATCTAGGACCGCCTCCCGAGGACCTCCGCTTTATGGCAGATGGTTCACAGATGGCCCCAGCCCTGGGTTCACTCTATGCACATGTCACCTTTGGCAACAGGTCGTGTCAGGCCTGGATTGACGTGCATAATGGTGTCCCGACTCCCTTGCTGTCCTACAGACATTGTCAAGAGTTGGCCATCATCTCCCAGGACTTCCCAACACCGATTCTCGAGGTAAATTACGCCAACAGGGTGCATGAAGGGAGCAGCAACTACCCTGCTGCCGCCCTACCCCTACCTCTGGCCAGTGACACCTCTCCTTCGGTAGTTGTCCCTGCTGCATCACGTCCCCACGCCCTGGCTCGCCTTCACGACAGTCACCGTGGAGCTGAGGCCACCAAACGACGTGCACGACAGACTGTGTTCCGGCCTGGCATCGACCCCGACATCTCCAATGCTGTCCAGGTGTGTAAGCCCCGCCACGTATTACAACCCAGCCAGCAGCAGGTACCCTTCATGAGTGACGACAACCCCACCCGCCCCTTTGAGTCTGTGTCGGCCGACTTTTTCTGTGTGTCAGGAAAGTCCTTCCTGGTTATCGTCGACCGTCTCTCTGGTTGGCCGGTTGTCATCAAGGGCGGTAATGACACGACGTCTGCCGCCACCATCAGCAAGTTCCGCCACTACTTCCGTGACGTGGGCGTTCCTGTACGCCTGCGAACCGACGGAGGGCCTCAGTTCACAAGCCGGGACTTTGCTGCGTTCCTTGACCGATGGGGAGTCCGGCATGTGTTGTCATCGCCCCATTACCCGCAGTCCAACGGCCACGCTGAGGCTGCTGTCAAATCCTGAAGCACCTCATCCTTAAGGTGGCCCCTTCTGGGAATATTGACTGCGAGGCCTTCGACCGGGGTCTTCTTGAACTCCGCAACACACCTAACTACACCGGACGCTCCCCTGCCCAGGTCTTGTATGGACGCCCCCTTCGTTCTTGTGTCCCTGCTCACCCTCAATCCTTCTCCAAGGAGTGGCAGGCTAAGACAGAGGATTGTGATCGCCGAGCCGCCGAACGTGTTCAGGACGTCGTCGCCCGCTACAACGACCACGCCCGTTCTCTCCCCAGGTTGAGTGTCGGTACCCAAGTCCGTGTTCAGGACCCGACCTCCCTACGTTGGGACAAAGTAGGCGTAGTCATGGGTCTCGGCAGGTCACGGGACTACCAGGTGCGGTTACCCAGTGGTCGTGTGTGGTGGAGGAACCGCCGTTTTCTCCGCCCCGTAACAATGCCTTCTGCTGGCCCCGCCACCAGTGTTGAGTCCCACACCCTTCCCAGTGATGAAGTCCCTCGACGCTCAGAACGGATCCAGAAGAAGAGGTCCGCTCAAGACTTTGCTATGAGCGTATAGGGGGGAGGGAGGTGTATGTATATTATGTATGCTGGATTATGTATTATGTATGTATATTATGTATGTGCTCCATTTATATTTATTCAGCCTAGCCAGCAGCGTGTGGCAATGTTATTACCATATCCCACACGCTTAATTAATGTGCCCGGCGACGTATGGAAGCTGCTAATGTATCACTTGCCATACGTCGTCTATGGTAGTTGACCAGGGCCCTAGCTAGGGAGCAGTGCTACCCACCTCTGTGTACATACTCTTATCCAGTAAACCGAACCTACAAAACTATACAGGTGTTTGTGTTCTCTCCTGTATATAGAACTTATTACCCAGAACATCTAACAAACCTCACTTAACCTAACCTCATAAATGTTATGGGTTAAACACATCAAAGCGTTAATGTATCTTATTTAAATGGTTAAACCATCGTCCTCAAAGGGTTAAGCCATCTCAAAGGGTTAAACCATCTCAAAGGGTTAAAATTCCCTCTCACTGCTGTTGTGCTCCCCTAACCCACCAAAACATTGTATTACTGTGACCTCCGTGACCTCTAGCCACCAGCAGTGACTTGACCTGACCTCCAATTGTGACTTCTGTCATCTAACTGTGACGTCCGACCTCTAGCAGTGACCTTGACCTGACCTCCAACTGTGACCTCTGATCTCCAGTAGTGACCTTGACCTCTAACCTCCAACAGTGACCTTGACCTGTCCTCAAACTGTGAACTCTGACATCTAACTGTGACCTCTGACCTCCAGCAGTGACTTTAACCTCTGACTTCCTGAAGTGACATTGGCTTGACCTCCAACTGTAAACTCTGACCTCTGACCTTCAGCAGTAACCTTGACCTGACCTCCAACCTCTAGCAGTGACCTTGACCTGTCCTCCAACTCTGACCTCTGACCTGTCCCCTAAGAGTGACCTTGACCTGTCCTCCGACTGCGACTTCTGTCCTCCAGCAGACCTTTACCCCTGACCTCTAGCAGTGCCACTGACCTCTGATCTCCAGCAATGACCTTGACCCCCGACCTATAGCAGCAACATTGACCTCTGACCTCCAGCAGTGACCTTAACCTCTACCAGTGACACTAACCTCTGACACCAACGTTGACCTCTGAACTCCAGCAGTGACCTTGACCTCTAGCAGTGACATTAACCTCTGACCTTCAGCAGTGACCTTGACCTCTGACCTCCAGGGACTTGGTGTGGGCGTCATGTAGACTGTCTCATTAAGCACCGTCAACCAACATTACTTCCAGTGAACTCGGTGAAGCGGTCTGGGATATATGCAACAGGGGTGGAAGGGGGAGGAGGGGAGTAGGAGGAGGGGGGGTAGGAACGGGGTAGGAGGAAGGGGGAGTAGGAAGAAGGGGGTAGGAGGAGGGAGAATGAGGGTGGAGGAAGGGGTGGAAAGAGGAGGGAGGCGGAGGGGAAGGAGGGTGGAAGGGGGAGGATGAGGCAGGGAGACAGGGGGTGGAAGAGGGGGATGAGGAGGAGGAAGAAGAGGGTGGAGGAGGAAGAAGTGTAAAGGGAGATCGTGGAGGAAAGGAGGAGGAGAGGGATGAAGGGGGGAGGAGGAGGAGGAGGAGGAGGAGGAGGAGGAGGAGGAGGAGGAGGAGGAGGGGAGGGGATGAAGGAGGAGGAGAAGGGGATGAAGGAGGAGGAGGGATGAAGGAGGAGTGGACGATAAAATGAGTAGCGTGAGCAGTAAGCGGTGGCTGACAAGGGTGGTGTAAGCGGGCTTTGTGACCAATAACTCACGGTATTCATATGTATGTGTGTGTGTATGTATGTGTGTGTGTGTGTGTGTGTGTGTGTGTTCATGTGTGTGTGTGTGTGTGTGTGTGTGTGTCGTGTGTGTGTGTGTGTGTGTGTGTGTGTGTGTGTGTGTGTGTGTGTGTGTGTGTGTGTGTTGGTTTTTATGTATCAATGTTTGTTTTGTGTGTGTGTGTGTGTTTGTGTGTGTGTGTGTGTGTGTGTGTGTGTGTTCATGTGTGTGTGTGTGTGTGTGTGTGTGTGTGTCGTGTGTGTGTGTGTGTGTGTGTGTGTGTGTGTGTGTGTGTGTGTGTGTGTGTGTGTGTGTGTGTGTGTGTTAGTTAGTTTTATGTATCAATGTTTGTTTGTGTGTGTGTGTGTGTTTGTGTGTGTGTGTGTGTGTGTGTGTGTGTGTGTGTGTGTGTGTGTGTGTGTGTGTGTGTGTGTGTGTGTGTGTGTGTGTGTGTGTGTGTGTGTGTGTGTGTGTGTTCGTGTGTGTGTGTGTGTGTGTGTGTGTGTGTGTGTGTGTGTGTGTGAGTGTGTGTGTGTACCTGCTTCTATACGTACACAGATACGTAAATATACATTCGTTTACATAACAGAAGAAGAAGAAGAATCATTATTATTATTATTCTCTCATAATGAAACTAATAACTACAAATCACAATATCAATCACCCCCCCCCCCTAAAAACAACTCCAAAATACATATTAAAATAACGTTTCAGCATGAGAAGGAGGAAGAGGAAGAAAAGAATAAAGATGGAGATAAAGAAGAAAGAAAGTTAGAAGGAGGTGAACGTTGTGTCCCCTACCTGCCTTATTGCCCACTAAAGGGTAGGCGTGGCAGACGGCCCCATTACTCCGGTCTCAGATGCGTTTTAATCTAATTATCAAAACGCAACTCTCGCCCGGCAACACTATTTACTTCTCCTGCTAGAACGCACACGGCCTAGCATCAGGGAGTGGCCAATCATAGGTCACTATACTCGGTGTAGGAATAGTGGGTGACCAATCATAGCGCGTTGTCGTGTAGGGATAGTGGGTGGCCAATCATAGCTCAGTGTAGTGGGTGGCCAATCATAGCGCGTTGTCGTGTAGGGATAGTGGGTGGCCAATCACAGTTCACCATACTGGGTGTAGGGATAGTAGAGTGGCCAATCACAGCTCTCTGTACTAGTAGTAGGGCCTGGCACCATGAACAGTTGGTGACACAAGTAACAGTCAACACAGCAAAGTTATTAACAGTAAACAGTTAATGATTTACCTTAACAACACAGTAGAAGTTAACAGTTGAAAGGTGGCGGCGGTCCCGGTAACTGTAAACCAGATAAAAGAAATATTAACAGTTAACATAAGAAAATTAATAATTAGTGACTTATTTATCTCTCTCTCTCTCTCTCTCTCTCTCTCTCTCTCTCTCTCTCTCTCTCATCGTCAATAAACACAACAATGTCCTCGACACTCTCACAGCGGGAGTCGGAGCCATTTGTTATTGTTCAAGAGCGACCACAAGAGGTTATTACGCTCACTCATGGGCTACTTGAGTCATTACGCTCACTCATGGACTACTTCAGTCCTTGCGCTCACTCATGGGCTACTTCAGTCATTACGCTCACTCGTGGGCTACTTCAGTCATTATGCTCACTCATGGACTACTTCAGTCATTATGCTCACTCATGGACTACTTCAGTCATTACGCTCGCTCATGGGCTACTTCAGTCCATGCGCTCATTCATGGGCTACTTCAGTCATTACGCTCACTCATGGGCTACTTCAATCATTATGCTCACTCATGGGCTACTTCAGTCATTATGCTCACTCATGGACTACTTCAGTCATTACGCTCGCTCATGGGCTACTTCAGTCCATGCGCTCACTCATGGACTACTTTAATCATTATGCTCACTCATGGGCTACTTCAGTCATTATGCTCACTCATGGGCTACTTCAGTCATTACGCTCACTCATGGGCTACTTCAGTCCTTGCGCTCACTCATGGACTACTTTAATCATTATGCTCACTCATGGGCTACTTCAGTCATTATGCTCACTCATGGGCTACTTCAGTTATTACGCTCACTCATGGGCTACTTCAGTCATTACGCTCACTCATGGGCTACTTCAGTCCTTGCGCTCACTCATGGACTACTTTAATCATTATGCTCACTCATGGGCTACTAAAGTCATTATGCTCACTCATGGGTTACTTCAGTCATTACGCTCACTCATGGGCTACTTCAGTCCTTGCGCTCACTCATGGACTACTTTAATCATTATGCTCACTCATGGGCTACTTTAGTCATTATGCTCACTCATGGGCTACTTTAGTCATTATACTCACTCATGGGCTACTTCAGTCATTACGCTCACTCATGGGTTACTTCAGTCATTACGCTCACTCATGGGGTGACTACGGCAGTGTAATACTGTAGATAAAGTTGGTCAACCCGGGGATCGAACCTGATTGGCTGAGCCGGTCCCGTGACACAAGGGCGCCATGTTGTTACTCAGCTGATGAAGAACTTTGCCCTCGTATTGTAGAGGATGATGGTGATGATGATGGTGATATTTATTCACTAAAATTGACATTCATGTTTACAATTGAATAAGCATGTTTATAAACTTTACAGTTCAGCATGAATACAGTCCATGTAGGTACTGAACACGGTCTACGGAGCCCGCCCCAGTATAGTTTCCTGTGGCCGACAATAGTAAACAATAAAGCAACCTGACCAAGGACATCCAACCAAGCCCGTGTTGACGTCAGTGCTCGAGGATTGTGGACGCGGGGACAGCGAGCCGATTGTCCCCATGACCTATCGATCAAGGCTACACTACATGTTCATAAACACTAGTACTACATGTTCACTACAACACCAGTACTACATGTTCACTACATCACTAGCACTACATGTTCACTACAACACTAGTAGTACATGTTCACTACAACACTAGTACTACATGTTCACTACATCACTAGCACTACATGTTCACTACAACACTACTACATGTTCACTACAACACTACTACATGTTCACTACAACACTATTACATGTTCACTACAACACTAGTACTACATGTTCACTACAACACTAGTACTACATTTTCACTACAACACTAGTAGTACATGTTCACTACAACACTAGTAGTACATGTTCACTACAACACTACTACTACATGTTCACTACAACACTAGTAGTACATGTTCACTACAACACTAGTAGTACATGTTCACTATAACACTACTACATGTTCACTACAACACAAGTACTACATGTTCACTACAACACTAGTACTACATGTTCACTACAACACTAATAGTACATGTTCACTACAACACTAGTAGTACATGTTCACTACAACACTAGTACTACATGTTCACTACAACACTAGTAGTACATGTTCACTACAACACTGCTACTACATATTCAATACAACACCAGTACTACATGTTCACTACAACACTAGTAGTACATGTTCACTACAACACTACTACATGTTCACTACAACACTAGTACTACATGTTCACTACAACACTAGTACTACATGTTCACTACAACACTGCTACTACATATTCAATACAACACCAGTACTACATGTTCACTACAACACTAGTAGTACATGTTCACTACAACACTAGCACTACATGTTCACTACAACACTGGTACTACATGTTCACTACAACACCAGTACTACATGTTCACTACAACACTACTACATGTTCACTACAACACTAGTACTACATGTTCACTACAACATATTCACTACAATACTAGTACAAAATGTTCACTACAACACTACTACATATTCACTACAACACTAGTAGTACATGTTCACTACAACACTAGTACTACATGTTCACTACAACACTAGTACTACATATTCACTACAACACTAGTACTACATGTTCACTACAACATGTTCACTGCAATACTAGTACTACATGTTCACTACAACACTACTACATATTCAATACAACACCAGTACTACATGTTCACTACAACACTAGTAGTACATGTTCACTACAACACTAGTACTACATGTTCACTACAACACTAGTACTACATGTTCACTACAACACTAGTAGTACATGTTCACTACAACACTAGTAGTACATGTTCACTACAACACCAGTACTACATGTTCACTACAACACTAGTACTACATGTTCACTACAACACTAGTAGTAAATGTTCACTACACCACTAGTAGTACATGTTCACTACAACACTGCTACTACATGTTCACTACAACACTAGTAGTACATGTTCACTAACTAGTAGTAAATGTTCACTACACCGCAGTACATGTTCACTACAACCTGCTACTACATATTTCACTTTCTAACACTAGTAGTACATGTTCACTTTCTAACTTACTAGTAGTACATGTTCACTACAACACTACTACATGTTACTACAACACTTACAAGTACTACATGTTCACTACAACACTAGTACTACATGTTCTACAACACTAGTAGTACATGTTGCTACACTTACTAGTAGTACATGTTCACTACAACACTAGTACTACATGTTCACTGCAACACTAGTAGTACATGTTCACTTTCTGATACTTTCTTCTACATATTCAATACGGCTTTTAGTACTACATGTTCACTACAGCACTAGTGGTACATATTTCACTCTAACTTACTACTACATGTTCACTACAACACTAGTACTACATGTTCACTTTCACAACACTAGTACTACATGTTCACTACAACACTGCTACTACATATTCAATACAACACCAGTACTACATGTTCACTACAACACTAGTAGTACATGTTCACTACAACACTAGCACTACATGTTCACTACAACACTAGTACTACATGTTCACTACAACACCAGTACTACATGTTCACTACAACACTACTACATGTTCACTACAACACTAGTACTACATGTTCACTACAAAATGTTCACTACAATACTAGTACTACATGTTCACTACAACACTACTACATATTCACTACAACACTAGTAGTACATGTTCACTACAACACTAGTACTACATGTTCACTACAACACTAGTACTACATATTCACTACAACACTAGTACTACATGTTCACTACAACACTAGTACTACATATTCACTACAACACTAGTACTACATGTTCACTACAACACTAGTACTACATGTTCACTACAATACTAGTACTACATGTTCACTACAACACTACTACATTAGGGTGTGTCATAGGAGGGAAGATCAGCTAAAACTAATGGCCCATCACTTTTTTGGTAGATTTTAGTGTATATAAACAGAAAATAATTTCAGTTTCAATAGTTTGCAACATTTTGCTAGGTTAAATTTTAGCGTGAAATTTATCGAAAATCTAACGTACAGCTGCATTAGTGCATTACAATTAAATAGTGAACATTGCTTTCTGACTTCATTCTTTAACAACCCAACTAACAATATTTTTTTCTGTTTCAGATTCTGATGCATTTATAAGTTGATAATATTTGCGATGGCTGCTTGTGTCAGGACGAACCAAAATCCAGCCATCTCAGTCATATCTTGGGTCTGGGAGAGAGCTCCTTAAGTCGGAGTTGCCTGCATTTAAAGGTGGCTGGGATACGGTGTTTTAATCAGGCAAATCAGTGAAAAGAACCAAGAACTTACACACAAACAAAGACATTTGCCGGTGAAGTATGACCAAAGCTGTCTTGGCACGGTACACTCTGGCTGCTTGCTCAGTTCAAGCCTCCAGTCATATTAACAAGTCAAGGAGGAGATTAGTGAGAGACTGCTAGCCAGTTGGGAAAAGGCAAGAGATATCTCTCTTGGGAGAGGAAAACTTGCAGTTAAGGACAGCTTTGCCAAGCAACTGGACCAGTTATTTGACATAATTACTTGCAAGTGCCCAATTGTTCTCTGTCCTGAGTTTGGATGCAATCGTGACTGTAAATCCGAGGCCCACATCTCCTGTATTTGCAAGCGTGAACTGAAGATTCCTGTGATCGAACTGGCATTTGTCATAGCACAGAGAGAGAAGACTGGCAGTATAGGGGCTCTCATGATTTCTAGCCAAGATATTCCGGAGTCCAAGAGACAGGAGGCTGCCACAGAGAGACAGAAGAGGAGAAGAGTTGCCGAGGAAAAGAGACTTGAGAAGGCCCAGGGTGAGGTAAAAAAGGCCGATGATTGGAGTCAAGCTGATTCAGAGTTTAATGGCTTCCCCATGGCTGATCCGAGTGCTGACCAGGAGAATGGTGACTTTGTCCCTAACCCAGAAAATAATGATCCCAAACCTTCCAGGCATAAGATTTGAAATAGGAAAGATATCCCGAGCATAGCTCTGGCCAGCATGCGACACCACACTGGTCTCCGAGAGAAACTGCAGAGATAGCAGCAAGCTGCCTGGATTGACGGTGGTTTGATAGCACCTGATGATGTTCACCTGGTGGTAGATCATAACAAAGTAAGGAAGGCTCAGGAGAAACTTGTCAGTAGCCTGAAGGAGTTTGATAAGGGGATAAGAGAAAAATGGAATCAATTGTTTGTTCTTTGATGGGAGAAGGGATGACACTAAAAGTGTTCATGAAAGTTGGAGATTCTGACAAGTTGTTCCCTATACCATGAGGAGGAACACTACTCCTGCTGCAGTGAACCAGGAGGAAGTATTTGTGGCATTTCACTCCAGAAAGATGACATCAGGAAACCAGCTGAGATGATGGCAGATAGACTTATTGTGAACTGGCTCAGAGAGAACGTAGACCAGACCCTACAGGCCATTGGAGGGGACATCACCAACACGAACACAGGGTGGCAAGGGGGGTCATACAGTGGATAGAGCGGAAGATTGGGAGGAAGCTGGTCTGGATTGTTTGTGACCTCCACACCAACGAGTTGCCACTCAGACATCTGATCCAGGAGTTGGATGGCAAGACTCTTTCAAACAACAGATGGTCTGGTCCTCTTGGCAAGATGCTGGACTCTGCCACTGAGTTAGAAATAAATCCGAGCTATGAAAAAATCACAGTTGGCCCTCCACTCATTGAGCTTGCACATACTGTCATTGACGACCTGAGTACTGACCAGTACTATGGTTACATGATTTGCAGTGCCATCAAAACTGGGGTCATGCCTGATAGACTTGCTTACCTGCAGATAGGTCCAGTCTCACATTCTAGGTGGCTCACAACGGCTCTCAGGTTCTGCAGAATTTGGGTCGCTCATCATAAACTGAAAGGGAACCAGCTTCACAGCCTGAGACTTATTGTCAATTCATCGTGAGTGTCTACTTGCCAAGTGGTTCAACACCAAGGTCAAGTCATCGTCCTCGAAGGTCCGAGGCATAATTTCCTGCTTTCCAGCGAGCTCCTGAGGGTCAGCCAAGGAAGGTTGTTCAGATTGTGGAGCAGACTTTGAGGAGATCTTCCTGGTATGCTCATCCCGAGGCAGTTCTGCAGACAATGCTCTGCAGTAAGGATGAGGAGGAGAGAAGAGTGGCAGTCAAAAAGATCTTGGATATGAGACTTATGAGAGGATCTGGGCATGACGAATCAGTTGGTGACGATTCCTTCAGGGTCAGGAAGACTCCTGAAGTCAATCTAGGTGCCAAGACCCTCACTGATCTCATAGATCTGGATAACATCCATGCTGGCAGTGAGCCCCCTCTTACCTGCAGCCTCACCAATGTTCAAGTCAGAGCTTTCCTGGACAACCCCATGCATGTCCCTCCCTGGCCCTCGCACACCCAGAGTATAGAGCGTTGTGTACAGCAAGTGAGCGAGGCCAGCAGTCACGTGTACAGCCAGGAGAGGAGGGAAGGCTACATCCGAGCTCAGGTGGTCAGCAGGGAGGTGATGAGTAGAAACAGAAACCGAAAGACATGTTCTCTATGGTGTGCAGCAACACCGGGTCGTAGTAAGTAAAATAGGTTTTGTATTTGATGATTTTGTTTTCTAAAGGAATATTAAATTTAATAAAATGTGTGGAATCATTCGTTTCACTATTCACTGGATCATTTTCATCCTAATAAATTAACCTGATACATTTACTTTACTTTACGATAAAACATTTTGGTGGTTGTTTGGGTAGGGTGGGAATACTGAATTTTGTAGGAATTTCAGTTAAAATTGCACAGCAAAAAATGAAAACTTTAAAATCTGAGCGATATCACATGATTCTGCACATAGAACTTCACATCATTAATACCATAGGCCGATTTTTCAAACTCAAAAAAAAAAAATTCGCCCACTCCGTACTTATTTTTACCCTAGTACTACATGTTCACTACAACACTAGTAGTACATGTTCACTACAACACTAGTGCTACATGTTCACTACAACACTAGTAGTACATGTTCACTACAACACAAGTGCTACATGTTCACTACAACACTAGTAGTACATGTTCACTACAACACTAGTACTACATGTTCACTACAACACTAGTAGTATATGTTCACTACAACACTAGTACTACATGTTCACTACAACACTAGTACTACATGTTCACTACAACACTAGTAGTACATGTTCACTACAACACTATTAGTACATGTTCACTACAACACTAGTAGTACATGTTCACTACAACACCAGTACTACATGTTCACTACAACACTAGTACTACATGTTCACTACAACACTAGTACTACATATTCACTACAACAGTAGTACTACATGTTCACTACTACATATTCACTAAAACACTAGTACTACATGTTCACTACAACACTAGTGCTACATGTTCACTACAACACTAGTACTACATGTTCACTACAACACTAGTACTACATGTTCCTCTACAACACTACTACATATTCACTACAACACTAGTACTACATGTTCACTACAACACTAGTACTACATGTTCACTACAACACTAGTACTACATGTTCACTACAACACTAGTACTACATGTTCACTACAACACTACTACATATTCACTACAACACTAGTACTACATGTTCAATACAACACTAGTACTACATGTTCACTACAACACTAGTACTACATGTTCACTACAACACTACATGTTCACTACAACACGAGTACTACATGTTCACTACAACACTAGTACTACATGTTTACTACAACACTAGTACTACATGTTTACTACAACACTAGTACTACATGTTCACTACAACACTAGTACTACATGTCCACTACAAGACTACCAGTACCACATGTTAACTACAACACTAGTACTACAGGTTTACTACAACACTAGTACTACAAGTTCACTACAACACTAGTACTACATGTTCACTACAACACTAGTACTACATGTTTACTACAACACTACTAGTACTACATGTTCACTACAACACTAGTACTACAAGTTCACTACAACACTAGTACTACATGTTTACTACAACACTTCTACCAGTACACATGACACCACTTTCAGCACTAGTACTACATGACACTACAACACTACCAGTACTACATGTTCACTACAACACTAGTACTACAAGTTCACTACAACACTAGTACTACATGTTCACTACAACACTAGTACTGCATGTTTACTACAACACTACCAGTACTACATGTTCACTACAACACTAGTACTACATGTTCACTACAACACTAGTACTACATGTTTACTACAACACTAGTACTACATGTTCACTACAACACTAGTACATGTTCACTACAACACTAGTACTACATGTTTACTACAACACTAGTACTACATGTTCACTACAACACTAGTACTACATGTTCACTACAACAATAGTACTACATGTTTACTACAACACTAGTACTACATGTTCACTACAACACTAGTACTACATGTTCACTACAATACTAGTACTACATGTTCACTACAACACTAGTACTACATGTTCACTACAACACTAGTACTACATGTTTACTACAACACTAGTACTACATGTTTACTACAACACTAGTACTACATGTTCACTACAACACTAGTACTACATGTCCACTACAAGACTACCAGTACCACATGTTAACTACAACACTAGTACTACAGGTTTACTACAACACTAGTACTACAAGTTCACTACAACACTAGTACTACATGTTCACTACAACACTAGTACTACATGTTTACTACAACACTACCAGTACTACATGTTCACTACAACACTAGTACTACAAGTTCACTACAACACTAGTACCACATGTTTACTACAACACTACCAGTACTACATGTTCACTACAACACTAGTACTACATGTTTACTACAACACTACCAGTACTACATGTTCACTACAACACTAGTACTACAAGTTCACTACAACACTAGTACTACATGTTCACTACAACACTAGTACTGCATGTTTACTACAACACTACCAGTACTACATGTTCACTACAACACTAGTACTACATGTTCACTACAACACTAGTACTACATGTTTACTACAACACTAGTACTACATGTTCACTACAACACTAGTACATGTTCACTACAACACTAGTACTACATGTTTACTACAACACTACCAATACTACATGTTCACTACAACACTAGTACTACATGTTCACTACAACAATAGTACTACATGTTTACTACAACACTAGTACTACAAGTTCACTACAACACTAGTACTACATGTTCACTACAATACTAGTACTACATGTTCACTACAACACTAGTACTACATATTCACTACAACACTAGTACTACATGTTCACTACAATACTAGTACTACATGTTCACTACAACACTACTACATATTCAATACAACACCAGTACTACATGTTCACTACAACAATAGTACTACATGTTTACTACAACACTAGTACTACAAGTTCACTACAACACTAGTACTACATGTTTACTACAACACTACCAGTACTACATGTTCACTACAACACTAGTACTACAAGTTCACTACAACACTAGCACTACATGTTCACTACAACACTAGTACTACATGTTCACTACAACACTAGCACTACATGTTCACTACAACACTAGTACTACATGTTCACTACATCACTAGTACTACATGTTCACTACAACACTAGTACTACATATTCACTACAACACTAGTACTACATATTCACTACAACACTAGCACTACATGTTCACAACAACATGTTCACTACAATACTAGTACTACATGTTCACTACAACACTAGTACTACAGGTTTACTACAACACTAGTACTACATGTTCACTACAACACTAGTACTACATGTTTATTACAACACGACCAGTACGACATGTTCACTACAACACTAGTACTACATGTTCACTACAACACTAGTACTACATGTTTACTACAACACTAGTACGACATGTTCACTACAACACTAGTACTACATGTCCAATACAACACTACCAGTACCACATGTAGACTACAACACTAGTACTACAGGTTTACTACAACACTACCAGTACCACATGTTAACTACAACACTAGTACTACAGGTTTACTACAACACTAGTACTACATGTTCACTACAACACTAGTACTACATGTTTACTACAACACTAGTACTACATGTTTACTACAACACTAGTACTACATGTTCACTACAACACTAGTAATACATGTCCACTACAACACTAGTACTACATACTCACTAGTTCACTGGTACCACTAATACCTTACCTGGCTAGTCACTGTTCCAACCTCTTACTATATATATTTTGCATTACATTTTTTTTAGACCTTGGTCTAGCGACTTTGTTAATAGTTTAACGAGAAGAAATCACAATGACAACTCCTCCAGGCTCCACTGTGTTCGGTCTACGGGTAAACCTCCCACGAAAGAGTCGGCGTCCAAAACATTTATGGGTCGAAGTTAATGAACCCAAGTGTTGTGGATTATACAGAAAGAAAACCGTCTTATTACATTGGCACCTGCAGAAGGACCAGTGGGAACAGCTCCCCGATGGGAGAGTTGGGAATAGTTTTGTTCCGACAGATGACTGCCTTATGCCACCGATAGATGCGAGGAACCCAAGCTCGTGGGTGTCATTAAAATGGCGCAGTAGCACCACAACTCTGTATAAAAGTCGTTTAAGTGTAAGTGCGTTCAATGCTCGCGTTAAAACCGGCAGTCTTGAGATGACTGACCGGGGCGGGCTTCTCAACTCCCTAATTACTTTTACGCCCGAACAGAATGTACCACACTCCCCCACTATGGTACCATCCCTCCCAGAGAATGTACCACTCTCCCCCACTGTGGTACCATCCCTCCCAGACTGTGTACCACTCTCCCCCACTGTGGTACCATCCCTCCCAAAGAATGTACCACTCTCCCCCACTGTGGTACCATCCCTCCCAAAGAATGTACCACTCTCCTCCACTGTGGTACCATCCCTCCCAAAGAATGTACCACTCTCCCCCACTGTGGCCCCATCCCTCCCAAAGAATGTACCACTCTCCCCCACTGTGGTACCATCCCAGCCAAAGAATGTACCACTCTCCCCCACTGTGGCAATTATCCTTCAGCCAAAGAATGTGTACCACTCTCCCCCACTGCAGGCTCATCCCAAAGAATGTACCACTCTCCCCAACTGTGGTACCATCCCTCCCAGACTGTGTACCACTCTCCCCCACTGTGGCACCATTCCTCCCAGAGAACCTACTACTCTCCCCCAGTGCGCTACTATCCCCCGAAGAAGAGTTGCCTATGTTGCCCTCGCCCACATATGATTTCTCGAATGTACAGTTCCGGTTCAAGTTTCTGCCGCCAGCCTTCCCCGAAAAGTCATCACTACTCCTCAGTGGAGAAAAAGATCCCACTGTTATATGGAATCAGATTATAGCACTGATGGGAAGATTATAGCACTGATGGGTATTTTTCTTATATCGGTTGTGGTGCCGATAATTTTTGTGTTGCACAGACTAACCTGAGGGCCTCAACTTAGGCAACCTGACCAAGGACAGCCGACAAAGCTGTCAACCGCTTATGTTCACGAAGGTTCCCGCCTTATCACACTAACTCCTTTATCCCTTTCCTCTCGTGTATTATGATATTACTGTACCATTAACGTTTAGCTCATTATCACTTACAACTTCTCTCTTTAAGAATTCTGAATATATATTATACAATGTTGGAGATAGAACACAGCCTTATCTTACTCCCTGTCTGACTGTGAACCAATTAGTAAGTTCATTATTTACGAACACTGCAGCCTCCTGTTGCCAGTAAAGATTCTTTAAAATCTAATATCTCCTTCATTAATTCCTTTTTTCCAAGATCTCTTTAAGTTTATTGTGCTTCACCTTATCAAAACCTTTTGCTAAACCAACAGAGCAGATGTATAAATATATTTGGATCTCTTAAGCATGAGTACGAAGTCTTAGTTAAGAGGTGAAAGAAGATTATTAGTTGAGGGAAAAGTGGCAGAAACTGAAATACAGCAGGAGTAGAAAGAATCTGGGCTCAACCAGATCGCTTCATCTTTCTTATTGGTGTTTTATCTTTGTTCTGCTCCCTTGGGTCGTCAGACCTTTGTATTAATATTGGTTTATTTATATAATGCTGCTTATTATTATTTTTTTTATTATTGTTGGAGTTAGTGAGCTCGCCCAGGTCCTTGTGTAACTGGGAGGGTAGTCACATTTTATTTTTTATTTATTTATTTATTTTTTTTTTTTGAGGTGTTAGTTAAGTGTTAGTTGTATTAGTCTAAAGGTACACTGTATGGAGAGGCCTGCCAGGTTCTTAGTGGAGCTGGTAGGTCACTCTTATCTTTATTCCCCTATTAATGTTTTATGTGTAAATGTGTATATTGGGGCAGGAGGTGGTTCAATTACTTCTTCCTGGCTAATGTAGCTGGAAGGGTAATCACATTATTATTATTATTATTATTATTATTTATTTATTTTTATTTATTTTTTTCGGAGTTAGTGAGCCCGCCCAGGTCCTTGTGTAGCTGGGAGGATAATCACATTTTTTTTTTTTTTTTTTTTTTTTTTTTTTTTTTGCTAAGATGTTAGTTCAATGTTAAATGTTAATTGTTAAATATTAGTAATGTTAGTCTAGAGGTACACTGTATGGAGAGGCCTGCCAGGTTCTTAATGGAGCTGGTAGGTCACTCTCATCTTTTATTCTCTCTTTTAAGGTTTTATATGTATATTGGGGCAGGAGATGGTTCAATTACTTTCTTCCTGGCTGATTTAAACCAACTGTGTTCTTGGAATTCTTCGTTGTCTATATTATTTATCCAGTTTTGATATGTTTCTGTGTTAAGTTCAGTCACTTTTTCCAAATATTTACAGCTTTGTTGTGTATATCTACATTGATTGCTAAGAGGTTTGCTCTCTTGTGTAGCTGTTCATTATTGATGTGGTCTGTATATTTTATGTTATATATAAATCTGAGGGCTATATTTTGTACTGTTTGTAACCTTTTAATGCTCGTTTTACTAAGAGTGTTCAATGGGGCGGGTGGGTAGTCCATAATTGATTTGACAAGGGCTATTTAAATCTTTCTTTTGTTATTAATGCTATGGTTCTTAAAGCATTTTATTTTTTATAATCTTATTCTTGCCTGTCGTTCTTTATCTTTTAAGTATGTTATATATCCTTTTTTTGTTAGTTTTAGTCCAAGCATCCTGCCTACAGTGTCGTATGGGTATAGTTCCTGGTCGACTATTACTGGACTTGTTTTGATCTTGGTTGTTGGTATTATCTTGAATTTGTTCTTATTTGTCCTGATTTTCCATTTTTTCTCAAAATCATTTATATTTTTTATCGCTGTTGCCGTGTAGAGTGCCATAAATTGGGTTGATTTTCCTGGGTATGATAATATTTGAGTAATATCATCAGCAAACATTACATATTCGCTAAAGGGGGTTGGTTGAGGTGTGTCTGAGGTATAAATTGTATATAGTGTTGGAGAAAGGCATCCTCCTTGAGGTACTCCACTCTCAAGATTAAACATAGTTCCCATAAAGTTTCCAATTTGAATTTGTGCTCTCCTACCATCTAAATAGTTACACAATATTCTTAGCAAGTATTCGTAAAGTCCCAATTTTAATATTTTATATTTTAAGCCCAAATGCCTAACTTTATCAAAAGCCTTAGAAACATCCCTTAAAATTATATTGACCTGGTTCCCCTTGCTTTTTTCTATTGCAATTATTTCCGTTATTGTAGCTATTGCAGTTAGGGTATTTCTATTGGGCATAAATCCATGTTGTCTATTGTTAGTTTTCCCCTGTTGTGTTAAAGAGGTTATAAGTCTTGAATTTAAAATGTTTTCCAGTAGTTTCCAGGTAATTTCGAATAAAGATATTGGCCTGTAGTTTAATATTACCTTATTGTCCCTACCCTCCTTGGGAATAAATATCATTTTAGCATATTTCAGTTTGTCTGGAAGTAACCGGTAATTAAGCATGCGTTATAAATGTTTAATAGTGTTTTTAAGATGTTTTCAGGTAGATTCATGATCATATTTCGTGTAATACCTGTGAGACCGGGGGCCTTTTCCTTAAACTTCCTCAGACAGTGCATCATTTCTCCTATGGTTATTATTTGATTATTAGGTAGTAAGTTATAGTCTATATATTGCTTTGGGGTGATTCTATGTATGTGTCTTCCCATTTCGTCTTCTATCCTTTCTTCGTGTTCACTATCAAAATCTTCATTTTCCTCATCTGATATTTTAAAAACTTTTACCCATTCCCTTTTGAATGCTGACTCTTGTTCATTTTCCTCGTGCAGTTTTGTTCCATTATGGTCTTTATTGTATGGTGTTTTTTGCTTGTTGTGCCCCATCATCTTGTTTATGGAAGTCCAAAATGTCTTTGTGTCTTTAGTCTTGTCGGCCGCCATTATATCATTCCATTTTTTATTGTTTGCTTCCTTACATGCGTCTCTTAATTTTATCTGTAGTGCTGTCTGCGTCGTATATAGCCATGTGTTACTGCCGCGTCTTTCCATATACCTGTTTATTTCATTGTAATGGGTTTGGATTAATTTAACTTCTTCTGGTAGTCTGTTGTTGGGTAATGTTCTAAAGTGTGAAGTAGGAGTGTGTTTGGTTATAGATGTTTTTATTGCTGAGTGCAGTCTGTCCATTTCTGAGTCTATGTCTTCTGTTGTTTTCCCTTGTAGGTTAATCGAGTGGTGATTACCTAAGTCGTCTTTGTAGCTGTCCCAGTCTGTTTTACTCATTTTCAGTCTCTTTTTTATTGGTATCTGTATGGGGCTTGTTGACAGTGTTAGTATAATTGGCAGATGGTCACTGCCTGTAAGAGGTCCTTGTATTATATGGTAATTGAAAAAGGCTTTGTTGTTGGTAAAAATTTGTCTGGTGTCGATTGTGTATTGTGATTTCTCCAGGTTGGAAAGTTAGGACCTAGATGATTGATTTTCCCTAGGTTTATTAATTGATTAAGGGCGTTTCCCACGGCGTTATTATTTGTATTGTCGAAAATCCTGTGTCTGGCGTTAAAGTCTCCTAAGATGTACATCGGATGACTGTTGTTAGCCAATTTTAATAGGTCTTCTATAGGTAAGTAGGGTCGTCTCGGTGGCAGATAAGTAGTAGCAATAATTACGTCTCCTTGAGTTGTATTTATTTTTATTGCTAGAAATTCATCCTGGAAGTCATCGATTAGTTTAAATTTTAAGTTTCTTTTAACCGCTATAGCTACTCCGTCATTTTTCTCGCCCGATTTATTTCTTTGGTTTACATAATAGTTAAAGAGTTTTATGTTGTTGTTGTCTGTCTCACCGTGACTATCTATTAGTATAATGTCAGGGTCAATTTCTTGATATATATTACTTAGGTTAATTCTCTCGGTCTTCCATTTTCTTACGTTGTGTTGTATTATTCTTAAAGTTCTTACTGTTTGTCTGTTGTCCATTATTTCTTATACTTGGATTGTGGCAGTTGGAGTGGAGACCTATCGTCCTGTTTCCCGCTTCTGACTCTTCTAAACTCTGACGGGTCTACTATTTTAAAGTCATTGGTCGTAATCTTTAGTTTGTCCATAGTGATTAGTGTCCAGACGTAATCTTCACTTAGGGATTTTTCTTGATATGTCCACTTGTATATCCCTCCTTCACAGTGTTTTGCTATTGTCCCTCCTGTTGGTCTCGATGTTGTGATTCCATGTTTTGTTGTGGTGATAACTTTTAATCCAATATCTTCAGCAGATTCAGGTTGTATATTGTGATCAGTCTCCATCTTATCTTCTCTCCTCCTTATCCTTTGTCTTGTAGTCTGTCCTTTTGTTATTTCTATCTTCTCTTTGTCACTTCTAGTCATTTGTCTGGGATCTCTATCAGTCGCTTGTGTTCCTTGTGTATCAGCTGTTGCTCCTTGCTCAAACCTTTGTTTGTCTAGCTGTAGTCTTTCTCTCAGTTCGCTTGAGTATGTTGCCTGAAATAGTTTTTCGGATTCTGGATTCTCTGGGAATATCATCTCTGGTAGGTTATTCAATTTAAACAGTTTCCTTAACTCCTCATTGTATGATCCGGGTGCAATGATATTGTGCAAATGTGCATGGATCATACTAATCATTACCTTGTCATGTATTGGCTCACTTAGGTTTAATATGGTGGATTCTGGTCTGTGAGCCTCTTGGACCGCTCTCTTGGCTATTTCGACGTATGTCGTATCCTTCTTGTCTTGTTCCTTTTTCCTTGTTTCTTGTTCCTTGTACTTTATCATGTGTTTTTTTATTGGGCATGCCATTGCTAACGTCCTGTGTCCTATGTATGCATTCCCGTTTCTCTTACAGTTGAGACAGCCAACATGTGTGTTATTACATTCAGTGTAGGTATGGTCGTCGCCTGCACAATCTGAGCAGTACTTTTTCTCTTTTTCTGGACAGTCTCTCGTTGTGTGTTCTTCATATTTGTAACAGGAAAAGCAAGTTTGCAGACTGATGAATGTTTCCTTCTTTATTTGATGAGGTGTTACTGACATGTTAAATATTAGAAAGCCCTGTTGTAATACTTTTTCAGCCATTGAAACTTCTTCGAAGGTAATCTTGAAAACATGAGTGTAGTCTTTTATCTTGATGACTTCCTCGATCTTCATCCAACTGTTTTGGCGTTCCAGTTCATCTTTCAGGTCTTCAGATGTCTTCCTCCCGATCTCTTGGTCGACTTGACGAACGAAAACTGATCTTTTTGCTTTTTGATTTGGTGGCATGACAACAACAAGTCCTTCATTGTAAAATACATCTCTGGCTTCTTTTGAGAGGATTTTGTCTGAGTCAAAGTCATCATTACAGATTACTTTGAAACCTTCGTTGGTGCTAAATATTCTTGTTAGTGGGACTTGCAATTTGTTATAAGTGATTTCTGCCACTTTTCCTCTTCCAATAGAGTGTCCCTTATCTCTATGTTTTATTCTAATGCTTGTAGTCATCTTCCTTGATTACATCTAATCCTACCTATAACACAGGGCTCCTGCCTGGGAGCAGTGACCCCGCCCCCCCCTCTTGGACGGGCGTCGGGCTCGTAGGGTTCTGCACCCAGGTTACCTGTGACTATAGTTATGTCTAAGAAAGTTGCCACCTACCGGTGACCCCCGGACAAGGGGTGCCCTGCACTATCACAGGTTCCCTTGCCGGATCGACCGTATCGCTAAGTCCCGCCTCCCGTTCAAAGATCGGAGTGCATGAGGGGGATGAAAAAAGGAAAGAAGAGGACTTAGAGAGTAGAGACAGTCTCCCTACCACGCCACGTTCGGTTAGCCAATCAGAGCACCGCAGTAAACGTGCATGTATCACGCCACCGTGAGGCACCACTGATTGGCCAATCCAGGACGTAGACGCACGGGTAGTAGTCAAAATTTGGGGAGCCCAAATATTTGTTTTCCAGAAGTTGGAATTTTCCGTACAATCTGTGATGGAAATTACACCGTCACTATGTTGAGTAATTACAATCACTAGGATTGAGTGTCCTATCACAACAAAGTTGCAGACTGCTCAAACATGCAGCAAAAGAGGCAGGTCTTCGCAGCTCCGGGTCCAGCAGTCGTCTGACCATCACGGCGAAGCATGGGATATTTATATCATTCTATTGGATCAAGAATCGAAATGCAAAGATGAGAAATGCTGCTGGTTGGCTGGTAAGAGGACGGCAAGTGACCAATCAGCAGTTGTAGGGGAGAGTATCCACTACAGTACACCACCACACATCGCTCCTGAACTAAGAAGACCTCTCAACAAGACCTCCTGCAGGACCCGGAACTGTGAAGACCACCTTCTCTCTGCTGCCATTGTTTGGCCATCTTCCCGGACCGGACCATCCACCACTGACATCGTCGACAACAACTCACGAGCGTTTTCGGTTTATCGAGCATTAGCTTGCCCTCCCCACTGGTGGTGTGAGTGACCCACACTCCAGCTGGAGAGCAGCTATAGCGCGATATTCCCGACGTGGTTTGAGCTCTTTTCCTTTTACTGCTATTTTTCCTTTTTTCGCTCTGGCCTAGGGACCTGCACCCTCAAAAGTGTATTCATCCTGCGGTCCTCCCTGTAACTGTTCACCTCCCTCCCAGGAGATTGTGAACACGAAAGGGGGTTGGAGCAAGAACCCATCCCAGGCGAGTCTTTCCAGGAAAACCGTAATCGTGCGGGTCCACCTGGAAAGAGGGTAGAAATCCTAATCCTTCCCAAATAGGCACACTTAGCTCACGTCTATAAGTGAGCAGTCACATACACTAGGAAGTAGGTTTCCCCAACGGGGGTCCGGGAGAGAAGCTCAGGAACCACTCTACGACCACTCGGCCATCATTGCCAGTGGGGAGTGCTGAAATTCCTCTGCTACTTACTCAACCGGAATAGGTAGGCTCTAAAAAACAAAAACAAAAAAACACCGGTTATGGAGTGCGTACGCCCTCCTAACCGCGACCCCCGCCTAAACCGCCAGCCTGACGACCCGAACCACGATAGCCTCCGCACACAGAAAGCGGACCAACTTTTGGCCTTCCACGAAGCCCTGAAAAGCAAGAACACGGCCACCGCCTCCAACAACTCCACCACCACTGTTACCGCCACTGAGGACGACAACTGGACGAAGGTTGAAAACAAAAACCGTCGACATGCTTTTTCGGGAAACGAATGCCGTCAAGCAGCCCAAAAAGCACCCATCACCACCACCAGCTCACCCCCAACAACACTGCCAAAATTCCAGATCT
>NW_024746245.1:0-18522 GCF_018991925.1 Homarus americanus
TTGCATCTCTCCCGTGGCCGACAGAAGTTGTCCACTCAGGATATGCCTACGATGTCCTCCTTCAAGCCCCTGACTACCTCAGCATGCAGGAAGCCCTTGATCTGGTCTCCAGAGAGTGTGATTCACTTGGTTTCCTTCTTTCAACTGCGAAAACAAAAGCCATGTGGCACGGTCGTATTGTACCTCGACCCCTTCTCTTATCAGGAACGCCCTTGGACTGGGTTAATGAGACAAAATACCTGGGTGTGTATGTAACTCGCACACGTTGTCAGATCCCTGAAGTCCGCTATCTTCGAGACATGCTTTCGGCGTCTCGCTCCCCTCTCTACCATGTGCAGGGGTTCCCTTGGTGCCACCATCCCTGTACTTCTCACCAAGTACAAGTCCATTGTCCGTTCCTGTGTCGACTACGCCACCCCTGCCCTCGTCAACATTAGTCGGACTGCTGTCAACCGTCTCGAAGTTATCCAGAGGAAAGCTGCTTGTATCATCCTTGGGGCTCCTTTGTGGACACGCTCTACTTCTCTATATACCGAACTTGGTCTTTCCCCCTTACAGGATCGTGTCCAGGAGTTTTACCTAAAAACTGCCGTTTCCATTCTACGGGATCCTCGGGGCGACTATGTCCAAACCAACTTGACTCCTGCTGTCCGAGACCGACCTCCATCTAGAAGACAGTGGCGAGGGTCACTCATCCGAGCCCTTCAGGAACACGACCTCCTGCCTGATATTGTTGTCACCCCTGCTGGATTTTCAACCTGAAGTGATTGCCCTCGGTGGACCGCTCCCGAAAGCCCAGGTGAATCCTGTTATTCTCTGCAAATACACCTCTCCAGGATCGCCCACTGGTCCCCAGGTAGGGTCGTCCTCTACACTGATGGTTCTGTTGACCCCGCTACAGGTAGGGCCGGGGCTGGTGTCTACATCTCCCGTCCTGATGCCCCTGAGCCTATCAAACTGTCTCTCAGAGTTTCTGACGGGGCATCCTCCACTCATGCTGAACTAATGGCCCTCCTTGCTGCCCTTCTCGCTTAGGAAGAAGCAGATGGCTTCTGCCCTTTGCTTGCCTGCTGCGATTCCACGTCTGCTCTCGACGGGATCGCATTTGGATCAGGGGAAAATAAGGACCTCATCCTCCGAATACGAGGGTTAACATCCACACTTCAGGATACAGGCCGTCCTGTGACATTCCTATGGATACCCAGTCATGTCGGTATCTTGGGGGATGAGGCAGCAGATGGCCTTGCCAAGACAAGCTGCAACAAGGCCACACCTGACTACGTTGTTCCTCGAACACTTTTACAGATTAGGACCCAAATTCGCCGCAAACAGAGAGAAGCTCAGGAAGCAGCCCACCTGGTACGATGTCCTCCGTAAACTTCCTGACCTCTCGTACGTCTACGAGAAAGGGTCGCGGAAAGGGGACGTGATTGCTGCCCGTATCATCATTGGGTATGACTTTGCTTGGGAGATTGGTATCCACGCATCCCCTGAGCAACGCTCTTGTGCATTATGCAGAAGACCCGACAGCAGCACCCTTATCCACTACCACCTGAGACGTCCCCACACACAACGCTTCCGTGTCGCTGCTGGACCACCACTCCACGACCCCCTGACGGAGACTCGATGATCCTCCCCATACTGGCCAGATATTTTGTAAATAACATTGATTATGTGTTAAAGGAATATCCTTCCTTTCTTAGGCTTTAGTAAGCCCCTTTATAATATTTATAATGTATATACTTGTCACACTTGCCAGATGCTTCTGGTGTTATTGTACAGGGGTACCTAGTGACAGCACTAGGATCCCGCTTCCTCGATCAAGGAATAAACAATTGAAATTGAAATTGAAAATTGAATAATGGCAGGTTGAGGGAGAGGGCGATGTATTGTACAGAACTAAACAAATATTTTTTTGGAAATACAAATTTTTTAACATTCAGTGCCATAATATTCTGACTTCTACTGTTTAACTATAATCTGCCTACGCTACCGTTCACGGGATGAATATGGGTGCACAATAAACTAGCCGCTGTATGTGGCAAAATTCAAAAGCGGATCCCCGCCTTTTTTATTACATACTAGGAAACATCTCACACTCACACACTCGTATAGATGATCAGTAAGGAAGAGCCTCGACCTGAGCCCTGACAGAATGTTACAGGTGTACTATTTCGTCAGGCCGCGGTTAGGAAGTATATGAGAGTGATTTTGGAAGTTATATTTATGTTCCATATAACATATTTATGGTTTATGTGTGTGTGTGTGCGTGTGTGTGTGTGTGTGTGTCTGTCTGTCTGTCTGTCTGTAATTATCTTAGCTTATGTTTGGTTAGTTACTAGTTGGAGTAAGTTGTCGTGGAGATTTTTCAGGTTAGGTTAGATTAGATTAGGTTAGGTTGTGTTAGATTAGGTTAGTTATTAGTTGGAGTAAGCTGGAGTTAAGATTCTTCTGGATATACAAAACACTAAAGTTATTATCCAGCGTAATCCTCCCACACACCCCAGCAAAATGATTCACAATGGAGACTGATTAATGAATGCTTGTGTTGTGATAATAATTCCTCTTATTGATTAACGAACTTTAAATAAAATGGAACAAGGTTGAGTGATGGTTGTTGAACTGATATAGAAATGTTAAGTGGTAGTAGATATTGTGTAAAATAAGTCATTGAGTGATACTGTAGTTGTGTAGTACCCAAGTTTGGTTCACTTGTATGTTACTGAGGAAATTATTCAATCAGGATTTTTTTACAAGGATGATTGGTGTACCTGAAGTTGATGATCGGTTTTTTTTTTATTATTATAATGGTTGCCCCTCCTGTAATGAGAATGGCCAGGCCCAAGGGCCACCTAGGCGTGAATTTGTTTAAGGTGTTGAAGCTGTCGACAACACAACAACCACACCCTGAGTAATGAGCTGAGTGACCCAGTGTCAAGGATTAGTCCGTGGCCAACTGCACTGGCTAACCATTACCCCGTAACACGACGCGCGAATCGATTAACATCCAGGTCCCCAATTACTGTTGCGTAGATAGAGGCAAATGACGCAAAGGAACTTGCTCATGGTCTCACCCTGCCCGGAAATTGAACCCGGGTTCATTCGCTTGCGAGGCGAGCAAGCTGACAATTACACCGTGTGTCACCAAAGTGTACACACACACACACACACACACACACACACACACACACACACGTCTCCTGAAGTAGATATGAGAGAGAGAGAGAGAGAGATCTAAGCAGCTTATTATCATCCTACACCAACAGGAAGCGACAGACAGACAGACAGACAGACACATCACAACCACCAAGTTTTTCTCAAATTAACATAATCTCTTGTCGTCGTGTCCGTGTGGCTGTCGTGTTTGTCAATCCAGCAATTTCTCTTCTTTCTTCTCTCATGATTATTTCTTCTTTTATTTAATTTTTTTGTTGATTTTCGTCTTCATTTCTTCATATAAAATTTTCGTGATTTCTTTCCTTCCCTCTATCCTTCTTTCTTTCCTCGCCATCCTCTTTATTTTCACCCTTCCATCATCTTTATCAGTTTTTCAATTTTCCCTGTCTCCTTCCTCCCTTCCTTTTCCTATACTCATCTTTCCTTCAACCTTCCCTCCTTCATAATTCCTGTCCATCTCTCCCTCTATTCCTTCCTTCATCACCATCATATAAAATCATACTCGCTTCCCCCCCAAAAAAAATATTCATCCCAACTTAAAAATTCACGTTTCCTGGCCATTCACGTTTACTACCCTGACCTTACCTTTACTTTGACCTGACCTGACCTCTCCCGAATGATGCCTTATACCTTATACCCAAACGATATATACCCATACACCAAATGAAACTCGAAGAGACTGACTATAATGTGTGTGTGTGGATATTAATCTGTTATCATTCAATCAAAAGTTTATAAGGTTTTACAAAGTTGTTTTCATTTTAATGTGGACTGGAGACCCTGTATAATATAAGTTGACTAATACTATACTTATGAGTGGGAGTAAACACTAATTCACATCTCTCTCTCTCTCTCTCTCTCTCTCTCTCTCTCTCTCTCTCTCTCTCCAGTCTATTTCCCTCGTCTACTCTCTCAATAATATCTTTCTCTCAATCTACATCTCTCTCTCTCTCTCTTTCTCTCTCCCAGAATATCAACAGTGAGTAAATATAAATAAACACACGATTTTACAGAATAGGGATATATATGTGTTAGAGAGAGAGAGAGAGAGATAAGTTAACCATGGGACCTGATCTATCACTCATTTGAACCTAACCTAACCTCAACTATGCTTACAGAACCATTCCCCTCCGTTCCTCCCCGCCTCCTCGGCCCCCCCAGCCCTTGACTGTAGGAGGAATGGGCGAGATAGGGCAGGAAAGGTCAACTGGGTGAGTATACACAAGGTCAACAGAGGTCAGGAGCCAAGAGGTACAGATCTCCGTGGGTCATGGTGGTCATACTATATAATTGTACTGAAGAAGGTACTCTCTCTCTCTCTCTCTCTCTCTCTCTCTCTCTCTCTCTCTCTCTCTCTCTCTCTCTCTCTCTCAGATAACCCCCAAGTTTGTTATGACTCTTCCTGGACAGTGTATTTTTATCTTCAAATAGGATATGTTATCGTGTATCTCTTGTTAGAACGAGGGAACAAATAATTTATTGAATAATGGCAGGTTGAGGGAGAGGGCGATGTACTGTACAGAACTAAACAAATAATTTTTTGGAAATACATTGTTTTTAACATTCAGTGCCATAATATTCTGACGTCTACTGTTTAACTATAATCTGCCTACGTTACCGTTCACAGGATGAATATGGGTGCACAATAAACTAGCCGCTGTATGTGGCAAAATTCAAAAGCGGATCCCCGCCTTTTTTATTACATACTAGGAAACATCTCACACTCACACACACGTATAGATGATCAGTAAGGAGGAGCCTCGACCTGAGCCCTGACAGAACGTTACAGGTGTACTATTTCGTCAGGCCGCGGTTAGGAAGTATATGAGAGTGATTTTGGAAGTTATATTTATGTTCCATATAACATATTTATGGTTTATGTGTGTGTGTGTGTGTGTGTGTCTGTCTGTCTGTCTGTAATTATGTTAGCTTATGTTTGGTTAGTTATTAGTTGGAGTAAGTTGTCGTGGAGATTTTTCAGGTTAGGTTAGATTAGATTAGGTTAGGTTGTGTTAGATTAGGTTAGTTATGAGTTGGAGTAAGCTGGAGTTAAGATTCTCCTGGATATACAAAACACTAAAGTTATTATCCAGCGTAATCCTCCCACACACCCCAGCAAAATGATTCACAATGGAGACTGATTAATGAATGCTTGTGTTGTGATAATAATTCCTCTTATTGATTAACGAACTTTAAATAAAATGGAACAAGGTTGAGTGATGGTTGTTGAACTGATATAAAAATGTTAAGTGGTAGTAGATATAGTGTAAAAAGTCATTAAGTGATACTGTAGTTGTGTAGTACCCAAGTTTGGTTCACTTGTATGTTACTGAGGAAATTATTCAATCAGGATTTTTTTACAAGGATGATTGGTGTACCTAAAGTTGATGATCGTTTTATTTATTTATTTTTTTTATTATTATAATGGTTGCCCCTCCTGTAATGAGAATGGCCAGGCCCAAGGGCCACCTGGGCGTGAATTTGTTTAAGGTGTTGAAGCTGTCGCCAACACAACAACCACACCCTGAGTTAATGAGCTGAGTGACCCAGTGTCAAGGAATAGTCCGTGGCCAACTGCACTGGCTAACCATTACCCCGTAACACGACGCGCGAATCGATTAACATCCAGGTCCCCAATTACTGTTGGGTAGATAGAGGTAAATGACGCAAAGGAACTTGCTCATGGTCTCACCCTGCCCGGAAATGGAACCCGGGTTCATTCTCTTGCGAGGCGAGCAAGCTGACAATTACACCGTGTGTCGCCAACGTACACACACACACACACACACACACACACGTCTCCTGAAGTAGATATGAGAGAGAGAGAGAGAGAGAGAGAGAGATCTAATCAGCTTATTATCATCCTACACCAACAGGAAGCGACAGACAGACAGACAGACAGACAGACACATCACAACCACCAAGTTTTTCTCAAATTAACATAATCTCTTGTCGTCGTGTCCGTGTGGCTGTCGTGTTTGTCAATCCAGCCATTTCTCTTCTTTCTTCTCTCATGATTATTTCTTCTTTTATTTAATTTTTTTGTTGATTTTCGTCTTCATTTCTTCATTTAAAATTTTCGTGATTTCTTTCCTTCCCTCTATCCTTCTTTCTTTCCTTCCCTCTATCCTTCTTTCTTTCCTCGCCATCCTCTTTATTTTCACACTTCCATCATCTTTATCAGTTTTTCAAATTTCCCTGTCTCCTTCCTCCCTTCCTTTTCCTATTCTCATCTTTCCTTCAACCTTCCCTCCTTCATAATTCCTCTCCATCTCTCCCTCTATTCCTTCCTTCATCACCATCATATAAAATCATACTCGCTTCCCCCCTCCCCTCCCCCCCCCCAAAAAAAAATATTCATCCCAACTTAAAAATTCACGTTTCCTGGCCACTAAGGTCACCTACCCTGACCTTACCTTTACTTTGACCCGATCTGACCTCTCCCGAATGATGCCTTATACCTTATACCCAAACGATATATACCCAATAGGGTGTGTCATAGGAGGGAAGATCAGCTAAAACTAATGGCCCATCACTTTTTTGGTAGATTTTAGTGTATATAAACAGAAAATAATTTCAGTTTCAATATTTTGCAACCTTTTGCTAAGTAAATTTTAGCGTGAAATTTATCGAAAATCTAACGTACAGCTGCATTAGTGCATTACAATTAAATAGTGAACATTGCTTTCTGACTTCATTCTTTAACAACCCAACTAACAATATTTTTTTCTGTTTCAGATTCTGATGCATTTATATGTTGATAATATTTGCGATGGCTACTTGTGTCAGGACGAGGAACCAAAAATCCAGCCATCTCAGTCACTATCTTGGGTCTGGGAGAGAGCTCCTGAAGTCGGAGTTGCCTACATTGAGAGATGCTTTGAGATACGGTGTTTTAATCAGGCAAATCAGTGAAAAGAACCAAAGAACTTACACAAACAAAGACATTGCCAGTGATATGACCAAAGCTGTCGTGGCACAGTACACTCTGGCTAACGCTCAGTTCAAGCCTCCAGTCATAACAAGTCAGAAGAAGATTAGTGAGAGACTGCTAGCCAGTTGGGAAAAGGCAAGAGATATCTCTCTTGGGAGAGGAAAGCTTGCAGTTAAGGACAGCTTTGCCAAGCAACTGGACCAGTTATTTGACATAATTACTTGCAAGTGCCCAATTGTTCTCTGTCCTGAGTTTGGATGCGATCATGACTGTAAATCCGAGGCCCACATCTCCTGTATTTGCAAGCGTGAACTGAAGATTCCTGTGATCGAACTGGCATTTGTCAAAGCACAGAGAGAGAAGACTGGCAGTATAGGGGCTCTCATGATTTCTAGCCAAGATATTCCGGAGTCCAAGAGACAGGAGGCTGCCACAGAGAGACAGAAGAGGAGAAGAGTTGCCGAGGAAAAAAGACTTGAGAAGGCCCAGGGTGAGGTAAAAAAGGCCAATGATTGGAGTCAAGCTGATTCAGAGTTTAATGACTTCCCCATGGCTGATCCGAGTGCTGACCAGGAGAATAGTGACTTTGTCCCTAACCCAGAAAATAATGATCCCAAACCTTCCAGGCATAAGATTCGAAATCGGAAAGATATCCCGAGCATAGCTCTGGCCAGCATGCTACACCACACTGATCTCAGAGAAACTGCAGAGATAGCAACAGCTGCCTGGATTGACGGTGGTTTGATAACACCTGATGATGTTCACCTGGTGATAGATCATAACAAAGTAAGGAGAGCTCAGGAGAAACTTGTCAGTAACCTAGAAGAGGAGTTTGATAAGGGGATAAGAGAAAATGGAATCAATTGTTTGTTTTGCTTTGATAGGAGAAGGATGACACTAAGTGTTCATGATTGGAGATTCTGACAAGTTGTTTCCACCACTGGTGAAGGAACCTTTCCTCCTGCTGCAGTGAACTAGGAGAAATGTTGTGGCATTTCCTCCAGAAGAAAGATGACATCGAAACCAAGCTGAGATAATTGGCAGATAACGACTGTTGTGAACTGGCTCAGAGAGAACGTAGACCAGACCCTGCAGGCCATTGGAGGAGACAGCACCAACACGAACACAGGGTGGCAAGGGGGTCATGCAGTGGATAGAGCGGAAGATTGGGAGGAAGCTGGTCTGGATTGTTTGTGACCTCCACACCAATGAGTTGCCACTCAGACATCTGATCCAGGAGCTGGATGGCAAGACTCTTTCAAACAACAGATGGTCTGGTCCTCTTGGCAAGATGCTGGACTCTGCCACTGAGTTAGAAATAAATCCGAGCTTTGAAAAAATCGCAGTTGGCCCTCCACTCGTTGAGCTTGCACATACTGTCATTGACGACCTGAGTACTGACCAGTTCTATGTTTACATGATTTGCAGTGCCATCAAAACTGGGGTCATGCCTGATAGACTTGCTTACCTGCAGATAGGTCCAGTCTCATTCATTGGCTCCACAGCGGCTCTCTCCAGGTTCACCACCTGCAGAATTTGGGTCGCTCATCGCAAACTGAAAGAGACAGCTTCACAACCTGAGACTTATTGTCCAATTCATCGTGAGTGTCTACTTGCCGTTGGTTTCAACACAAGGTCAAGTCATCGTTCTCCGAAAGGTCCGAGCTTATTCTCTTCCAGCAGGCTCCTGAGGGAGTCCAGCCAAGGAAGGTTATTCCAGATTATGGAGCAGACTGTGAGAGATCTTCCTGGTATACTCATCCGAAAACTGATTCTGCAGACAATGCTCTGCAGTAAGGATGAGGAGGAGAGAAGAGTGGCAGTCAAAAAGATCTTGGATATGAGACTTATGAGAGGACCTGGGCATGACGAATCAGTTGGTGACGATTCCTTCAGGGTCAGGAAGACTCCTGAAGTCAATCTAGGTGCCAAGACCCTCACTGATCTCATAGATCTGGATAACATCCAGGCTGGCAGTGAGCCCCCTCTTACCTGCAGCTTCACCAATGTTCAAGTCAGAGCTTTCCTGGACAACCCCATGCATGTCCCTGCCTGGCCCTCGCACACCCAGAGTATAGAGCGTTGTGTACAGCAAGTGAGCGAGGCCAGCAGTCACGTGTACAGCCAGGAGAGGAGGGAAGGCTACATCCGAGCTCAGGTGGTCAGCAGAGAGGTGATGAGTAGAAACAGAAGCAAGAAAGACATGTTCTCTATGGTGTGCAACAACGCAAATTAGCCAATGTAAACCGGTTTTTGTATGTGATGATTTTTATTTTCTAAAGAATATTAAATTTAATAAATGTGTCAAGATCATTCGTTTCACTATTCTGGATCATTTTCATCCTAATAAATTAACCTGATACATTTACTTTACTTTAAATAAGCTATTTAGTGGTGTTTGTAAAAGGGTGGGAATACTGAATTTTCATATGATTTCAAGTTAAAATTTACCTAGCAAAAAATTAAAACTTTTCAAATCTGAAGATATCACATGATTCTGCACATAGAACTACATCATTAATACCATGGGCCGATTTTTCAAACTCAAAAAAATAATTCGCCTTCGTATGACACACCCTACTCTTGTAATGCATAGTGTTACCGCCACAGTAAGATAAACTAGAAGAGACAGAGAAAGAGAGGTATAGCCACAGTAAGATAAACTAGACGAGAGAGAGAGAGAGGGTGAGAGGAGAGACATAGTGTTGACAACGAATTTGCTGAGGTGTTTAAATGGGCGACGGCCTCGCAGCTGTATGACTGCCTGAGGGATAGTCTATCGCCTCCTACCGTAGAGATAACATCTTTCGTTCGACCAACATATACCAAGAGGATATTATATTTGTTCTCGTTGGTCAAACCCTAGACCCCAAAACGTGAGTGTGATTGTGAACTATTAAATCCTCTAAAAAACTCTAAATAACTTTAATAAGTATATTTCTGTACTGTATATTGATCATATTATACAAACTGTGTCCTGATGTATCAACAGTTGTAACATGTGAGTTATGTTTAAGAGGTTAATAGGTTATGTGCTGTATATTGATCGTACTATTCACACTGTGTGTCCTGATATACCAGCATTTGTTATTTGTGAATTGTTCTTTAACAGGTTTTGACGAATTATACTCATCGCGTCAACGACAAGGGTCTTATTATCCAGCAGGAACCAATAACGCTCCCATGAGCGTTAACACAAAGTGTCATCTACATTTCAAACAGACAAAATGTTTTATACTAAAATTTCCTGGACAGTGCGCGCTTAACTAGAAATTGAAAACAAGAAATTTGCATTATACAAACGCGAAAAAAAACATTCCCTTTAAAACTTTTATTTTTTATTGTTTACACAAGGCAGATACATGTTTATTGAACGATATGATCCGGGAATACAATATGTTTTTATGAGAATACTGGTGTTATCATGTGGAGAGAGAGAGAGAGAGAGTCGTCACAGATCAGAGGGTGGAAGGGAGAAGTGAGGAAAGAGAAACCATGGCAACAAAAATGAAGAAATTATTAACAAATGATAATAAGAGTTTCGAGAATCAAGAAGTATAAACGTGTTGATGAAAGGACAGAGTGATATTAAGTCAAAATGTATTAAAATATTACATTAACCATTAAGTAGTGAAATGTAATGGACTTTAGTAGTGTCTATTAGCAGTTGTCTGTTTCTTCGTTGTTTGTAAAGCGATGAGAGAGGAAAAAGCTGCTTTATATTCAGGCATGTTTCTTATTACTATAGAGTTTGTTGTGTGGGTAATATTCTCACAAAAATTGACGCTGTTAGTATACAAGAATTGTAAACATATTACTCGCAAAGTTTGTCCATAAGTAAATCTATAGCATAAGCCATGCAGACCTCCATTAAAGTTTATGTCCGGGTTACAATGCGTCTCCCCTGAGAAAATTATTGTCTTAGTTTTATCCCAGAGGTTTAAACACCTTTATCTAAGAGCCATTCCACGTTCAACAATGTTTTAATTCAGTAATATATTTCACGACTGTGTAAACTTCCTTGTTAACTCATTTACAAAGGCATTGTGAACACTGGGTGACTGCCTCCACTGAGTGACTGTCTACAGTGAGTGAACACTGGGTGACTGCCTCCACTGAGTGAACACTGGGTGACTGTCTACACTGAGTGAACACTGGGTGACTGCCTCCACTGAGTGAACACTGGGTGACTGCCTCCACTGAGTGAACACTAGGTGACTGCCTCCACTGAGTGAACACTGGGTGACTGCCTCCACTGAGTGACTGTCTACACTGAGTGAACACTGGGTGACTGCCTCCACTGAGTGAACACTTTCAGGCTGTCTCCACTGGTGACTGTCTGCACTGGTGGTACACTGGGTATTCTTATCCACTGGTGACTGTCTATACTGAGTGAACCTGGGTGGCCTCCACTGAGTGAACACTTTGGGTGACTGTCTACACTGAGTGAACACTGGGTGACTGCCTCCACTGAGTGAACACTGGGTGACTGTCTACACTGAGTGACTGTCTACACTGAGTGAACACTGGGTGACTGCCTCCACTGAGTGACTGTCTACACTGAGTGAACACTGGGTGACTGCCTCCACTGAGTGACTGTCTACACTGAGTGAACATTGGGTGACTGCCTCCACTGAGTGAACACTGGGTGACTGTCTACACTGAGTGGCTGTCTACACTGAGTGAACATTGGGTGACTGCCTCCACTGAGTGACTGTCTACACTGAGTGAACACTGGGTGACTGTCTACACTGAGTGACTGTCTACACTGAGTGAACATTGGGTGACTGCCTCCACTGAGTGACTGTCTACACTGAGTGAACACTGGGTGACTGCCTCCACTGAGTGACTGTCTACACTGAGTGAACACTGGGTGACTGCCTCCACTGAGTGAACACTGGGTGACTGTCTACACTGAGTGACTGCCTCCACTGAGTGACTGTCTACACTGAGTGAACACTGGGTGACTGCCTCCACTGAGTGACTGTCTACGCTGAGTGAACACTGGGTGACTGCCTCCACTGAGTGAACACTGGGTGACTGTCTCCACTGAAAAATAAAACAATTTTAGACAACACAGAACTCAAGCGAACCGAATCTGTGTATGTTAGTTTTGTTTCGAGTATGTGGATATGAACGCGGCTGTGTGTGTGTTTGCAATATGTATGTGTTGGCCTGAGAACCGTCCAGCGTTTGTTTGACTTGACAAAGGCACAAATAAATCACGAGAATGAAAGATGTTACTGGTAGATCATTCGTGTACTTCGTCTTCTGGTACATAGGTGAGAAACACACACACACACACACACACACACCATTACTAGGAGTCCACCAAACATTCTTCGTTCTTCTGCACCACTACCACCATCACCACCACACACTGTGAGAGACGCCATTACACCAATTCCAACTTTTCTGTCCCTATATCTATCTATCTCCCTTTTATACTTTTCTCTCCCTCTCTCTTATCTCTCGCTCCCTACTACTCACCACATGAGGGCGGCACCAGGTGTGAGATTGCATCATTTGCTACAGGTAACCTTTTCCCCTCCAGTTAAGAACCAATTTCATCGTCAACTTGAGGAAGACCACCTCACTCCTGCGGTGACCCGTCTTAACGCACGATTTGATGGTCGTACTGCAGCACCGATTCTGGGAGTGTCTACACACACACACACACACACACACACACATGCGCGCGCGCGCGCGAGAACAATAGCTTTCTTTGTTTTCGAGGAGTCAAATTGGTTTGTCGATTAGGGACGATCATGTAGATAATCATGTAAATTAATATTTGAATGTGATCATACCTAGCCTAACCTAACCTAAGTACCATTTGGTTATGATAGTAAATGACGCGTTATTTGTAAAGTGAGCAACTGGCTCCAGGTAAAGCGTGTTTAAGGCTACCGCACCTGACGTAATCATGTCTGAGCTGATGATGTTAGATCGGCCGAGCATTTTTACTTTGTTTCCAATTATCGTTTTCATGGAAGAATTTCATTAACACATCATCACTGTTATAAGTTCTTTCGTTAAGATTTATTCCTGAGTGGTAGTGGCAATTGGTGAAGGTGGTTTTAGGTGCTAGTGGTGAGAAGTGGGTGGTGGTGGTGGTAGAATAGGGTGATTGTGGTGATAGGTGGTGGTGATGATAAGATAGGGTTGTTTTGATGGCGGGTGGTAGTGGTGGTGATACGTGGTGGTGGTGATGTTGGTAGAATAGGGTGATTGTGGTGATAGGTGGTGGTGATGATAAGATAGGGTTGTTTTGATGGCAGGTGGTAGTGGTGGTGATACGTGGTAGTGGGGGTGGTGGTAGTGGTGGTAGGTGGAATGAAGGAGAAGTAACGGGTGAAAAAGAATGACAGTGGAAGTAAATATCAGGAAAGAAGAAGAAGGATAACAAAAACAGGAGGATAAAGATTGAGAAGATAAGTGTAGGGGAGAAATGAAAGAAAAACCGAGCAGATAAGACAAATGAAGAAAGTGGTTGATGGGGTGATAAAGATGTGAGAGGAAGAGACGAAGATAAAGGAGGAAAACTGAATGGACAGACAAAAAAGTGAAGTGAAAATATTCGGAGAGAGAGAGAGAGAGAGCTTTTGAACAGTGAGAGATAGTTGGGATGCAGAGTGTAAGATATCACGGGAAGTATCAGGGAAAGATTAGATCAGGGTACGAACGAATATATTGAGACTATACCAGGAACTGAAACTGATGAAATAAAAGTGCATAAAAACAGCTTGTTTATGAAGCATCCGACTCAAAAGTTCACAGATTCAATCTCCATATTACTTGAGATCAGTTCCAGGAACTTTTGTCCGCGACTGTACTGGCATGTCTATAAAAATTCTTAAATTTTTACAGAATTAACTTTGAAGGTTTCCTGTGTCTGAGAATTTCGTTAAAATGTTGTATGTCTGTTAGTGACGAGCTTCATGTACACACAACTAAGCAGTATCTATGGATGGGTCCGATGAATTACAAAATGAACACTGCGACTCTTGTTGTCTCGGTAACGTTGTCAAAAACCTTCGTCCGCTGTGTCATAAAGTCTAACACAAAATTGTAAAGACACTACACCTATAATATTCCTTCAAAAACTCTCTCTATTTCCACCCCATCTATCCACCCCTCTCTCTCTCCCTGCTCTTAAAACATGCTATACAGGTATGGGTAAATGTGTGAAAATCCTTCTTATCTTCCAGTAATTTCAGCCTAAATGAACACAGCCTAATAAATCCATCATTGCAGTAAGGATTATCTACAACTCTCTCTCTCTCTCTCTCTCTCTCTCTCTCTCTCTCTCTCTCTCTCTTTCTTTCTCTCTTTCTTTCTTTCTTTCTCTCTCTTTCTTTCTTTCTTTCTCTCTCTCTCTCTTTCTTTCTGTCTGTCTTTCTTTCTTTCTTTCTTTCTTTCTGTCTTTCTTTCTTTCTTTCTTTCTATCTTTCTTTCTTTTTTTCTTTCTTTCTTTCTTTCTTTCTTTCTTTCTTTCTTTCTTTCTTTCTTTCTTTCTTTCTTTCTTTCTTTCTTTCTTTCTTTCTTTCTTTCTTTCTTTCTTTCTTTCTTTCTTTCTTTCTTTCTTTCTTTCTTTCTTTCTTTCTTTCTTTCTTTCTTTCTTTCTGTCTGTCTGTCTGTCTGTCTGTCTGTCTGTCTGTCTGTCTGTCTGTCTGTCTGTCTGTCTGTCTGTCTGTCTGTCTGTCTGTCTGTCTCTCTCTCTTTCTTTCTCTCTCTCTTTCTTTCTTTCTTTCTTTCTTTCTTTCAAAGTACAGGGGCAGCAGCTAGTGTAAAACTTGACAGGCAGACAGACGGACAAAGAGAGAAGCTTAGTACACGTGCTATGAGAAATACTTTGTTACAACCTCAGTAATAAAAACTCACCAAATTGCTCCTACATAAAGTAATATGTGTGTGTGCAGATGAAATGTTTTTACTGTCAAATTATAATTAGTGTGTCGGTACTGAGGCTGGTGGCAGGATCTAATTCGCTCATATATATATTAAATTCCTCCGTGACATCTAATAGGTTAGGTTATGCTAGGTTTAACGCTTTGTTTATTGTCACCTTCATTTCGTGTTCTTTTTCTTCAAATATTTCCTGTTTTGGGTAATCAATTAGTGTAGGTTCAGGTGAGGTAGAGGTTACCTGTGGACAGTGATGTGTTTGTTGTCGTTACTTACTACTACCATAAGCACCACCATTAGTTACCACCACTACCTCCTACTACCAGCCACACCACCATTACCATCACCACCATCACAAACATTACCACATCCTTCTACTACCCCCCCCCCACCACTTACTACCACCATCCCCTACCATCACCACCATATTGAACCACTAACACCTCTAGCGTCATTGACACCACTAACATCACTAATACATGAATTTATCCACAAGTATCCACACACGTCCGCACTACCATAATAACAAACGCACTCATAAATATCAGTACAACACACACACACACACACACACACACACACACACACGTATACACCAAAATACATACACAGACATACTCATATATACAGCAGGTAATGAGACTTATTTTCCCATATATCTGGAAAATTTACATGTTGGTATTTTCTGAACAATTTACATATAATACTTACCATTAGTCGCTGCCTCGCCCACCGAGGGCCTCCAGACAGCCGTGTGCGTGTGTGTTTGAGCGAGAGAGCAGAACACCCATCCATACAGCATTTCACAGGATCACAGAAGCAATTTTACCTGACCAACCCTGACTAACAACTCCTTCACTGTGGATGTAGGTTAGGTTAGGTTAAGTTAGGTTTGAGTTAGACTAAATTAAAAGCTTAGTTAAGTTATTTTGAGTCGGTGTCGAAGGCTTAGTTGGTCACTTAAAATGCATTCTCAAATACTGGATGACTTATCGGTTAGCTTAAATCCCCTCCCCTCGCATACACTACCGGGGTCATTTTCTTAATGGTGCGGACGATGGATGAGAGCCAATGAGGATTTTACTGAGTCCTCTGTGAGCCCTTGAGTGATGCACGTCCTGTTTCTCTGATGCAGTAGTGGAAAATTATGCTTCTTTCTTTCTTTCTTTCTTTCTTTTTTCTTTCTTTCTTTCTTTCTTATCCAGGCTGACTCTCTCTCCTTCCCCTCTTCCGGTAACATTAGATCAATATGCAATTATATCATGAATATAGCGGCAGCCCCCTGAGAGAGAGAGAGGCGTACGGTATTATAGACATTCTTTAACAGAAGATGAAGTGTTATTTTTTTCTACAGGACAGACAACACATCATGAGACACAGGACAAGCTTAAGAGATTACTGTCGACTCTTGTGATAACAGCTGTGTGTATCCAGCCCTCTCAGGTCGTGGTACTGTTTTTGTTCCAGTGTGATGATGTTCTTGTTCCAGTGGTGATGATGTTCTTGTTCCAGTGGTGATGCTGTTCTTGTTCCAGTGGTGATACTGTTCTTGTTCCAGTAGTGATGTTGTCGTTGTTGTTCCAGTGGTGATGTTGTTGTTCCAGTGGCGATGCTGTTCTTGTTCCAGTGGTGATGCTCATTTCAGCATTTCCAGTAATTGATGTTTATTTGTTATTTCCAGTGCGTGATGTTGTTGTTCAATTGGCGGTATTTCTTGTTCAATTAATTGATGCTGTTCTTGTTCAGTGGTGATGCTGTTCTTGTTTCAGTGGTGATGTTGTTGTTCAATTAACGATGATGTTCTTGTTCCAGTGGTGATGATGTTCTTGTTCCAGTGGTGATGCTGTTCTTGTTCCAGTGGTGATACTGTTCTTGTTCCAGTAGTGATGTTGTCGTTGTTGTTCCAGTGGTGATGTTGTTGTTCCAGTGGCGATGCTGTTCTTGTTCCAGTGGTGATGCTGTTCTTGTTCCAGTGGTGATACTGTTCTTGTTCCAGTAGTGATGTTGTCGTTGTTGTTCCAGTGGTGATGTTGTTGTTCCAGTGGCGATGCTGTTCTTGTTCCAGTGGTGATGCTAATCTTGTTCCAATGGTGATGCTGTTCTTGTTCCAGTGGTGATACTGTTCTTGTTCCAGTAGTGATGTTGTCGTTGTTGTTCCAGTGGTGATGTTGTTGTTCCAGTGGCGATGCTGTTCTTGTTCCAGTGGTGATGCTGTTCTTGTTCCAGTGGTGATGCTGTTTGTGTTCCAGTGTTGATGTTGTTGTTGTTCCAGAGGTGATAAAGACTTCATTATGTTATCAGTACAAGATAAATCAGCATCTCATAAGTCATGATCACCATCCTTCACCATCCTTCACTACACTGTATCTTTATCCACCTCCTCACCTCTCACCAACCCTCACCATTCTCATCTACCTTTCACCATCAGGCCTCATAACCTTACAGCGTTACAGATTAATACATAATACCATCAGGTACTCTTTATATCTCAAGTCTCAAAAGAAATATTCTCGTTTTAAAAGATATTAATCATTATAAGTTTGTGTGTAATGCAAGAGTTCCACCGCTAAGGCTGCATGTGAGGCATTTGCATTATTTCCAATATTCTTCTCTATTCTTTACTGTTTTATTAATGTTTGCCTCCGGAATTTTTTTTAGATATGGTAATAAAACACAAGCATTTTTTTTTATCAGGAAGCTGTTTAAATCTGTCTCTTGAGAGTGTTAATTAAATTCTCTATTATTTTTTCCCTGTATCTGTTTCCCTTCGTTCACAGTACCTTAAATATGTGCTTAGTTTATGGTGAATCAGTTTAGTATAAATCTGAATAATTATAGGAATAAGTGTAAGTTAATAATAATATTAATAATAAAAGTAACTGCAGGTGAAATATTACTATCATAAAGAGTCATTAGGCTTAACTGAAACCTGTTACGTGACAGGAAGGTGCGAGTAAGGAACGCTGGCGGAGAGGGGGAGGGGAGGGGTGGAGAGGAAGAGTAGTGTGGGAGAAGAGAGGAAGAGTAGTGTGGGAGAAGAGAGGGAGAGTTGACCTAAACAGTCAAGAGTGAGTAGAGGCAGCGTGTGGGGGCCGTGCTGGACGCCTGCTGCCGGGGGTCTGGGAGAAAGTGTCGTGCGTGTCTGTGAGTCGGCGAGGGAAGGTAGGCGGACTATAGTACCTGACAAATCGTGTTATTATACTTCATCATAGCTATATTTTATATTGTACCGCGAAATACAGCACACTAGTTTTGATACGAGTTATTCATTTTCACTAATTCAAGCTTTGTATTGATTCATCTATAGTCTTACTGTTGTATGTAAAAATTTAATGTAATTTATCAACTGGTAGTAACGTTATTATTCATGGAAAATTTATGTAGCGTTATTAAAGGATGATTTCCAATTCCCATCAATGGTGTAGTATTATAAAGCCGAAAATAGCCGCTCGAAAGCTGTTGGAACGACCTCAGATAACAGGAGTTGTATACCTCTGATGTGC
>NW_024746246.1:0-15881 GCF_018991925.1 Homarus americanus
ATCTACTTTAAAATCGTTCAGTTACGTATTGCTACCCTGTATTTATCCCGCCCTGGAAAGGTAAGCCCAATACATTTAGTGATGCTTGATCATATTTCGAGACACTAGGCCATCTCTACGAAGGTGTTAAATTACTCGGAAATCATCAAAATTATTTTTTTTATGGTAATAATATTCCAGCCTTCAGATTACTATTTTTCTTACCATTTTAACTATAAAATTTGTTGTTTAACTGAAAGATGTTTTATGCTGAACTTTGAATGAAAAACTGTTTACCTGTGTAATATGTGTTGAAGATAGAGAGGTAGGTATTACTTTGTCACTGACAAATATTTACCTGATTTAATGAGTCGGTGGTTGAAATCAAGTGTAATCACAGGTTCTCCTATCACTTAATGTCATTTAACCATACATACTTTGTAGTGTTGTATAGATATCATCCATTTAGCTCATTCCTGAAATATGCTGTGCTAAAACAAAAACCATTTTACTATAACACAACTTTTAATAAGGAGGATGAATTCCTGACCAAATTATATCTGGTCATAGAAACATCAAGAATGTTTTAGAGTATTACAGTAATTAGATACTCAAATATTAACAAAGCTACCTTGTTAAGTAGTCTTAGAAAAAGTATCAGGAAAATTATTTGTTAACACATAAATAATAACAAATTTGAATTAACATACCATTAGCAAAAACACTAGATTATGGAGTTGTGATCTATGGTGTTTGTTAGTGATCATTTGTTGGAGGTGGAATAGCCACAGCAGTTGGTTGAGAAGCAACACTCTGCAGGAGTTGATTGGGATGCCTCTTCACTGAACAATAAGTACTACCATGAGGCAACCACGAGAGATAAACTAATTACAGGGGGTCCTCATTGTCCAAGACTATTAGGGACTGGAAATCGCAAATTAAAGCTGGGAATTTCTGGCCATAAAAATAATAAATAGGTTTGAGTGGGAACATAAGATACTAAGTGACATTAAAAAGTATTATTTTATACCTATCACACGCTCACCACTTTTCTTCCAACTGAATAACACCTAATTCACTTCCAGTACATAACTGCCTCTTCCTTTTAGGGGCAGCATTTAGTTTAATACTGCTAATTATGCTTTGAACTTATACAAAACAATAGCAATGATGTTTCAAGAATGCACACAAAAACAATAAGCTTCATGGGGAGTTAGGCTTCTTATGGTAGACAGTCACTTGGCTGACTCCGGTGTCTGAAATTTGTGTGTATGCCATGACATCACATTGGAGGGTGGGGCGCGGGCGGGTGAGTGCAAGTTGGCGGAGATTGACAGCCTACCTCTACACATGTTTCCTTCCACGTATATTATATTTTCTTTATTTTGCCACATTAGAGTATTGTAATGATTATTACACAACTTTTATGATTTCATTACATGTAACAATGGCAACATGCCATCTCTGAGCCACCTCACCCCCAGTCGATGACACTATGGATGAATGGAAATAATGACTGACTGGACAATGGCAAGAAAGTGTTTTTCTTCTTATTTAAGGGCTTATTTCTGTTATATTATTCACCTTATATAACTAAGGCAAACATATTTAACTGAGGTAACTTTCTCTTAGGGTTATGTGCAGAAAAAGTGCTTTGAAAGCAAGTTTTTGATTTCATGGCATGTATCTTGGAGTTTGAGCCATTTTTTTTTTTTCAGTTAGTTTATGGTACAGTGAGTTCTGCTATAGATCTTGTTTGATAGCGATTGATTTGCTTTTGCCATATGAATGCGATATTTGTATAATGACGGCTTGTTTGCTATAAGGAGATTTTTGCTTACTATTTCTGTCCAATTTTGTGGTACAGTGGGGTATGCTATAACGAATCTAATTGGTTCTAGAACCTTGTTCGTTATAGCATTAGATATAGGATTAATCAGTTTCTAGTTTAAATACAACCATAACACTGAAAATATAATATAAAATTGTAAAAATTTTAAAAAGTGCATAAATATGCATCTAAACCCTGAAATAAAGAATATAATTAATATTTGTAATAAAAAACAATAAATTAGGAAAAAAAAAAATTTAAATAATGTTAGGTGTAGGAGTTTAGATTTAATTTATAGCATTCTCAATTTTATAGGTAAACTGTTAGGTTTAGGAATATTCGTAGTAGGATCGTTAATTATAGCATACCCACTGTATTAACTGTGAATATAGTAAAGAAGAATATCAACAAGAAGGTTTGGTGATAGGATTTCGGTGATGATTGTAAAAGAAAGGATACTTGAAGGCTCGATTTTATCAACCTCAAAATCAATTCTTCTCCCCCATCAAGTAAAGTGTTGCATTTATTGTATGATTTCATTATTAGATATGAATGTAACATTTATTTAGACTGTGTTATCGCTTTGTGTTAGGCTAACTACTAAATTTTTTTGATTTAGAGGTAATCTTAATAATCTAACCCTGCTCCATAAGCCCTGTTATTTCTGTTGTAGATTTTCTATAACACGATGTTTTACAAGAACACAATTATCGTGATATGACAAACTCACCCTAAGTACGGTTCCTGGGTACGCTTCGTTCCGTATGCATCAGTACTAATGTGCGTGGGGAGCACTTTACAGTAAACCATTCATTGTATCTAGTGTGCTTAACTTTTCTTGTGTAGGACAGACTTTGGAAAAGGGTGTCAGTTGATTAGCTGGTATTGATTAGTTTTGCTGTGCAATAGTAATTAGAATTGTTTACATTTTCCTATTTTTTTTACAGCTGTACAGTCATGCCATATGTATATCAGTGGTTTGTTGCAGATTTGAGAAGCTTGGTTTCTGGGGTGTGATGGCTGTGATGCCAGATAAAATTTTTAAAGGTGGTACATCTAAGTTGGCAATGCATGGGTAACTTCTTGTTCTTAATTCAGTGTTTAAGCCAGATTAGAAACTTAACATTATGATCAGTTTCATGATTTACCTATTAGAATATTTGTTTTTCTTTGATTTCCAGTTGGAGGAAGTCATGTGTCTTTGATGCCTTTTTAGTACTCCAGAGTTCATGGTGTTGGTGTTTAGTCAGCAGTACTTTTCTACAGATAAAATTTGGTTATGCTGTAGAAAAGTAGGTGTGTAAGGTATGTACTCTCTTGGCTATGGCGTCAGTCAGGGATGTAGGTACAATTTGCATAAATTGAATACAGGAGTCAGTCACAGTGTCATGTCAAGGTCCCTAGAATTGTACGTTATGAATATTGCCTGGTTGTATTCATGTGGATTAATGTTTCAGGATACCACTGGATTCTAGTGTGTCACTGGAACAGATTGCAGACTTTGCTGCCATTGACCTCCTGGTGTTGACCTCTATGCCTTGTACTGATGCCTTTATGCTGCACTTCATCGAACCACTGGCCAGATAGTAGCGGGTGAAATTTTGTTGTGAAAACATTTTCTTATATATGTAAAGACTTTTAATTGCTTTTGAATATACTCAGTACTTCTAATATTTATACTTATACTGTACATTATATCCTTCAGCAGTTTTGTTTTGAAAGCTAATTTTCATTTTTGTTTACTGCGCTAAGTGATTAGTAATATATTGCTCCTCTTTTTCATCAGTTATATTATTAACTTATTTTATTTGATGCTCTATGTTCAGACCACCTATCAGTCGAGCAGGAAAAGGCTTACTAGAGTGAACAATAACGTCCATATTTTAACATCTTTCCTTGTAGTGAGATTAAATGCGTGTTTAAGGTTTTAAACTTGGTTGGGGACACACTTGATTGTACTTAGCGGGTGGGTGTGGTAGTAGTTGAACTTATTCCAATAATGGGTAATTTATAATATTGGAATTAGTTAATTTTACCACACACCCGTGAATGCTGTACTGCGGTGTCCCTCAGGAATCATTTAGTTAAAACTCTTCTGAAGACTCTGTTCAAACTCTTACTGTTGGGTAAACAATACTGTGTGTGTGTGGTGACTGAAGAGCATACTGGGAGTGATTATTATGGGTGGATGTACTGTTGATTGGTGATGTTAGCTTGTGTGTCAAGACTAGAATCAAATGAATATCATGGGGGTGAACTCATGGTAGAAGAGAGATCATTTACTACAGTTAGAGTATGAAAGATAATGGTGAGTGTGTGTGTGTATATGTTCTTGGTGTTGGCCACTCTATCCTGTGTAGAAATGGGAGCAATTGTGGCTGTGCAGGACAATAAGACCTCGTCGTTGATCGATGAGTATAATTCGGTCAAAACCTGTTGAATACATTTCACATAACTGCTGGTACATCAGGACACAGTTTGAATAATAAGATCAATATACAGTTCATAAATACACTTATTATATTAAGAGTTATTTAGAGTTCACATACGATTAGACAGATCACATTCATGTTTAGTGCGGTTAGACCAAGGAGAACAAATATAATGTCCTGCAGGAAGATGTTGGCTGACAAGAATCAAGATGTTGCCTCTACAGTAGAAGGCGATAGTCTGCCCTCAGACAGTCCACACAGCTGCTACCAGCTCCATCTCTCTTAGTAAGCTATCGGAGTTGTAAACAATCTCCTCACTTAACATATGGTTGGGTATGTGGCGGTAACACTCCCTCTGTCGGGCTTCGCTGGGAAATAACGGCCTACCATTAGATTAACTCTCTCCGACCCCTTCCAAAAGGCAGAGTCTCGTCGCTGGACGTATTAACACTGAGTCCTTTGTCTTCACTTTGACACTTCGCACCAGGCCATTTTCGCTCGGTAGTGCCTCCAATACTCTCCCTAGCATCAACTGACTCCTGGGGAGGGCGTGTCCAGAGATTATTACGATATCCCCAGCGTGGAGCTTCCGGCGAGTTTTGAAGAATTTTTGTCGCTGACGTAGTGTCGGGAGATATTCCTTTACCCACCTCTTCCAAAACTGGTCCGCGATGAATTGGGCATGCTTCCATCTTCGTCGGTACGCTTCTGCCATGGACCGATCGCCTCCGGTGGGCAGTGTCTCCGGGATCATCCGTAGAATGAGAAGCGGCAATAGTGTTTTTAGATCCTTTGGGTCGTAAGACACTGGGGTGATGGGTCTTCTGTTGATGATCTCTTCTACGGCGCAGAATACAGTTTTGAGTCGTTCATCGTCTAGTGTCCACCACTCCCTGGAGGACCTACCTTACAGTACGGATTTGTTGCTCCCACACCCCGCCCATATGAGAGGCTGTCGGGAAATAGAACTGCCATTCTATTTGTTTCTGTAGGAGGGCATTCCCGACCTTGTCACTGTTGTTCCAGCCGCTCACCGCCTCTCGTAACTCTCTGCTAGCTCCAATCATGTAAGTTCTTCTGTCAGACCGAATACGCTTGGGAAGTCCCCTGCAGCAGGTGAATCTTGTCAGGGCGTTGACGAACGAGTCGGTGTCACGTGAGGTGAGGACTTTTAGGTGTATGGCTCTGGTGGTCAGGCAGGTGAACAAGCATCCTCATCTCTTCGCCCGGGCTCGGCCTTGTTTAACCACAAAAGGGGCGAAGCAATCAATTTCAGTATAGGTGAACGGCCGGCCTCCTGGGCGGACTCAATCTTCTAACAGGTCGGCTTGGCGTTGATGGGTAGGCCTCCAGTTGTTCCTCCTCTGGTCGAGTGCTTTGCGGCATTTGGGTATCCAGTACATCTCGCGTATTGCGGCATGAGTGTGTTCTCATCCTGAGTGTCCGGCTCTAGTCGAGTGTACGTCTCTCACGATGAGCTCCGTGATCCTGTTGTCCCTCGGCAACAGTATGGGATTCTTATGGTCTGGGTGGAGAGCGGCATGTTTCAGTCGGCCGCCTACTCTGATCAAACCGTCTGTGTCTAGATGAGGTTCCAGCCGTCTCACGTCGCTACATCTCATGGGTTGTCCCCGTTGCAACATTCCTAGTTCTCGAGGGAACCTCTTCCTTTGCATAAATCTTAAGACGGCTAATTTCGCATCTTCCAAATCGCTGACCTTGCGCCGATTTTATCAGTGATGTTTGTTCTTTCGCTTCTCAAGCCGCCATTCTATAAACCTTCTAATCCACGCTACGCTCTTCAGAAGTCGATGCCACGAGGAGTACCTGGCCCATAGCTTATCGAGGATACCTTCCCTCTGGTCAGCTCTCGCAATCAGCACTGTGGTTTCCATCTTCACCTCTGGGTCTCCGTCTGTGAGGTCTGGAATCCTCATTGGACTCTTTGGCCAACTGTCTTCTTCCAACAAGAGGAAAGCAGGTCCCCAAATCCACCTGCTCTCCTCATTGAGTTCCGTTCCATGTAGTCCACGGCTAGCGTCGTCGGCTGAGTTCAGTGCCGAGTTCACGTGGCGCCATTGCTCTGCATTGGAATCCTCGTGTATCGTTGCCACTTGATTGGCCACGGAGGAATGGAAGCGTCTTTCGGTTTTTCATATGTACTGAAGGACTGCCGTACTGTCTGTCCGGAACACTGATCTGTCTATTTGTAATTCAAGTTCTCGTCGTAGTTTTTTGTCTGCCTTGGCAGCCAGTACTGCCACGCAGAGCTCGAGTCAAGGTATGGTCTGCTGTTTCAGAGGGGCTAGCTTGGCCTTGCCACACACGAAGGCGATGTGGTGGGTTCCATCTTCACACGTGGTCCTTAGTTATGATACAGCTCCATACGTTTGTTGGGAGGCGTCGCAGAAGTGGTGTAGTTGCACGGCAGCCACGGGATTTGCATCCTCGGATCGGTAGCACCTTGGAACGTGTACCCGTGATGGGTGAGGAAGTTCATCTAGCCATCTTCGCCATGCCACCCTGTTCTGTTCAGTCATTCATTCATTCAGCGCTAGTTCAGTGGGGAGCCTGTCATCTTTCAAAATTACTTCCTTTAATCCCACGGCTTTCTCTGTTTGTGGAATGGCCTTTGAGGACTTCCTTGTGATTACAGACCCACTACGTGAGTCTGAATCTGCCCTTCTTCATCAGCTTTCTCGATCGATGGGTAATTATCGTTGCCTTCCCCGCCAAATCTACTGAGAGAAGCAGCTTGCCATCGTAGAATTTACTAATCGCTTTCTTGATGACGTCATGGAGACTCTCCCCGTAATCTTGGAATCTTCGTTGTAGCGCATACCCGGCACATGAAAGGCTCCACACACCCCCAGAGAGATGTACCGTCATTCGGTAAGTGGTGAGGGCCCCTGACCGCTGGTCGTCTGTCCACCATAAGAATCCTAAGACGTCTCGATGTTCGGGTACTACTCACACTTGGTGGAACGATGCGTGCCACCTTTCCTTGTCTGAATCTGATGAGGACTCCCATCAATTTGTTGTTAAGGTCTGACCCTTGCATCACCTGGCTGTTCAATGACACCGACTCATACATGGCTGCACAATCAAAAACTTTTCTCACCTTTTCTGGCTTGTTGGGATTCAACACGGGGTGGTGGTGTGGGAGATACCAGGTCTTCCAGGGCGCAGCACTGAGTTCTTGACGTGGGACTCGCTCAGCATGTCCCTCGTCGATTAGACGTCTCATCTCTTCTTGATACCTCTGAGAGAGCCTTGGGTTCTTTAGGAGATGTTTTCTCAATCCCGCCAATCGTTGTTCGGCAAGCTTCTTATTGTCTGAGAGTCCCAGTTCTTCATGGCGAAACGGGATGGGAAGATGGTAGTGTCCATCCACTTGAGCAATTGACGTTGACCACTGCTTCAGAGACAGGATCATTGTTACTGTAGGCGGAGTCGCATTCCCAGAAGTTCCTAACTTGTTTTCTAGACTTGTCTTCGAGCTCGGTGTTGCCGTCCTGAAGAGGTGGTTGATCACAGTATAATCATGGCTCACCGTTCCAAGCGGTCCATTTATAGTCCAGCCTAGAATGGTGCGTGTTGCGAACGGCTCTCCGTCCTTCCTGGACTTTACTTCTAATGGTGCTAGTGCTTGTGGTACATCCAGACCTATCAGGAGATCCACTCTTTTCGGTGCTTGGCGTAGTGCAGTACCTCGGAGGTGTTCCCACATGGTGACGTCTTGGGTGTCTGCGACCGACGCTCTCAGAGAAGGGGGTAGATTCTTAACAACAATGACCTTGGGATAGTGATGGATTGGCTCTTTCTATTAGTCCTACGCTGGCCACTTTTTGGTTGATTCTTCAGTGATTACACTCTTTCTTTCTTTCATGATCGTGCCAATTGAGAGGGAAACTGGCCTTTCCTCTGCACGTGCAGTATGATCGGTTGCTGCCTGAATCCAAGAGTGCTCCGGTGACCACTGCACCTTTCGCCTCTTGGTTCTTCTCCTCCACCTTGATTTTCACTATTGGAAGTGCGACCCTGCTGGACCCTTGTAGTCACAACTCGCAATCGTTGGGTTCTTCACACCGATCATCAATTCCGTTGTCAGTTATGGTTCCCTGACCCATCTATGCGGATTTCCTCTATTCGTGGTCACCGTGCTGGTCTTCCATGATTTAACTCAACTGGTCGTCGGTTCCTGTGACGGCATAATGGCCTTAAGTTGACTCATTCTAGGTCGCTTGTGGTCAGGTGATATGTCCAGTTTGTAAGCACCCCCGTGATTGCTCCCTTCATCCCTTGGAAACTAGCCTGGTGTTCTCCTCTTTCAACTTTGCCCCGTTGTGCTTTGTCACCGCTCTTCAGAACTCCCGTGATATTCAGATGCCTTAAGTGTAATCTAGAGCAGCCATCTATACCACATACCATCTTCTGGCTGCACCCCGTCATCCGGTGATTACGACCCAGGCAGGCATAGACAGCGACGCTCTTCCCTTACGAGTGGAGTCTGTTTTCCTGTGGACATGCTGAGGAATGTGCGGCACATCTGAAGAAGGTGATCTCCGCGGCATAACGAGCAGCGTTCATCGTCCGATTCTCTGGTTGTCTTTATTCCTGATGTCACCAAACCCACAGTTTCTTTCTCGACGAGGATTGACGTGAGAGTGAGTCTGCATATATTCTGCTTGGTTCCTCTGGTCCTTGTCCGTTTGGGGCTTCCTCCGCCTTGTCGACCATATCCATTGTGAATTCCAACATCCACTCGATCCCAGAAGGTTTCTCCTGCTTCTTTTTCTATTTATGCGCCTTATCCACATTGTCGTCCCTTGAATCTCTCATCTAACATATGTATTGATGTACTTGTCAATCTGATGTAGTTCTCCCAGAACCTTCAAGTTCCTCACGCAATTCCACAGTTCGTCTGAGAACTGTTGGAGACCTTTCGAGCCATTCAGTCTCACAGTTGGACCTCACAGGGCTTTCTTTATTAGCTGGCAGACATAAGTGTGCTTGTTGCCATGACGTTTCTCTCGTATGTCCAAAGCCTCCTCGTACCCTGCTTTGGGATCTTGTATTTGCAGGCATCCCCGCAAAGCGTCCTTAGCGAGGCCGGCGTAGGCGACGAGAAGTGTCTCTAATTCAAAGCATCGGGTATCTGCGCCATCCCAACGTGTCACTGGAAGGCTCCTTAAACTCCGAGTATTCACCACAAGTTCCTTTGCTGAACTTCGGCGTCATCCTTTGGGAAAACCTCATATTATCTATCAGTTCTCTTACCCAGTCCTAGGCGAGTCGTCCTTTTGGTCCTTCATCGACGTTAGTGATTTTAGTGAGCAAGCTTGATGCTCGGAAGTACTTTCGCGCTCCCCCTGGTGAAATGTTCCCGACTCCGAAGTTAAGGTGAGTGCTGGGAGTCCTCCTGGAGTATTGTGTTTCTTCGTCACTTTCAGTTTCAAAGGAAGCTCGTGTCTCTGGTAGCGATAAAACCTTTCTGCGATCTTCTGCGCTGCCCATACTTCGCAGTCCATTCATACCTTTGGTGACGTTCTGCATTATCGCTGTCATGTGAGCGAACATATGCTGCATCTGTTGGTATTACTGACATAATTGCCCTTCAATCCCTTCGTCTGTTGAGACAGGATTATCTCATGCTGCCTCGACGGCGTGGGTGAGACGTCGGTTTCTACGTCGACAGTGTCTCCTTGTTCCACGCCGGACATGCTCCTCACTTCTGACATATTCCCTTCCATGTCCATGACTGCCAGAGCAGTAAGCATGATCTGCCTTGCTCGATGAATGTACGCTTAGTACCAGCTACTACTTTTGGTGACGCCCCACGATCACTTAGTGGGGCGGCATAGCAAATCTATTGTGCATTTTGTGATAAAAGTACCAAATTTGGCACACTTACTGTCTTTTAGATAATGAACAAATCTGGATATGGTACCACTGCATATTTTGCCCCCGGCGGCCGTGGCAGGCATTTTCCAAAATGGCGGTCAGAAAACTATGGTGGCATCCAGAAAAGTCACTTCAAGACATATTGCTGGACTAAAATGGTCGCAGTTGACATTCTAAGGTGCTAAAAGACAAGGACAAAGGAGATAAGCCAAAATTAAACATGGTTTTATTCCGTCATTGGTGAATACAGTATGTGAATTTGCAAGTACAGCGAGTAGTCACCAATCTAGGAAGTCAGTGATGGGAGCACAGCCCTTCCCACACACACAGTACTGTGCATTCAAGTGTAGCCTATTTGCACTTGCAGCCCTTCCCACATCCCTTATAACAGGTGTGGGCAGTCTCAGGTAGTGTCGTCCAAAACGGCGTGTACAAGCCTTCTGTATTCTTCGTCCAGCCCCAGCTGGTTGGTGGAGGCAGCTGTGGTGATGGTACTAGGGTTTGACCCCTGACATGGCCCCTCTGGTAGGCTGCCCTTTTGACATGCTCCTCTAAGGCTGCCTTTGTTGGTGGGATCAGCTGCACGTTGTTCTTTTTGGAGAATAGCTTCCTTCGCACCTTGTTGATGTGCATGCATTAGCTGGTTCTGTCATACAGGAGGATAACGAACCTCTCGATGATGTGCAAAACCTCCTCTGGTATGACTTTTGATGCAGCAGAAAGCTTCAGCAGTGCCTCTGTCAGATCTGGGTAGACAGCCCATATTGCCCAGGCAGTTTTTTTACCATGACCAGAAAAACTGGACACAGTGTCGCACCCCGTCAGGGCATGGAACATAGGCAGTGCCTGCGCCTTCTTTGGTCCCAGACATGCTGCCATTTCGTGCGCTGTGAGAAAGCGGAAACTCTTGCCAGTGCCAAATGCCAACCACAGTTCATCTTCTTGGTGCATCCCTTGGACCACCGAGACAGCCAAAACCACGAGATCCAAGTCCATAGTCCGGATCAGAATCTTATGGTGGCCTTGCTGGGCTGCATGGGATTCATGCAGCAAACATAGATACCGAGGACGAGGAAACGCTTCAGACATTAGAATATGCAGACGATTGTGAACTACAGATTCACTGGTGTGATAAAATATTGGTCGCTAATGAATGCAAAACGATGCCAGACATAATACAAGCCATAACGAAACAAGAACTAAAATGGACCTACTCTAACGATAAATACTCTAAAACACTAAGAGAAGCATACCTCATAAACCAAAGAATTAAGATAAGGAGACACAACTTCAAAAAAGAAGAACAATGGAAATTCCAAAGAATCGTGAACGCATTGGTTCCAGACAAGAGTTCCTCACCTGCGCAACAAACAAGAAAAAAATAAAAACACAATGAATAACGAAAAACACCGAACACTTACCATCATACAACACAGTGTCCACAACTGGGAAACAAATAAAACAACCTTGCAAACACATACCTCAGCGTTGATCCGGACATAATTTTCATAAATTGGGCTATACAACCTACCAAAGAATTAAAACGGACGAATTAAATGATGGCGTGGCCATTGGTGTAAAACACAGAGTCAAACATCAAATCAACGACGATTTCGAGGACGAATTCCTGGGAATCAAAATCACTACCACACTTGGAGAAATAGCAATAGCCACAGCATATTTACCGCCAAGAAGGAACTACCTACCAACCCTAGACTTAATAAAACTATTGAACTACAACTGCCCAACATACATAACAGGAGATTTAAACCCAAGACATCCAATATTCGGCCACGGAAACTGGCACTGCACTGCATACCAAAATAAACAAAGAGAAGTTGATCCACCTAGGACCACACTTCATCATATTCATTGGCATTAACAAAACAGCAACCCCAGACAAAGTCTTCACCAAAAACAAGGCTTTCCTGAATTACCACATAAAACAAGGACCACTAACTACCAGTGACCACATCCCAATGATAATAAAACTATCTACAAGCCCAATCCAAGTTCCATCAACCCCACGTGTCCAAATGCAAAAAGCAGACTAGGAAAGTTACTTGAAGCAACTAGAACAAGTTAATATCCCAGATCTCCAAGGCAAAACACTAGAAGATATAGACAACGAAACAGACACCCTTATACTTAACATCAAATAGGCAATAGAGAACAACATACCAATCACAACATATCGAACGCTACCACACATCAGGACAACTCATGAATTGTGAATGCTCCAAGTACAATACAATAACATAATGATGTACATACATACAAAACTCTCCACCAACAACAGAGCTTATTAGAAACTTGAGGCAAATACAACAAAAGCTAAGAGATGAAAGCCTGACAGCACACCAACAGATATGGAACGAACTAATAAACAACCTGGATACCACAAGAAATGACAGAACCTCTGGCAGAACGTAAACAAAATTCTAGGAAACGACAAGCCTCAACAAAAGTACATAAAAGACCAAAACGGAAAAAAGCTTGTAGTGGACGTCTCCTCTACAACTGCCTACAACTGCGTAGTCACAGCCACAACCTGCGACCGCCTTCCCTAGCAACCAACCAGATGTTACCGTTGCTTAGCAACGGAACTAGTGACCGGCGACTTCTCGGGTTTTCCCAACATGACTCATAGCGGCTGCTGCTGGGTATATAAGCTCTGTCTCTCCATTGAGATTCATTCTGACCATTCTTCTTGAACAAGCAACACCTCCTCCTCCACCGCTGCCTGGCTACCTTCGCTCCTCCTCGCCTGCCTGGCGGCCCTCGCTCCCGCCAGCGAGCATGGCGGCCCACCAGCTGTCCTTCTCTGAGCTTCCTCACCAACCAACTCTCATTCTGCCCATCTTCCTGAACAAGCAACATCTCCTCCAGCAAGCTCCACGCTGTTAACATTCATTCAATCAGGAGGCCAGCAACAGGCAACATCTTCTCTAACGAAGCTCCTGCACATCTACCTCCTTCAACACGCTACTCACCTAACGTCTTCTACTGAGCAGCTCCCCACCACACGACATCTCCAACACCAGACTGTCTATCATATAACTTATATATTATACAAGAAAACCACATTAGAGTTTCCTTCCATCCTGAGTGCTAGACAACATTAATATCTCGATACCCCTACAATGGTGACTCCCGGAGATTAGCACTCACACAGGATGGAGGAGACACTGATCACGCTCCCAGTCTTCAAGCAGACACCGGCTCCTCTTCCTGCCTCACGCACCACATTCTGACGACCCCAGCACACCCGTCATGCCTCAGACGCCGACCTCGGCCCAGCAATAACCCCTGATGCGGCCTCTGTTCCTGAATCCGGACCCACACACACCATCTTTTCTCCCTCAGGTACTCCCTGCTAATGTCCTGCACCCTGCTGCTGTCGTGGACCCAGCTGCTGTCACGAGCCCTAATCCGCTTCTGCTGACGCAGCCCCTGCTCCTGACCCAGGCCCACACACACCCCAGCAGGCGCATCTGACGACCCTGTACCTGTCGTGAGGGAAGCATAACATTCATCGCCTCCACACACCCTTTTTCTCCCTTCTCCCACAGATAGTGTGTATCTAGACAGTTGTATTTCAGCGATCGGCTCATCACGCCATCGCCGTTGGCTCACATGAGGCATGCACCGCCCTGTCTGCCTCACATGTGCTAAGCAACTCTACAGACAACAAGTCTCCTACACCGCCTGGAGGGAGGGGGAGTATTGTAGTGGACGTCTCCCCTACAACTGCCTACAACTGCGTAGTCACAGCCACCACCTGCGACCGCCTTCCCTAGCAACCAACCAGATGTTACCGTTGCTTAGCAACGGAACTAGTGACCGGCGACTTCTCGGGTTTTCCCAACATGACTCATAGCGGCTGCTGCTGGGTATATAAGCTCTGTCTCTCCATTGAGATTCATTCTGACCATTCTTCTTGAACAAGCAACACCTCCTCCTCCACCGCTGCCTGGCTGCCTTCGCTCCTCCTCGCCTGCCTGGCGGCCCTCGCTCCCGCCAGCGAGCATGGCGACCCACCAGCTGTCCTTCTCTGAGCTTCCTCACCAACCAACTCTCATTCTGCCCATCTTCCTGAACAAGCAACACCTCCTCCAGCAAGCTCCACGCTGTTAGCATTCATTCAATCAGGAGGCCAGCAACAGGCAACATCTTCTCTAACGAAGCTCCTGCACATCTACCTCCTTCAACACGCTACTCACCGAACGTCTTCTACTGAGCAGCCCCTCACCAGACGGCACCTCCAGCACCAGACTGTCTATCATATAACTTATATATTATACAAGAAAACCACATTAGAGTTTCCTTCCATCCTGAGTGCTAGACAACATTAATATCTCGATACCCCTACAAGCTCTTTGAAGAAAAAGAGATAGAATCCGCATACATGAAAGAGTGGTAAAAAAAAAGTATTTCAAATATCAGAAGAAAAAATGAGCAATTTGACGAGGATCACGAGAATCATATCTGCAGAGAGATTGCTGAAAATATAAATAGGATAACTCCATGCCATGTGGTGGACAAAACCAGGCTCAACACAATAGAACAAATTACAGAAGGATAACTGTTACACTACCTCAGACAAAGTAAAGAAAAAGAACTAGGATTCACAAAAATCACAAGAAATATGATCCTATACCTACCCAACAACTGTACGCAAAAATTAAACTCAGCATTGGCAAGTGGATACTTCATTGACGCATTCAAAAACGCAAAAATCATATTCATACCGAAACCAGCCAAAGACCTCACTCAAATAATTAACTACAAACCGATTTCTCTACTTGAAGTCAAGGAAAACTATTTGAAAAGCCAATTAATATGAGAATCGGAAAACACAGGAGCGAAAACGGACTACTAAACCCCAGACAACATGGATTCACTGAAAGAAAGGGAACACATACTGCACTAACCATAATCACTGAAACGTTAGCCAAAAAGAAAGCAGAAAGAAACCAAGTCAATATTGTATTAAGAGACGTTAAGAAAGCGTTTGATAAAGTATGGTAGCTAGGATTAAAATTTAAACTGCTTCAATTACATCTTCCAGCTATATAGGACCACCCATAGAACTGGAAAGTGGAGTACCCCAAAGTAGTGTCCTTTCACCCACACTGTATAAAATCTAAACCGGAGACCTACCAGAATCAGGTCCCTACAGTGAATACATAAGTTTTGCAGACGATATCACAAAAATCATCACATACCCAACAAGTTCAAAATAATACCAATTGCTAAAATGACCCCATTATAGTAGATAATAAAGTATTTCCATATGCCATGGAAGGCACTGTCCTAGGGCTGAAGATAACAACAAAAGGCTACGAAACATTCATCACCAAAAACTAGCAAAAACCTGAAACATAGTAATTAAATTAAAACGCTTCAGAAGCCTGTCAGTAAAAAACAAGTTAAAGTATTGGGCCCCCTTGTTGTTTGTCTATTTCATTAATAACATGGCAGAAGCTATACACTCCCCCATGCCAAGTTATTTAGGGAAATTAAGAGCCAAACAGACTGTGAAGAGCTGCAGAAAGATCTCGAGCTTCAAGAATGGTCGAGGAAATGGCTGCTAAAATTCTATGTCACGAAGTGCAAAAGGATGCACCTGGGTCATGCCAATAGTAAGGAGGAATATCACATGTCCCAACAAGACGAAAAGACTGCATTAATTGAGACTGAATGTGAAATGGACCTGGATGTGTATTGTATAT
>NW_024746247.1:0-9362 GCF_018991925.1 Homarus americanus
CTATTAACACAGTCTCCTCGGTTCAGTTACTTAAAAAACAACGGTATTTAAAATAAGATATGAGAATGCGTGAAATGTCATCAGTTGCGAAGGCTGATTGAATATATGAGGGTAAAAAGTAACCTAATTATAGTCAAAATGTGACAAGGAAAGGGTAGATAAGAGAACTGAAGATGAATGAAATGTGTTCAGTCAAGCTTATATGAGGGTAAGAAAAATAAATCAGTACTTAGGTATCAAAGGATCTCTGATGACGGAGACCTAGAGAATGCCTCTAAGCAACATTTGGGTCAGACTTGGGATCGTATGACCCGTACAGAGTCAGACAATATCCTGCACAAAGTTCGCCTCCACAAGCAATATCCTTCAGTCCCTTAAGGTGTAGGCTCCTCTGTCTTTCTGCCACACAGGCAATACCAAAAAAAAATTAACATGAAATACAATATCACATTATTTAGTACATACAGTATAATTTTGTGTATGTGTGTAATAATAATAATAACAATCAACGATTTAATAAGATAACGTGGCAGCCCGAAGGCTGAAATACAATGAACAGAGGTCATAGGTTACATATGGTGGAAGCGGAAGTGGGTCATTGGATTGACAAAAGTTTTCAATACAAAATATAAGAAACAAAGAGTCAACATATAGATTAACTATAGATTTGGTAATGTTTGAGCTGGACTTGTAAACATTCTTGTGATCTGATGTTGGGTCCCACTGTCTGGATAGCCGTTGCGTCATGAAAAAATGGCAGATGAAATTCAATGTGGACAAATGTAAAATACTTAGTCTAGGGATGTAAACAGAGAAACCAAATATCAGATGAACAACGATGTTATAGAGAAATCCGAATGTGAGAAAGATTTAGGAGTAATGATAAGTAGGAATCTTAAGCCAAGTAAACAATGTTTATTTGCTCAAAACAAGGCTACTAAAAGTACTGGTTCATACAAAGGAATGTTTGTTACAAAACTAGAGGTCATCCTGAAACTGTATCTTGAGCTTGTGAAACCTCACTTGGATTAAGCAGTTCAATTCTTGTCACCGTATTTCAAAATGGATATAGAATCTCTGGAAAGAATTAAGAGGGAATGACAAGATTAATTCCGGGCACGAGGAACCTCGAGTACAGAGACAAGTTAAAGCATCTTAATTTGCACTCCTCGAGAAACGTAGAGTGAGGGGCGATATGATAGAGGTGTATAAATGGAAGTCAGGGCTAAACAAAGGGGACATAACAAAGGTACTCAAACTATCCAGCCAGGAGCAAACTCGTAATAATGGTTTTTAAATTAGACAAATTTAGATTTAGGGTCGAAATAGGTAAACATTGGTTTGGAAATAGAGTAATGGATGAATGGAACAAGTTACCAAACATCATTATTGACTCGAATACGAAGGATAGCTTCAAATATAGGTTGGATGGATATATGAGCAAAAGGGGTTGGGTGTAAATGGGACTGCCCAGTATGGGTAATAGGCCGCTGCAGTTTCTCCACTCTTATGTTCCTATGTTTTTATACCTGGGTTGTTAATCCACTACCTCACTACAGCTGCAGATGCACCAAATGGTCGGGTAGGTCCTCAAGCTCAAACAGGGTGTTGGAGAAGGTTCTTGTTCCTCAGTGATGAAGTTAGGAATTCATAGTTCCTCACCTGAGTGGAGAAGGACCATCATTTCTCCTGATGTAGTTAGGAGTCTTACTTTGCTTCTCATCCAGTGTTGGTGGTGGGGAGTGTACAGTGGACAGGTGTCAACATTGACCTCTAAGCACTGATTGTCACTCTAACAGTTGTTTCTTTACTTTCAAATTGAAATTGTCATTTTTATATCACTTGTGGGTTGATGGTCAATCTTTGCACTGTACTGTTGGTGGAAGGATGTTGATAAATCTAGATGGGGAGGAGGAAATGGGGAAGAGTGCCCGACAAACAGGCTGGCAGCTGTCTCCATGGTCAAAAGATCACGGGCAGCGCCGACATCCTCACCTATGAAGGCTGGAGACGAGTGAGTAGTTTTTTTTTTTTTGCCGCTTACAGCAGCTACTTTATAGTGCCACTCGGCTCCTGTGAGCAGTAGCGCAAAAAAGATTACAAGTGAGTTTAACAGGTCATAATAATTAACCCCGTTGTCAGGATATTATAGCACTGAATGTTACAATATTTCAATTACATTATTTTGTTTAATTCTGCCATAAGGGTAACTTATTCACAAATGCTTGAGTAGTACAGGCGTGTGAGGCAGTATGTCTGTACCGCTGTTATTACATTGCGTGAAATGATGAAAGCACATTGTGTATTTGGTTTTCTATACATGAGAACTGATATAGTTACTAGGAATGCAAAAAAAGTGGGTGCAATCTTAATATGTCGACTACTCTTGCCATTAGAGATGAAGTGTTGTGCCATTTCACACACGATGTGCTTGAACCTTCCTAAAGGTTCTATCTTCCTGATCGAGGACGTAGTGTGACTTTATATTTCTTTTACTTTACATTTAGTCTTGCCCATCTGCTTGAGGAACATACTGCCAGAGGTACTTATATCTAACCTTAATCTAGCAGTTACAACATCTTGTAATCTAGTAGTCTTTTACTTACTCCGCTTATACATGTTTTCTTGATACATCTCATCATGATGGCTATGGATCGACTCGTGCTAGCTGCATGACCTACTTGCGTCATATTCATCAATAAGTTCTTTCTAATTACAGTTTTAGGGTTCTTTTGACAGACCCCGATTGTATTTAACGGTGTCTTTGTTAGACGCGAAGTTTGCTTGAAACATCAACTCTGTCATGTTTTATGAGGCCTATGAGGAGGGATCACAACAGTTTGACCTTGACACCCCAGTCAATGAGTACGTATATTTGTGTCTGGCTGGAGACAAGAGCGTGACAGCGAGTTGAGGGTGTCATGGGCAAATAGTGAGAGATAGAGAGAGTCAGTGATGATGAGACTGTCAGTGACAGTGGTTTCAATGAATTTAATAGCTTTTAGTATAGCAACTCATTCAGTTTGTAAGTGGATGCCAGTTGTTAATTCTAACTCCTTTTCAATTATATTTACCGTTAAGTTGAGTCACAACAATAGCACTTCCAGCCCTCCACAGGCAGTGTTAGAGATCCATCAGTGTAGATGAATTCTGTGTGATGTATCATCAGTCTGGAGAGTGTGCATGTGTTCAAGAGCTTCTCACTTTGGCAGTGTGTTGGAGATAAATACTTTGTATAATTAATTTTTAGCGGATATGTCGGTATTGTGATATCAGAGGAACTGTCCGCCAGGGTGAGCAAAGGAAGCGCTGTTGTGTCTCAACTTTGTTACAGATGGTCTAGTCCAAACATCTTCATATGTGTGGCATGTAGTTTGGATCATTTAGACAATCCCATAGGTTCATACATTCTTTCAATTTTAAGAAAACTTGTTATCAGGATCACCGCAGAAGCCTCAGGACTATTATGAGGTTGCCTTTAATTATTCTATCTTTATCACTGGGTATACCTACAGTAGTTCTTTCCTCATATTTAGTACTTTGGTGCTCTTTGGACATTCTAGGATAATTCTGAGGGCATTATTGCATTTCTCGATCTTGTCAATGTGCAGCACCATTTGAAAGGACCAGGGCTGGTGCGTGGTAATCTGCTCAGAGATCTTATATGGGCTAGGTACATTGTTTTAACAATTCTAATATTAGCACCATAGTGCAGGCTGTACCCACTACACTTCTCTAAGAGGTCTCAGTCTGTGGTATTGCCGGGTTAGCTGTTGTATGGCAGGTAAGGTACAAAGGACAGGGAACACCAAGATATTTAAAAGAAACATAGTCAACCAGGTGTTGTTACCTATCTTGAACAGCGGGGCCGCGTTTGCAGTTACCAGCTTGTTTTGTTGAACACCTTAGTTTTTCTCGGTGGAGATAATAATAAGACCGAGGTTCTCACAGGCTGCGTATACATGGTTCAGGGGTGGTTTGCATTTTCACGATGAGTTTAATTATGTATAAGAATATCATCAGCATAGCTGATTGAGATATTGCTGGGGTTGTCTGGTATTAAATTTAATATGCATTCTAAGAACATTGAACAAAGTGGGGCAATGCCTCCTGTAAGGGGTACCAAGTTACATATCTTCTTCACTTTTAGCAACCTAAAACAGTGCAGCAGCCCTTCTGGCTGATTTAGGTAACCACTTATCCAGTGTAACAGCCTACCTCCTATATCCATTTGGCTGGATTCGTACAATATCAGTTTACTTAATTGGCAATATCAAATGCAACTTTTGGTCAAGAAATGTGGTGTATCTGTGCCTTTTCATCACCATGCACAGTTAAAGATATGGTGATGCAATTATATACCTTTACCATAGGTGAAGCCATTTATGTTAGGAGACATGTGTTCTCTGATTCTATATAAGAGTCTGCCATTTGTGTTAAGCCTTGGGTTAATAATTTGCTCTCTCTCTCTCTTTCTCTGTATATATATATATATATATATATATATATATATATATATATATATATATATATATATATATATATATATATATATATATATATATATATATATATATATATATATATACCTATTACCTCATTAGTCGGTGTTTGAACCCTGGACTTCTACGTGTGGTAGCGGTGGTATCAGGTAGCGATCCTGTTCCTCCCAGAATCCCGGGTTCCATTCCCGACACGTGAGATTGTGTTTATATATATATATATATATATATATATATATATATATATATATATATATATATATATATCTATATATATATATATATATACATATATATATATATATATATATATTTTTTATATATGTGTATATATATAAATATATATGTGTATGTATGTGTATATGTGTTGTGTTGTTTTTTATATATATACATATATATATATATATATATATATATATATTTGTATATATATTTAAATATATATATATATATATATATATATATATATATATATATATATATCTTTTGTGTAAATCACAATGAAAACGTGGATAAGATAAATCTGATAAATCACAGGAAAATGAAACACTGAGCACCTTAGCTTTGTCTTTATTCAAGACATCTTCAGAGGCAACTGGATTACATGGACAGAGAGCTTAAATATAGGTGACCTTAAAACAAGTCAGGTCATAATATATATATATATATATATATATATATATATATATATACAAATATATATATATATATAATATATACACATATATATATATATATATATTTATATATATATATATATACAAATATATAAAATATATATATATATATATATATATATATATATATATATATATATATATATATATATATATATATATATATATATATATATATATATATATATATATATATATATATATATATATATACAAATACATATATACAAATATATATATATATATATATATATTTATATATACATGAACTTTTTCCAATAACTCGGTATGGCCATTTTAAAAGCACGCTTTTTTTGTCTTACAATACGGAAGGCTTCATCCACTTCAACTTTTTATAGAACTGATCCAAAGCCCACCCATGACCATAAGAATATCTTAATATTACCATTTCACAAAAATTTCTCACACTTTCCTTCACAACTAAAAACCTGGAACGTCAATGTGGCATTAAAAAACTCATGGACTGTTAAACAAATATTAATCAAGAACTCCCCCAACAACACAATTGGTTGCATTTATAAAGTTCCTTGCAAGGAATGTAATATGTTTTACTTAGGCCAGACAGGTAAAGTTCTTGCAACTAGAATTATGCAACACAAATACAGTGTTAGGACAGGCCAGGAATCCAATGCTCTGTTTGTTAATTTGAGGGATAACAAGCATTGCATTGACTGGGATAATGCCTCCTCAATATTACCTTGTAATTCAATTGATAGTAGGAACATCATAGAATCTAGTCTTATTAAACATACCGAAGCATTCAACATGAATTTGAGTAATGGCCTGTACAAACTGGACAATTTTGTAATTAAGAAGATTTGTAATCAGGTGAGAAAGTTGGGTCACCTTACCCTCTGACCTGACCACCAACCGTTGTGTGCTATTTAAAGATTAGTAGGGTCATTACCTAATACCTGACCATTATGGACCTGGTCTCACCCTCCTCTGTATATATACACCTTGGTTTGTATTTCTCTTTAGTCTGTACTCACCCCTGAAGATGTGAATTACACGAAAGCGCTTGGGAACTTCGTGTTTTCTTCTTTCCTGTGGTTATCAGCATATACCTAGATCACGCGCACCTACAGTGATTTACTTGCATATATATATATATATATATATATATATATATATATATATATATATATATATATATATATATATATATATATATATAGATATATATATATATATAGATATAGATATATATATATATATATATATATATATATATATATATATATATATATATATATATATATATATATATATATATATATATATATATATATATATATATATATATATATAGATATATAGATATATATAGATATATATATATATATATATATATATATATATATATATATATATATATATATATAAAGAGAGAGAGAGAGAGCATATTATTTATTTGGAATATGGTATCATTATGACTCATGTTTATTATTATTTTTATTATTATTATTATAGGTGGTCAAATAGTGAGGTGGAAATCTCGAACCCTGTGACACAACACCAAATTGACAAACATCAGTTCGGGGTAGGTGTTACATGTTACTTTATTTTTATTTTTTCTATCGAAGCTCTTCTAGTTAAATATTCCGTAGAATTTTATTATAAAGCGATAACGCCGTCAGTATTTCAAACAGTCTTCACTCCCACTACGTATTTAACCAATGAAGCCGTTATGAAAGATCTCACCTCTTATAATACTGTTTCTGTGCGTATGTTGTACTGAGAAGTCGTCCTTAATTTGCTGATCGATACTGTTTTAGCGAATCAGAGTGAATTAGAAGCCAAGAGTCAGATCAAAGGTTTCTTGTCTATGAAGAGTTAATGATGTCAGATAAGAGTAAAATATAATGTTGTGCAATTATCTCAATATATGAGTACTTCCTATAGTTTTCGAATTAATTTATTCTGTGTGTACTGAAGAAAATACCCGGATTCGGTTAAATGTAAGAATTGTGGTCGCTAAAGCCTCGACTTAATGGTTTAGTGTACTTAGGTGTGTTTAAATTGTTGAAATGATGCAAGGTCTCTTTGCACGACATGTGATTTTACAAATGATTAGGGAGTAAATCATGAAAGCCATTAGTGTAATTGCTGTAGGTTTCTTGTCTATGAAGAGTTAATGGTTTAGTGTACTTAGGTGTGTTTAAATTGTTGAAATGATGCAAGGTCTCTTTGCACGACATGTGATTTTACAAATGATTAGGGAGTAAATCATGAAAGCCATTAGTGTAATTGCTGTAGGTTTCTTGTCTATGAAGAGTTAATGATGTCAGATAAGAGTAAAATATAATGTTGTGCAATTATCTCAATATATGAGTACTTCCTATAGTTTTCGAATTAATTTATTCTGTGTGTACTGAAGAAAATACCCGGATTCGGTTAAATGTAAGAATTGTGGTCGCTAAAGCCTCGACTTAATGGTTTAGTGTACTTAGGTGTGTTTAAATTGTTGAAATGATGCAAGGTCTCTTTGCACGACATGTGATTTTACAAATGATTAGGGAGTAAATCATGAAAGCCATTAGTGTAATTGCTGTAGCTTGAACTTAATACAAAGGAATTTTGAGTGGCCAGTAATAAAATCTTGCCACCCTAAAGTACACGGTTCATAGACTTTATCCGCTGTTCACAAAGAAAAAAGGATAAATTCCGAATTGACAGGTAGTCGTGCAGATAGAGTCCAGTATTTCTCAAACTGGGGGCCATGGCCCCCAAAGGGATCACAGCAAGATTTTAGGTGGGCCATGGCAGGCTAGTGTAAGTAGTACATGTTTGGAGAAAATGTGGAAACTCTGATTCAACTTTTTTTTTTTTACTTTACCTTGTTAGGCGAGAAATCTTTTTTTTATTTGTCTTTTTTTGTCATTGTGTGTAATCATAATACCCATACGGTACAGTTTTGATATTTACTTAGTATGGATCAGCAGCTAGTTTTTCATTTCCAACGGATTCGCTCAGATTGCACGATTCTAGTTCCTGTTCGGACGAATTCCTTGATCTCAGAACGATTCTGCTGCTAGAGACCTCTATGAAGAAAAGTCTCTGACTGTATTCTGGTGCTCAATGTATCAGTCATATGCAAAAGTTAGTGAGATCTCACTTCGAGTTCTCTTGCCATTTTCTCCTACTTATTCATGTGAATCTGGTTTCTCCACCTTCTTCAAATAGAAAATAAAAGCCGAAACCGGTTACATGTGGACCCAGACTGTATTAACCTCGAATCAGTCGACTGACTGAAAGGAAACAATGTCATCCATCCCATTGAACTGTAACAAAATATGCATTCTGTTTGATGATTGTAAACATTAAAATAAAGGAAGAGAACCAAACAGTTTATTTTCATCATTATTTGTGAGGGGCTTGGGAGAGAACTGAAGGGGGGCCACGAGGATGATGAGAGTTCCTCATGGGAGGAATGAAGTGAACAAGTTTGAGAAACACTGAGATAGACCCTCACACGGCATGGGTGATGACAACACCCCTTGACAAAAGCCAGGAGAGGAATAAAAGTGATGTGTAGCTTCATGAGACGAGTAAGTTCTGGAAGACGGTATTTCGGGTCAGCAGACGTCATTGATCTCATCATATCTAGCTTTTTATCTTTCTTAAACCATCTGTTTAGCCAGGGTCGAACATCTAATAGCAGGGGTTGCCTGCTCGTAGTTCTTGTCGGGTTATGTAAATATAAAGTAATATAAACAATATGAATATATAAATAATGCAATATTACAATAATTATACTCAGAATTAAGGGTGGGTACCTCACTGGACGGCTGCATGAGGGATTAACCTGTTGAGCTAAGCAGCATCCGGATCATAAAACCAGTTTCAAAAGATTAGCTGAAATCTACCAAAGACGTTTTCAGAAAAGTAACAACAACTTAATAAAACCAACAGCAGCTATAACGACAACAACTACGGTGAAAATCAGGAGCAATAACTATGACGAAAATGACCAACAAAAATAACAATAGCGACAATGACAAATTATTGACTACAGTGGTAAGAATATACAGACTGGTGAAAGTTGGAATATATTAAACATAAGAACATAAGAAAATAAGGAGTCTGCAATAGGTTGGTTGGCCTGTGCATGGCAGCTCCTGTCGAGAGTTACTACCACTCTCTTTCATCCATGAATCTA
>NW_024746248.1:0-32686 GCF_018991925.1 Homarus americanus
CCTGGGAATTTCCAGAGGTGTACCTGGGAGTGTCAGGATGTACCTGAGAGTGTCACAGGAGTACCTGGGAGTGTTGGGAGGTGTACTTGGGAGGTGAGAGGTACCTAGAGTATCGGAGGTTTACCTGGGAGTGTTTGTTGTACCTAGGAGTGTTTGGAAGTGTAACTAGGAGGTGAGAAGTGTAACTGGGAGGTCAGAGGTACCCATGGTCGGAGGCACCTGGAGTGTGAGGGCGTTCCTGGAGTGTCGGAGGTGTGATCTGGGAGGTCAGAGGTGCACCGGAGGTCAGGAGGTGTACCTGGGAGTGTCAGAGGTGCACCTGGGAGGTTAGGAGATGCACCTGGGAGTGTCAGAGGTGTATCTGGGAGTGTTTGGACGTGTACCTGGGAGGCAGAGGTGTACCATGGAATGGAAGGGAGGACCCAGACTGCTGGGAGGTGTACCTTGGGAGTGTCAGAGGTGTACCTGGGAGTGTCAAAGGTGTACCTGGGAGTGTCAGAGGTGTACCTGGGAGGCTCAGAGGTGGCACCTAGGAGTGTCAGAGGTGTACCTGGGAGTGTCCGATGTGTACTTGGGAGGCCGGTTGTACCTGCAAGTGTCGGAGGCGGACCTGGGAGGCCGGAGGTGTACCTGGGAATAAAAAGAGGTGTACCTGGGAGTGTCAGAGGCGTACCTGGAATGTCAGAGATATACCAGGGAGGTCAGTGAAGCACCTGGGAGGTCAGGAGGTACCAGGAGGCCGAGGTACCTGGGAATTTAGAGGTGAAACAGGGAGGCTTGAGGAGCACCTGGGAGATCAGAGGTGTACCTGGGAGCATCAGGTGTACCTGGGAGCATTTGAGTACCTGGAGTGTCAGAGGTGTACCTGGGAGCATCAGAGGTACCTGGGAGTGTCAGAGGTGTACCTGGGAGTGTCTGAGGTGTACCAGCATTGTCTGAGGTGTGTAACTGACAGTGTCAGCGGTGAACCTGGGAGGTTGCACCCAGTGTTAGAGGTGTATTAGGGAGGACAGATGAGCACCTAGGAGGGGAGGTGTACCTGGGAGCAAGTCAGAGGTGTACCTGGAGGTCAGAGGTGTTCCTGGGAGGTCATGGGTGTACCTGGGCATTTCCAGAGGTGTACCTGGGAGGTCAGAGATGTACCTGAGGAGTGTCACAGGAGCACCTGGGAATATCGGGAGGTGTACCTGGGAGGTCAGAGGTGTACCTGGGAGTCTCAGGAGAAACAGGGAGGTCAGGAGGAGTGATCCAGGAGGTCAGAGGTGTACCTGGGAGTACTCAGAGGTGTACCTGGGAGTATCGGAGGTGTACCTGGGAGGTCAGAGGTGTACCTGGAGTATCAGAGGCACCTGGAGTGTCAGGAGGTGTACCTAGGAGGTCAGGGGTGCAACTGGGAGTGTCGAGGTGTAACTGATTGTCAGAGGTGTACCAGGGAGTGTCAGTGGACCCCCAGAGTCTCAAAGGTGTACCTGGGAGTATCAGAGGTAATTTTGGAATATCGGAGGTGTGCCCTGGAACATCGGAGGTGTACCTAGGAGGCCAAAGGTGTACCTGGGAAGTCAGAGGTACTGGAGTGTCAGAGGTGTATCTGGGAGGTCATGATGTACCTGGAGCAATCTGAGGTACCTGGGTGTGTCAGACGTGTGCCTTGGAGTGTCAGGAGGTGCACTTGGGAGTGTTAGAGGTGAACCTGGAGGTCTGAGGTACCTGGAGTGTCTGGAGGTGTACCTGGCTGTGTCTGAGGTGTACCTGGGAGTGTCTTGAGGTACCTGGAGTGTCAGAGAAGTACCAGGGAGTGTCATGAGTACCTGGGAGTAGGAGGTGTATTAGGGAGTGTCGGACGGTACCTGGAGTGTCAGGAGGTGTACCACGGAATGTCAGTGGAGTACCTGGGACTGTCAGAGGTACTCCAGAGGCCAGAGGTGTGGCCTGGGAGGCTGAAGTGGTGCACCTGGGAGGTTTGAGGTGTGGAGTGTGAGTAAAGTGTACCTGGGAGGTTTGGAGGTGTAACGGGGAGGCCGGAGGTGCACTTGGGAATGTCAGAGTTGTACTTAGGAGGTCAGAGGTGTGTGTATCTGGGAGGCTGTAGTGGATGTACCTGGGAGGCGTACCTGGAGTGTCAGACGTGTGCCTAGGGAGGCCAGGAGGCGCACTTGGGAGGCCAGAGGTGAACCTGGAGTGTCTGAGGTGTACCTGGGAGTGTATACCTGGGCTGTGTCTGAGGTGTACCTGGCATTGTCTGAGGTAACTGACACTGTCAGCGGTGTACCTGGGGGAGGTTGGGGCGGAACCACCTAGGAGTGTTAGAGGTGTATTAGGGAGTGACAGAGCACCCAGGGAGTGTCAAAGGTGTACCTGGGAGTGTCAGGAGGTGTTCCTGAGTGTCAGGAGGTGTTCCTGGGAGGCCAGAGGTGTACCTGGGAATTCCCAGAGGTATACCTGGGAGTGTCAGAGATGTAATCTGAGAGTGTCACAAGAGTACCTGGGAGGCCAGGAGGTGCACTTGGGAGCAGGAGAGGTGCACCCAGGAGCATCGGAGGTTTAATTTGGAGGCCTGAGTTGTACCTGGGATGTCGGAGGTACCTGAAGGTCTGAGGTGCACTTTGGGAGGCCAGAGGTACCTTAGAGGCTCAGAGGTGCACCTGGAGGCTCAGAGGGCACCTGGGAGGCCGGAGGCACCTGGAGTGTGAGAAGTGTACCTGGGAGTGTCGGAGGTGTACCTGGAGTGTGAGAAGTCTTCCTGGGAGTGTCGGAGGTACCTGGCTGTGTCTGAGGTGCACTGGCATTGTCTGAGGTGTAACTGACAGCGCCGAAGCCGGGGGCACCTGGGAGTGTCAGGAGGTACCTGGGAGGCCAGAGGTGTACTTTGGGAGTGTCAGGAGGTGTACCTTAGAGCATCAGAGGTACTCTGGGAGTGTCAGGAGGTGTACCTGGGAGTGTCGGAGGCACCTGGGAGGCCAGAAGTGTACCTGGGAGGCCAGGAGGTGTACCTAGGAGGCCAGAGGTGTACCTGGGAAGTCAGGAGGTGTGCCTCTTGAGTGTCAGGAGGTGCATCTGGGAGGCCGAAGGATGTACCTGGAGTGTCTGAGGTGTACCTGGGAGGCCACACGCGGGCCCAGGAGTGTCAGGAGGTGCACTTGGGAGTGTTAAAGGTGAACCTTGGAGTGTCTGAGATGTACTTGGGAGGTTCCGAGGTACCTGGCTGTGTCTGAGGTACCCGGCATTGTCTGAGGTGTAACTGACAGTGCACAGCGGTGTACCTGGGAGGCGAAGTGGTGCACCTGGGGAGTGTTAGAGGTATTAGGGAGTGACAAAGGAGCACCTAGGAGGTCAGAGGTGTACCTAGGAGGCCGGGAGGTGTACCTGGGAGGCTGGGAGGTGTTCCTGGGGAGTGTCAGAGGTGTACCTGGGAATTTCAGAGGTGTACCTGGGAGTGTAAGAGATGTACCTGAGATTGTCACAGGAGTACCTGGGAGGTCAGGAGGTGTACCTGGGAGTGTCAGAGGTACCGGAGGAAGTCAGAGGTGCATTGGGAGGTCAGAGGTGTACCTGGGAGTGTCGGAGGTACCTGGGTGTGAGAAGTGTACCTGGAGCGTCGGAGGTGTTCCTGGGAGTGCCGGAGGTGTACTTGCAGTGTCAGCGGTGTACCTGGGGAGATGTGTACCACGGAATGTCAGTAGTACATGGGAGTGCCAAGCAGTGGTTTGGGTAGCCGAGGTGGGGGCCAGAACAGAGGGCTTGGAAGTGTCAGAGGTGTATTTCAAGGAGGTGTATTTGGTGAGTGAGCACCAGGTCTCGAGTCAGATATACCTGGGACTGTACATGCACCTGCATGCCCAGCAATCTGGGAACGCCCAAGTGCACAGATAAGGCAGACCTGGGAGTCAGGAGGTGCACTGAGCAACAGAGGCCTGGGAGTAAACAAGGCACCTGGGAGTGCGGAGGTACCTGAGCAGAAGCGTCGGAGGTGACCTGGGAGCAATGACAGTGCACTGGGAATGCAGTCAGAGGCACACTTGGGAGGCTCAGAGGCATCTGGGACAAGGGTGCTCCGGGAGTGTTCAGGCACCTGGGGAGTGCTCAGACGTGTGCCCAGGAGCGTCAGAGGTGCCTCAAGGTCAGAGGTGCACCTTGAGCAGTCTGAGGTACCTGAGTGCTGAGGCATCTGGTCAGTGTCTGCACCTGAACTGTCTGAGGTGTGACTGACAGCGTCATGTGTACCCGGGAGTGTCAGCTGCACCCGGGGAGTGCTAGGAGGCATCAGGAGTGACAGAGGAGGCATCTAGGAGTCGGAGGCCTGGGAGCAACAGAGGTGCCTTGGGAGGCCTGGGAGGCACCTGGCCAGGTACCTGGGAGCAAAACAGAGATGTGTTCTGAGAGTCACAGGAGTGCACCCAGGAGCCTGGAGTTTCACCTGGGAGGTGCCGGAGTTGCACCCAGGAGTGTCGGAAGTGCAATCCAGGAGGAGAGGTGGTCTGGGAGTGTCAGAGGTACTGGTGTCGGAGGTGCACCTGGGGAGTGCAGAAGTTCTTGGGAGTGTCGTGCACCCGAGGTCAGACAGGCACCTGGGAGACGTACTTCCGAGGTGCATCTGGGAGGTCGGGGAATTGGGAGGCCGAGGTGCACCACGGAATGTGTAAGGAGGACCCAGACTGAACAGGCCTGGAGTCAGCAGGCACCTGAGCCGAAGGTGCACTAGTCGAGGTGGGAGTGTCAGAGGTACCTTGAGGTGATTCGGGAAACTGAGGTGCACCTGTATGCCTATTGTATCTGCAAGTGCTCTGAGCAAGTGACCTGAGTCGGAGGTACCTGGGAATAGAGGTGTACCTGGGAGCATCAGGAGGCGCACCTGGGGAATGTCAGAGGGAGCACCAGGGAGCAGTCAGTGAGTATTCTGAGTGTCAGAGGTGTATCTAGAGTAAACAGAGTACCTGGGAGGTCAGAGGTGCACCTGGGAACTTCAGAGGTGAAACAGTACCTGAGAGGCACTATCATGTCAGAGGTGTACTCTGGAGTGTCTGAGGTGTACCTGAGATTGTCTGGAGGTGTAATTGACAGTGCCAGCGGTGCACCGCTGACACTCCCAGGCACACCGCTGACACTGTCAGACCCCCAGACAATGCCAGGTACACCTCAGACACTCCAGGCACACCCTCGACACTCCCCAGGCACACCCTGATACTCCCAGGTACACCTCTGACTCTCCCAGGCACACTGGATACCCCCCAGGTACACCTCTGATACCCCAGGCACACCCCTCTGATACTCCCCAGGTACCCTCACACCCCCTGTTTCACCTCTGAGATTCCCAGGCACACCCCTCTGACACTTGCAGTACACCTCTGACACTCCTAGGCACACCCTGACAATTCCCAGGCACTTCACCGACACCCCATGGGCCCTGACACCCCAGGCACGCCTCTGACACTCCAGGCACAACCCTCATTCCCAGGTAACACCTCCGACACTCCCAGGTCCGCCTCCGACACTTGCAGGCACAACCTCGACACTCCTAGTACACCTCGGACACCCCCAGGCACACCTCTGACACTAGGACACACCCCTGACACTCCCCAGGCACACCCCCACACACCCCAGGCACACCTCACACTCCCAGGCACACCTTGACACCCCCAGGACACAACTCTGACAGTCACAGGTCCCTCCCACCACATTCCGTGGCACACCTCTGACACCCCAGGCACACGTCCGACACCCCAGATACACCCCACACTAGGCCATCTCAACACTCCCCAGGCACACCTCTGACACCCCAGGTACACCTCCGACACTCCCAGGAACACCTCACACTCCCCAGGCACACCTCCCGACACGCCCAGGTACACCTCTACACCCCAGCCACACTTCTCACACTCCCAGTTACACCTCCGACACTCCCAGGTACAACCCGACACTCCCAGGCAAACCTCCGATACCCTAGGCACACCTCTGACACTCCCCAAGCACACCTCTGACACCCCAGGCACTCCCCAGACACCTCAGGCACATCTCTCTGACACCCCAGGCACACCTCTGAAATCTCCAGGCACACCTCTGACACTCCCCAGGCAGTACACCTCTGACACTCCCAGGCACTCCTGACACTCCCAGGCACACCTCCGACACTCCTAGGTACCCTCTGTCACTCCCTGATACACCTCTAACACTCGCGCACCGCCGACACTCCCAGGCACACCGCTGACACTGTCAGTTACACTCAGACAACCCCAGGTACACCCCAGACACACAGGTACACCTCAGACACTCCCAGGCACACCTCAGACACCCAAGGTGAACCTGACACCCCAAGTGCACCTCTGACACTCCTAGGCACACGTCTGACACTCCCAGGTACACCCCAGACACTCCCAGGTACACCGCTGACACTCCCAGATACACCTCTGACACTCCCAAGTGTACCCTCTGACATTCCCAGGTACACCTTCGACAATCTGAGTACACCTCCGACACTTGTGCACACTTCTCACACTCCCAGGTGCCACCTCTGACACTCCCAGGCACACTGCTGACACTCCCAGGTACACCTCTGACACCCCAGGCACACCTCTGACACTCCCCAGGCACACCCTCTGTCACCCCAGGTACATCTCTGACACCCCAGGTACACCTCACACCCCAAGCACACCTCTGACACTCTGCACACCTCCGACATTCCCCAGGCACACCTCCGACACCCCAGGCACACTTCCCACAATCCTGGGCACACCCCTGACACTCCCCAGGCACACCCCAGACACCCCAGGCACACCCTCACACCTCACAGGCACACCTCCTGACACTCCCAAGCACACCTCTGACACTTCCAGGCACACCCTGACACTCCCCAGGCACACACCTGACACCCCAGGTGCACCTTGGCACCCATGTACTCCACTGACATTCCCGTGCACATCTCACACTCCCCAGGCACCGCTGACACTGCCAGGCACACCTCCGACACCCCAGAACACCGGACACTCCCAGGCACACCCCCCACACTCCCAGGCACACCTGACACTCCCAGGTACACCCCCTGACACTCCTGCACACCTCTGACACCTGGAGGCACACCTCTGACACTCCCCAGGTACACCTCTGACACTCCCCAGGCACCCTGTGACAATCCCCAGGCACATCTCTCACACCCCAGGCACACCTCTGAAATTCCCAGGCACACCTCTCTGACACTCCCCAGGAACACCTCTGACACTCCCCAGGCACACCTCTGACACTCCTAGGTACAACTCTGACACCTCAGGTACCCTTGTCACTCCTCACACCTCTAACACTCCCGGTGCACCGCTGACACTCCAGGTACACCGCTGACACCGTCAGTTACACCTCAGACAATGCCAGGTACACCCCAGACACAGCCAGGCACACCTCAGACACCTCCCAAGCACATCTCAGACACTCCAAAGGTTCACCACACTCCCCAAGTGCACCTCTGACACTCCTAGGCCCACGCATGACACCCCAGGTACACCTCCTCAGACACTCCCAGGTACATCGCTGACACTCCCCAGATACACCTCTGACACTCCCAAGCCACCTCTGACATTCCCAGGTACACCTCTGACACTTAGGCACACCTCTGACACCCCAGGTACACTTTGACACTCCCCAGGCACACCTCCGACACCCCCAGGTACACCTCTGACACTCCCAGGTACACCTCTGATACCTAAGGCACACCCTGACACTCCCAAGACACACCTCTGACACCCCAGTGGACACCTCTGACACTCCCAGGTACACCGCTGACGCTGTCAGTTACACCTCAGACAATGCCAGGTACACCCCAGACACACAGCCAGGCACACCCGACACTCCCAGGAAGACTTCACACTTGGTACACCTCCGGCACTCCCAGGTACACCTCTCACACCCCAGGCACACCTCCGACACTCCCGGCACACCCTCTGACACTCCCAGGCACACCTCTGACACTCTAAGGCACACCCTTGACACCCCAAGCACACCCTGACACTTCCAGGCACACCCGACACCCCAGGCAACCCGACCCCAGGTAAAACCTCCGATACTCCTAGGTACACCTCTCACACCCCACACCTCTAACACTCCCAGGCACTCTTGTGACACTCAGGTACATCTCTGACACTCCCAGGTACACCTCTGAAATTCCCAGGTACACCTCTGACACTCCCCAGAACACCCTCTGACACTCCGAGGCACACCCTCTGACACCCTTGCGGCCACCTTGACACTCCTCAGGTACCCTCTGTCACTCCCTAACACACCCCACTCCCAGGCACCGCTGACACTCCCAGGTACACCAATGACAGTGTCAGTCACACTCAGACAAATGCCAGGCACACCTCAGACACAGCCAGGCATACCCTCAGACACTCTTGCGCACACCTCAGACACCCAAAGTTCACCCTCCTGACACCCTCCCCAAGCACCCTCTGACACCCTAGCACACGTCTGACACCCCAGGCACACCTCAGACACTCCCAGGCACACCTCCTGACACTCCCAGGTACACCTCTGAAATTCCAGGCCACACCTCCCAACCTCCCGTGCCTCTGGCCTCCCAGTACACCTCTGACACTCCCAGGTACACCTCTGACACTCCTAGGTACTCCTCTGTCACTCCCTAATACACCTCTAACACTCCCAGGTGCACCGCTGACACTCCCAGGTACACCGCTGACACTGTCAGTTACACCTCAGACAATGCCAGGTACACGTCAGACACAGCCAGGTACACCTCAGACACTCTCAGGTACACCGCTGACACTCCCAGGTACACCTCTGACACTCCCAAGTACACCTCTGACAGTCCCAGGTACTCCACTGACATTCCGTGGTACACCTCTGACACTCCCAGGTACATCGCTGACACTCCCTAATACACCTCTAACACTGCCAGGTACTCCTGTGACACTCCCTGGTACTTCTCTGAAACTCCCAGGTACACCTCAGATACTCCGAGGTAAACCTCAGACACAGCCAGGTACACCTCAGACACTCCCAGGTACACCTTAGACACTCCAAGGTTCACCTCTGTCACTCCCAAGTGCACCTCTGACATTCCTAAGCACACGTCTGACACTCCCAGGTACACCTCAGACACTCCCAGGTACATCGCTGACACTCCAAGATACACCTCTGACACTCCCAAGTGCACCTCTGACATTCCCAGGTACACCGCTGACACTCCTAGGTACACCTCCGATATTCCCAGGTACACCTCCGATATTCCAAGGTACACCTCTGATACTCCCAGGTACACCTTTGAGACTCACATGGATTCCACTGACACTCCCTGGTACACCTCTGACAATCCCAGTTACACCTCCGACACTCCCAGTTACACCCCTGACACTTTCAGGTACACTTCTGACACTCCCAGGTACACCTCTGATATCCCAGGTACACCTCTGACACTCCCAGGTACACTTCCGATACTCCCAGGTACACCTCTGATAATCCCAGGTACACCTCTGACACTCTGAGTACACCTCAGCCTCCAGGTATACGCCGATATTCCCAGGTACACCTCCGATACTCCCAGGTACACCTTTGAGACTCCCAGGTACTTCACTGACACTCCCTGGTATACCTCTGACATTCCCAGGTACGCCTCTTGCACTCCCAGGTACACCTCTGTTATTCCCAGGTACACCTCTGACACTCCCAGGTCCGCCTCCGACACTCGCAGGTACAACTTCGACACTCCCAGGTACACCTCGGACACTCCCAGATACACCTCTGACACTCCTAGGTACACCTCTGACACTCCCAGGTACACCTCTGACATTCCGTGGCACACCTCTGACACTCCCAGGTACACGTCCGACACTCCCAGATACACCTCTGACACCTCCCAGGTACATCTCTGACACTCCCAGGTACACCTCCTGACACTCAGGCACACCTCTGAGCTCCCAGGTACACCTCTGACACTCTGGTACCTCTGACTCTCCAGGTACTTCACTGACACTCCTGGTATGCCTCTGACATTCCCAGGTACGCCTCTGACACTCCAGGTACCTCTCTTTTGTTCCCAGGTACCTCCGACACTCCAGGTCCGCCTCGCTTTGCTACAACTTCGACACTCCCAGGTACACCTCGGACACTCCCAGGTACACCTCTGACCTCCTGGTACACCTCTGACACTCCCAGGCACCTCTGACACTCCCAGGCACACCTTTGACACTCCCAGGTACACCTCTGACCTCCCAGGTACACCTCTGACAGTCCTGGGTCCTCCACCCATTCCGTGTACCTCCCACACTCCCAGGCTACATCCGCTCCCAGATACACCTCCTGACACTCAGGTATCTCCTAACACTCCCAGGTACACCTCTGACCTCCCAGGTACACCTCTGACACTCGGTGACACCTCTGACACTCCCAGGTACCTCCGACACTCCCAGGAACACTTCTCCCTCCCAGGTACACCTCCGACACGCAGGTACCTCTGACACTCCCAGTTACCTTCTCCACTCCTAGTTACACTTCCGCTCCTAGGTACAACTCCGACACTCCCAGAAGCCTCCCGTGCTCCCTAGGTACACCTCTACACTCCCAAGTACACCTCTGACCCCAGGTACTCCTGTGACACTCTCAGGTACATCTCTGACACTCCCAGGCACCTCTGAAATTCCCAGGTGCCTCTGACATTCCCAGGTACACCTCTGACACTCCCAGGACACCTCCGACACTCCCAGGTACACTCTGACCTCCAGGTCCCACACCTCTGACACTCCCAGGTGCACCTGACACTCCCAGGTACACTGCTGACACTGTCAGTCCACACACACTCAGACAATTGGTACACCTCAGACACAGCAGGTACACCTCCAGACACTCCAGGTACACCTCAGACACTCAGGTGCACCTCTGACACTCCCAAGTGCACCTCTGACACTCCTAGGCACGTCTGACACTCCCAGGTACACCTCAGACACTCCCAGGTACCGCCTGACACTCCCAGACACCTCTGACACTCCCAAAGTGTGCCTCTGACATTCCCAGGTACACCTTCGGCACTCCAGGTACACCTCCGACACTCCCAGGTACACTTCTCACACTCCCAGGTACACCTCCGACCTCCCAGGTACACCCTGACACTCCCAGGTACACCTCTGACACTCCCAGGTACACCTCCTGACCTCCCAGGCACCTCTGACACTCCCAGGTGCATCTCCTGACACTCCCAGGTGCACCTCCTCACACTCCCGGTACACCTCTGACACTCCAGGTACCTTGACACTCCCAGGTACACCTCTGACACTCCAGACACCACCTGCTACACTCCGTGCACACCTCCTGACCTCCCAGGTACACCCCTGACACTCCCAGGTGCACTTCTCACACTCCGTGGTACACCTCAACCTCCCAGGTACACCTCTGACACTGCCAGGTACCTCTGACCTCCCAGGAACACCTCCGACACTCCCAGTGCCACTTCTCACACTCCCAGGTACACCTCCGACACTCCCAGGTACACCTCTGACACACCAGGTACACCACACTGACACTCTAAGGTACCTCTGACCTCCCAGTACACACCTCTGACACTCCAGGTACCTCTGACACTCCCAGGTACACCTCTGACCTCCCACTCCCAGGTACCTCTGGCACTCCCAATGCACCTCTGTTGCTCGAGGTACCCTCTGACACTCCCAGGTTTTTACCTCTGACCTCCCAGGTACTCCTGTGACAATCTCAGGCCACATCTCTTACACTCCCAGGTACACACCCTCTGAAATTCCCAGGTACACCTCTGACACTCCCAGGAACACCTCTGGCTTGCTCCCAGGTACACCTCTGACACTCCCTAGGTACACCTCTGACCTCCTAGGTGCTCACTTTGTCCTCCCTAATACCTCTGCTGCTCCCAGGTGCTACGCCCCTGACTCCCAGGTACACCGCTGACACTGTCAGTTACACCTCCAGACAATGCCAGGTACACCTCCAGACACAGCCAGGTGCACCCTCAGACACTCCCAAGTGCATCTCCAGACACTCCAAGGTTTCACCTTTAACTTGCTCCCAAGTGCACCTCTGGCTCCTGGGCCCACGTATGACACTCAGGTACACCTCAGACACTCCCAGGTACATCCTTTGTGACACTCCCAGATACACCTCTGACACTCAAAAGTACACTCTGACATTCCCAGGCCACACCTCCTGACACTCCTAGGTACACCTCTGACACTCCCAGGTACCCACTTCTGACACTCCCAGGTGCACCTCAGAACCTCCCAGGTGCACCTCTGACACTCCCCAGGTACACCTCTGATGCTCCTAAGGTGCACCTCTGACGCTCCCCAAGTACACCTCTGACTTGCTCCCAGGTTTGCACCTCTGACACTCCCAGGTACACCGCCTGACGCTGTCGAGATTACCTCAGGCAATGTAGGTACACCTCGGAGCACAATAGTACACCTCCGACACTCCCAGGAAGACTTCTCTCACCTCCCAGGTACACCTCCGACACTCCCAGGTACACTTCTCACACCTCCCAGGTACACCTCCGGCCTCCCAGGCCCCACACCTCCTGACACTCCCAGGTACACCTCCTGACACTCTAAGAGGTACACCTCTGACCTCCCAAAGTACACCTCGAACACTTCCAGGTACCTCCGGCCTCCCAGGTACCAACTCCGGCTTGCTCCCAGGTAAACCTCAAATGCTCCCTGGGTACACCTCCTCACACTCCAAGTACCTCTGACACTCCAGGCCTCTTGTGACACTCAGGTACATCCTCTGGCCTCCCCAGGTGCCTCTGAAATTCCCAGGTACACCTCCTGGCCACTCCCAGGAACACCTCTGACCTCCGAGGAACACCTCCTGACACTCCAGGTACACCTTTGACACTCCTAGGTGCTCCTCTGTCACTCCTAATACACCTCTAACACTCCTGGGTGAACCGCTTCAACACTCCCAGGTACACCGCCCGGCAGTGTCAGTTACACCTCCAAGGCAATGCCAGGTACACCTCCAGGCACAGCCAGGTATACCTCCAGGCACTCCCAGGTACACCTCTCAAGGGCACTCCAAGGTTTCACCTCTGACACTCCAAGTGCCTCTGACACTCCCTAGGCACACGTCTGACACTCCAGGTACACCTCAAACACTCCCAGGTACATCACCCGGCACTCCCAGATACACCTCTGGCTTGCTCCTAAGTACAACTCTGACCTTCCCAGGTACACCTCCGACACTCCCAGGTACACCTCCGACACTCCCAGGTACCTTCTCCACCTCCCAGGCCTCCAGCCTCCCAGGTACACCGCTGACACTCCCCAGGTGCACCTCCTGACCTCCAGGTACACCTCCCAGCAGTCCCAGGTGCCTCCACTGACATTCCATGGTACACCTCTGACACTCCCAGGTACACGTCCAACACTCCCTAATACACCTCCTAACACTCCCAGGTACTCCTGTGACCTCCCTGGTGCTTCTCCTGACACTCCCAGGTACCACCTCAGACACTCCCAGAGTACACCTCGGGCCACAACCAGTACGCCTCAGGCACTCCCAGGTACCTCCAGACACTCAAGATTCCTCTAACACTCCCAAGTGCTGCACCTCTGACACTCAAGGCACACGTCTGACACACCAAGTGCACCTCAGGTACTCCCAGGCCCATCCTTGTGCTCCCAGATACCTCCCAGCACTCCCAAGTACACTTCTGACCTTCCCAGGTACACCTTTGACACTCCTGGGTACACCTCCGATATTCCCCGTGCACCTCCAGTGTTCAAAGTACTCTGATACTCCAGGTACACACCTTTGAGAGACTCACAGGAGTCACGAGCACTCCCTGGTGCACCTCTGTTCAATCCCAGTTACCTCCGACACTCTAATACACCTCTAACCTCCCAGGTACTCTGCTGTGACACTCCTGGTGCTCCTCCTGGCTCTCCCAGGTACCTCAGACCTCCCATTTTCAGGCACAGCCAGGTACCTCAGACACTCCAGGTACACCTCTGACACTCCAAGGTTCACCTCTAACACTCCCAAGTGCCTCCCTGACACTCCAGCACGTCTGGCCTGGTACACCTCAGACACTCCCAGGTACATCCTCGACACTCCCGAATACCTCTGACACTCCCAGTGCACTTCTGACATTCCCAGGTACACCTCTGACACTCCGTACTTCTCCACTCCCAGGTACACCTCTGACACTCCCAGGTACACCTCTGATACTCCAAGGTACACCTCTGACATCTGATACCTCTGACCTCCCAGGTGCACCTCTGACCTCCCAGGTACACCGCCCAGCCTTTGCAGTTACACCTCTAGACATCCCAGGTACACCTCCAGACACAGCCCGTGCCTCCAGACACTCCCAGGTAGGCTTTCTCACACTCCCGTGCACCTCCGGCCTCCCAGGGCACCTTCTGACACTCCCAGTACACCTCCGACACTCCCAGGTACACCTCTGACACTCCCAGGTACACCTCTGACCTCCCTAGTTGCCTTCAACCTCCTGAGTCACTCCCGGCTCCCAGGTACCTCGATACTCCCAGGTACACCTCTGACACTCCCAGTACCTCTGGCCTCCAGGTACTCCTGTGGCCTCTCAGGTACATCTCTGACCTCCCAGGTACACCTCTAGAAATTCCCAGGTACCTCTGGCCTCCCAGGTACCTCTGACACTCCAGGTACCTCTGACACTCCCAGGTACACCTCCGACACTCCAGGTACTCTCTGTCACTCCCTGGTACACCTCCTAACACTCCCAGGTGCACCTTGACACTCCCAGGTACACCTTCGACACTGTCAGGCCACACCTCAGACATTCCAGGTACACCTCAGACACTCCCAGGTGCACCTCAGACTTGCTCCAGGTACCTCCGACACTCCCAGGTACACCTCTGACACTCCCAGGTGCCTCTGACACTCCTAGGCACCTCTGACCTCCCAGGTCACCTCTGACACTCCAGGTACACCTTCGACCTCCCAGATACCTCTGACCTCCCAAGTGGCCTCTGACATTCCCAGGTACCCCTTCGACACTCTCATTTATCAGACACTCCCAGGTACCTTCTGACCTCCCAGTGCACCTCCATTGCTCCCAGGTACTCTGTGCTCCCAGGTACACCTCTGACACTCCCAGGTAACACCTCTCTGGCCTCCTAGGTCACCTCTGACCTCCCAGGTACACCTCTGACACTCCATTCTCACACTCCCAAGTACCTCTGGCCTCCCAGGTACTCCTGTGACACTCTCAGGTACATCTCTGACCTCCCAGGTACACCTCTGAAATTCCCAGGTACCTCTGGCCTCCCAGGTACCTCAGCCTCCCAGGTACCTCTCCAGCCTCCCAGGTACACCTCTGACACTCCCAGGTGCTCCTCTGTCCTCCCTGGTACCTGAACTCCCAGGTGCACCTCTGACACTCCCAGGTGCACCTCTGACCTCCTAGGTACACCTCTGACCTCCCAGGTACCTCAGACACTCCCAGGTACACCCTGACACTCCCAGGTACCTCTGACACTCCCAAGTGTACCTCCTGACATTCCCAGGTGCACCTCCGACTGCTCCAGGTGCACCTCCGACCTCCCAGGTACCTTCTCTCCCAGGTACACCTCCGGCTTCTCCCAGGTACACCTCTGACACTCCCAGGTACACCTCTGTGCTCTTGGGTACACTCGCCTCCCAGGTACACCTCTGACCTCCCAGGTACATCTCCGAGCCTCCCAGGTACACCTCTCACACCTCCCAAGTACACCTCTGACACTCCTGGTACACTTCCGACATTCCCAGGTATTCACCGACACTCCCAGGTACACCTCTTACAATCCCAGGTACACCTCTGACTCTCCCAGGTACACCAGACACTCCCAGGTACCTTCTCACTCTGGTGCACCTCCGACCTCCCAAGTACACCTCTGACACTCCCAGGTACACCTCTGACCTCCCAGGTACACCTCTGACACTCCCAGGTGCACCTCGGCCTCCATGTGCCACTGACATTCGTGGTACACATCTCACCTCCCAGGTACACAACTGCAGGGCACTCTCCAGGCACTCCCAGAACACCTCCGACACTCCCAGGTACACTTCTCACACTCCCAGGTACACCTCCGACCTCCCAGGTACACCTCTGACACTCTGGGCTTTTCAGCACTCTAGGTACACCTCCCCAGCCTCCCAGGTACACCTCTGGCCTCCCATTTATCTGACACTCCCAGGTACCTCCGACACTCCCAGGTACCTCTGACCTCCCAGGTACACCTGACGCTGTCAGTTACACCTCGACATCCCAGGTACACCTCAGACATCAGCCAGGTACACCTCCGACACTCCCAGGAAGACTTCTCCTCCAGGTACACCTCAGACCTCCAGGTACACTTCTCACACTCCCAGGTACACCTCCTGACTGCCTCAGACACTCCCAGGTACACCTCAGACACTCCCAGGTTCACTCTGACACTCCCAAGTGCACCTCTGACACTCCTGGGCACACGTCTGACACTCCCAGGTACACCTCAGACACTCCCAGGTACACGTCCGACACTCCCAGATACACCTCTGACACTCTCAGGTACATCTCTGACCTCCCAGGTACACCTTTGACCTCCCAGGTACCTCTGACACTCGGTGCACCTCTGACACTCCCAGTGCCTCCGACACTCCCAGGAACACTTCTCACACTCCCAGGTACACCTCCGACACGCCCAGGTACACCTCTGACCTCCCAGTTACTTCTCACCTCCTGGTTACACTTCCGACACTCCTGGGTACAACTCCGACACTCCCAGGTAAACCTCCGGTCTCTAGGTACATCTCTCACACTCCCAAGTACACCTCTGACACTCCCAGGTACTCCTGTGACTCTCAGGCACATCTCTGACACTCCCAGGTACACCTCTGAAATTCCCAGGTACACCTCTGACTCTCCCAGGTACACCTCTGACACTCCCAGGTACCTCTGACACTCCCAGGTACACCTCTGACACTCCTAGGTACTCCTCTGTCCTCCTGATACCTCTGCCTCCCAGGTGCACCGCTTGCACTCCCAGGTACACCGCTGACACTGTCAGTTACACCTCGAACAATTCAGGTACACCTCCAGGCAGCCAGGTACACCTCAGACACTCCCAGGTACCTCAGACACTCCAAGGTGCACCTCTCAGCCTCCCAAGTGCACCTCTGACACTCCTAGGCACACGTCTGACACTCCCAGGTACACCTCAGACACTCCCAGGTACACCGCTGACACTCCCAGATACACCTCTGACCTCCTCCAAGTGTGCCTCTGACATTCAGGTACACCTTCGACACTCTAGTGCACCTCCCAAATACTCCCAGGTACACTTCTCTCACTCCCAGGTACCTTTGACACTCCAGGTACACGCTGACATTCCCAGGTACACTGCAACCTCCTAGGTACACCTCCTGACACTTGGTGCTTCACTGACACTCCTGGTATGCCTCTGACATTCCCAGGTACTCTGACTGCTCCCAGGTGCCTCCTGTTGTTCCCAGGTGCACACCTCCGACCTCCCAGGTCCGCCTCTCAAACACTTGCAGGTACAACTTCGGCCTCCCAGGTACACCTCAGACACTCCAGAGTACACCTCTGGCCTCCTAGAGTACACCTCTGGCCTCCCAAAATTACACCAGCCTCCCAGAGTCCTGCCCGGCACTCCCAGGTACACCTCCTGACACTCCCAGGTACACCTCCCAGCAGTCTGGGTCCTCCACTTACATTCATGGTACACCTCTGGCCTCCCAGGTACACATCCCGACACTCCCAGATAAACCTCTGACACTCCAGGTACATCTCTAACACTCCCAGGTACACCTCTGACACTCCCAGGTACACCTCTGACACTCCGAGGTACACCTCCCCAGCCTCCAGGTGCACCTCCGACTCCAGAACCCTTCTCACACTCCCAGGTAGACCTCCGACTTACGCTTGGAGTACACCTCTGGCTCAGTTACTTCTCACACTCCTGGTGCACTTCCGGCCTCCTGGTACAACTCCGACACTCCCAGGTAGCCTCCCGATACTCCTACAGTGCCTCTCCCACATCCCAAGTACACCTCTGGCCTCCCAGGTACTCCTGTGTGACACTCTCAGGTACATCTTTGACACTCCCAGGTGCACCTGAGGGGTTCCCAGGTACACCTCTGACACTCCCAGGTACCACCTCCCCTGACTCCCAGGTACACCTCTGGCCTCCCAGTACACCTCTGACACTCCCTAAGTACTCCTCTGTCACTCCTGATACACCTCTGCTGCTCCCAGGTGCTGCCCAACACTCCCAGGTACACCGCCCCAGCACTGTCAGTTACACCTCGAACATTGCCAGGTACACCTCAGACACAGCCAGGTACCTCAGACCTCCCAGGTACCTCAGACACTCCCAGGTGCCTCTGACACTCCCAAGTGCACCTCTCTGACACTCCCTAGGCACACGTCTGACACTCCCAGGTGCCTCAGACACTCCCAGGTACCGCCCGGCCTCCCAGATACACCTCTGACACTCCCAAGTGTACCTCTGACATTCTGAGTACACCTTCGACACTCCCAGGTACACCTCCCGACACTCCCAGGTACACCACTTCTCCACACTCCAGGTACACCTCCGACACTCCCAGGTACACCGCTGACACTCCCAGGTGCACACCTCTGACACTCCCAGGGCACCTCCTGACCTCCCAGGTACACCTCTGACACTCCCAGGTACATCTCTGACACTCCCAGGTACACCTCTCCCACACCTCCCAGTACCTCCTGGCCTCCCTGGTACCTTCCGACATTTAGGTACTGCCTCCGACACTCCCAGGTACACTTCTTACACTCCCGTGCCTCTGACGCTCCCAGGTACACCCAGACACTCCCAGTGCACTTCTCACACTCACAGGTGCCTCCGACACTCAAGTACACCTCTGACATTTCCAGGCACACCTCTGACACTCCCAGGTACACCTCTGACACTCCCAGGTGCACCTTTGGCACTCCCATGTGCTCACTGACATTCCGTGGTACACATCTCCCCACCTCCCAAGGTACCGCTGACACTGCCAGGTACCTCCGACACTCCCAGAATACCTCCGACACTCCCAGGTAAACTTCTCCTCCCAGGTACACCTCCCGGCCTCCCAGGTACACACCTCTGTCACTCCCAGGTACCTCTGACACTCTAAGGTACATCTCTGACACTCCCAAGTACCTCTCTCACACTCCCAGGTACACCTCTGACACTCCCAGGTGCACCTCCCAGCACTCCCAGGTACTCCTGTGACAATCTCAGGTACATCTCTGACCCCACTCCCAGGTACACCTCTGAAATTCAGGTACACCTCTGACACTGCCAGGAACACCTCCTGACGCCTCCCAGGTGCACCTCCCCAGCCTCCCAGGTGCCTCCCCTGACCTCCTAAGGTACTCCCTTGTCAATGCTCCCTAATGCCTCTGCCTCCCAGGTGCACCGCTGACACTCCAGGTACCGCTGACACTGTCAGTTACACCTCGAACAATGCCAGGTACACCTCAGACACAGCCAGGTACACCTCCAGACACTCCCAGGTACATCTCAGACACTCCAAGGTTCACCTTGTTGACACTCCCAAGTCACACCTCTGACACTCCCCAAACTTTTATGTGACACTCCCAGGTACCTCAGACACTCCCAGGTACATCGTGACACTCCCCAGATACCTCTGACACTCCCAAGTACACCTCTGACATTCCCAGGTACACCTCCATTGCTCCCAGGTACCTCCACGACACTCCCAGGTGCCTTCTCACACACTCCCAGGTACACCTCCGACACTCCAGGTACACCGCTATCACTCCCAGGTACACCTCTGACACTCCCAGGTACACCTCTGACAGTCCCAGGTACTCCACCCTGACATTCCGTGGTACACCTCTGACACTCCCAGGTACGTCCGACACTCCCTAATGCACCTCCTAACACTCCCAGGCCCACGTCCGGCCTCCCTAATACACCTCTAACACTCCCAGGTACTCCTGCTTGACCTCCCTGGTACTTCTCCTGACACTCCCAGGTACCTCAGACACTACAGGTACACCTCCAGACACAGCCAGGTACACCTCAGACACTCCCAGGTACACCTCAAGACACTCCCCAGGTATGCCTCCGACACTCCCAGGAACACTTCTCTCACTCCAGGTACACCTCCGACCTCCCAGGTACCTCTGACACTCCCAGTTACACTTCCTCACTCCTGGTTACACCTCCGACTTGCTCCCAGGTACAACTCCAGGCACTCCCAGGTAAACCTCCCGATACTCCTGGGTACACCTCTCACACTCCAGTACACCTCCTGACACTCCCAGATACTCTTGCTTGTGACACTCTCAGGCACATCTCTGACACTCCCAGGTACACCTCTGAAATTCCCAGGTACCTCTGACACTCCAGGTACACCTCTGACACTCCCAGTTACACCTCTGACTTGCCTCCCAGGTACACCTCTGACCTCCCTAGGTACTCCTCTGTCACTCTGAATTCACCTCTATGCTGCTCCCAGGTGCACTGCACAACCTCCCAGGTACACTGCTGACACTGTCAGGTCCCTCAGACAATACCAGGTACACCTCAGGCAGCCAGTACACCTCACACCTCCCAAGAACACCTCAGACACTCCCTAGGCACGTCTGGCTTGCTCCCAGAGTGCCTCAAGACACTCCCAGGTACCATGACTTGCTCCCAGATACACACTCACAACACTCCCAGGTACACCTCAGACACTCCCAGGTGCCCTCCCGGCTTGCTCCCAGGTACTTCTCACACACACTCCCAGGTACCTCTGACACTCCTGGTACACCTCCGGCTTGCTCCCAGGTACCTCCGACACTCCCAGGTGCACTTCTTGCTCCCGTGCACCTCTGACACTCCCAGGTACACCTCTGACACTCCCCAGGTACACCTCTCTGGCCTCCCAGGTACACCTCTGACACTCCCAGGTACACCTCTGGCCTCCAGGTGCTCACTGACATTCCTGGTACCATGACATTCTGGGTACACGTCCATTGCCTCCCAGATACCCCTCTGACACTCCCAGGTACCTTCCCAACCTCCCAGGTGCACCTCGGCACTCCAAGTACTCACTGACACTCCCCTGGTACACCCCAGCCTCCCAGGTACACCTCAGCACTCCCAGGTACACCCCAGGCATTCCCAGGTACCTTCTCACACTCCCTAGGTACCTCCCAGCCACTCCTAGGCACTCCCTGACCACACCTGATACACCTCTAACACTCCTAGGTGCACCGCTGACACTCCCAGGTACACCTGGCTGCTGCCAGTTACACCTCAGACACTGCCAGGTACACCGCTGACACTGCCAGGTACACCTCAGACTCCCAGGTACACCTCAGACACTCCCACCTCTGCTTGCTCAAGTGCACCTCTGACACTCCCAGTCACACCTCTGACACTCCCAGGTACACCTCTGACACTCCCAGGTACACCTCTGACACTCCAAGGTACACCTATGACACTCCCAGGTACACCTCTGACACTCCCAGGGCTCCACTGACATTCCCTGGTACACCTCTGACCTCCCAGGTACTCCTGTGACAATCTCAGGTACATCTCTGACACTCCGGTACACCTCTGAAATTCCCAGGTACACCTCTGACACTCCCAGGAACACCTCTGACCTCCCACCTCTGGCTCCCAGGTACACCTCTGACACTCCTAGGTACTGCTCCTCTGTGTCCTCCCTAATACCTCTAACACTCCCAGGTGCACCGCTGACACTCCCAGGTACACCGCTGACACTGTCAGTTACACCTCAGACAATGCCAGGTACACCTCAGACACAGCCAGGTACACCTCAGACACTCCCAGGTACATCTCAGACACTCAAAAGGTTCACCTTGACCTCCCAAGTGCACCTCTGACACTCCCTAGGCACACGTCTGACACTCCCAGGTACACCTCAGACACTCCCAGGTACATCGCTGACACTCCCCAGATACACCTCTGACACTCCCAAGTACACCTCTGAAATTCCCAGGTACCTCCCAACCTCCCAGGTACACCTCTGACACTCCCAGTTACACCTCTGACACTCCCAGGTACACCTCTCGACACTCCTAGGTACTCTCTGTCACTCTGATTCTCTAACTTCCCAGTGCACTGCTGACACTCCCAGGTCACACTGCTGACACTGTCAGTTACACACTCAGACTCAGGTACCGTTACCAGACACAGCCAGGTACACCTCCACACACTCCCAGGAACACCTCAGACACTCCCTGAGCACGTCTGACACTCCCAGGTACACCTCAGACACTCAGGTACACCGCTGACACTCCCAGATGCACCTCTGACACTCCCAGGTACACCTCAGACACTCCCAGGTACACCTCCGGCACTCCCAGGTACCACTTCTCCACCTCCCAGGTACACCTCTGACCTCCCTGGTACACCTCCCACTCCCAGGTACACCTCCGACACTCCCAGGTGCACTCCCAAGTACACCTCCTGACACTCCCAGGTACCTCTGACACTCCCAGGTACACCTCTGACACTCCCAGGTACACCTCCTGACCTCCCAGGTACACCTCTGACACTCCCAGGTACTCCCTGACATTCCTGGTTCACCCCAGGCATTCACAGGTACCGTCCGACACTCCCAGATACCCCTCTGACCTCCCAGGTACACTTCTGACACTCCCAGGTACACCTCTGACACTCCGTGCTCACCCCACCCCCTGGTACACCTGACACTCCCAGGTACACCTCTGACACTCCCAGGTACCCAGGCATTCCCGGCCTGCTTCTCCTCTAGGCTACCTCTGTGCTCCTAGGCACTCCTGACACCTGATACACCTCTAACACTCCCAGGTGCACCATTGACACTCTCAGGTACACCGCTGACACTGTCAGTTACACCTCAGACAATGCCAGTTACACCTCAGACACTCCCAGGTAAACCCTCAGACACTCCCCAGATACACCCAGACACTCCCAGGCACACCCCCAGACACTCCCAGGCACACCTCCGACACTCCCAGGTACACCTCTGGCACCCCTGCAGGTAAACGTCCGACACTCCCCAGACACACCTCTGACACCCTAGGCACATCTCTGACACTCCCAGGTACACCTCTGACACTCCCAGGTACACCTGTGACCAGGTACACCTCCGATATTCCCAGGTACACCTGTGACACTCCCAGGTACACCTCCGATACTCCCAGGTACACCTCTGACACTCCCAGGTACACCCCAGGCACTACCAGGTATACTTCTCACACTCCCAGGTACACCTCTGACACTCTGACGTACTCTTCTGTCACTCCCTGATACACGTCTAACACTCCGAGGTACACTGCTGACACTCCCAGGTACACCGCTGACGCTGCCAGGTACACCTCAGACACTGCCAGGTACACCTCAGATACTGCCAGGTACACCTCAGTCACTCCAAGGTGCACCTCTGATACTCCCAAGTGCTCCTCTGACACTCCCCAGGCACACCTCTGACACCCCAGGTACACCTCAGACACCCCAGGCACACCGCTGACACTCCCCAGGTACTTCACTGACACTCCCCTGGCATACCTCTTGGACACTTGGTGCACACCCCTGACACTCCCAGGTACACCGCTGACACTCTCAGGTACACCTCTGACACTCCCAAGTACACCTCTGACAGTCCCAGGTACTCCACTGACATTCCGTGGTTCACCTCTGACACTCCCAGGTACACGTCCGACACTCCCTAATACACCTCTAACACTCCCAGGTACTCCTGTGACAGTCCCTGGTACTTCTCTGACACTCCCAGGTACACCTCAGACACTCCCAGGTACACCTCAGACACAGCCAGGTACACCTCAGACACTCCCAGGTACACCTCAGACACTCCAAGGTTCACCTCTGACACTCCCAAGTGCACTTCTGACACTCCTAGGCACACGTCTGACACTCCCAGGTACACCTCAGACACTCCCAGGTACATCGCTGACACTCCCAGATACACCTCTGACACTCCCAGGTACACCTCTGACATTCCCAGGTACACCTCCGACACTCCCAGGTACACCTCCGACACTCCCAGGTACACCTCTGACACTCCCAGGTACCTCTGTCACTCCCTGATACACCTCTAACACTCCCAGGTGAACCGCTGATACTCCCAGGTACACCGCTGACACTGCCAGTTACACCCCAGACACTGCCAGGTACACCTCAGACACTGCCAGGTACACCTCAGACACTCCCAGGTACACCTCATACACTCCAAGGTGCACCTCTGACACTTCCAAGTGCACCTCTGACACTCCCAGGCACACCTCTGACACTCCCAGGTAAACCTCAAACACTCCCAGGTACACCGCTGACTCTCCAAGGTACAACTCTGACACTCCCAAGTACACCTCTGACACACCCAGGCACACCTCCCAGACACTCCCAGGTACACTTCTCACACTCCCAGGTACACCTCTGACACTCCTACGTACTCCTCTGTCACTCCCTGATACATTTCTAACACTCCGAGGTACACCTCAGACACTCCCAGGTACACTGCTGTCACTCCCAGGTACTTCACTGACATTCCCTGGTATACCTCTGACATTCCCAGGTACACCTCTGACACTCCCAGGTACACTGCTGACACACCAGCTCAGTCCACCTCAGACAATGCCAGGTTACACCTCAGACACAGCCAGGTACACCTCCCACACACCTCCCAGGTACCTCAGACACTCCCTGAGCCACACGTCTGACACTCCCAGAATTACCTCAGACACTCCCACTTGGAGTACCACCGCTAGCCTCCCAGATGCACCCCTCTGACACTCCCAAGTGCACCTCTGACATTCCCAGGTACACCTCCGACACTCCCAGACACCTCCGGCCTCCCGGTGCCTCACACTCCCAGGTACACCTCTGACACTCCCTGGTACACCTCCGACACTCCCAGGTACACCTCCGACACTCCCAGGTGCTTCTTACCTCCCAGAGTACCTCTGACCTCCCAGGTTACACCTCCTGGCCTCCCAGGTACACCTCTGACCCCTCCCAGTGCACCTCCTGCACTCCCAGGTGCACACCTCTGACCTCCCAGGTACTCCACTGACATTCCCTGGTACTGCCCTGACATTCACAGGTACAGATCCGGCACTCCCAGATACCCTCTGACCTCCCAGGTACACTTCTGGCCTCCCAGTTTTACCTCTGACCTCCAAGTCCTCCACTGACACTCCCTGGTACACCCTGGCCTCCCAGGTGCACCTCGGCCTCCCAGGTACACCCACAGGCATTCAGGTACCTTCTCACACTCCTAGGTGCACCTCTGGGCACTCCTGGGCACTCACTGACACCTGATGCACCTCAGACCTCCCCAGGTGCACCGCTGACACTCCCAGGTACACCGCTGACACTGCCAGTTACACCTCAGACACTGCCAGGTGCACCTCAGACACTCCCAGGTACACCTCAGACACTCCAAAGTGCACCTCTGACACTCCCAAGTGCACCTCCTGACCTCCCAGTCACACCTCTGACCTCCCAGGTGCACCTCTGACCTCCCAGGTGCACCTCTGACCTCAGGTGCACCTATGACCTCCCAGGTGCACCTCTGACCACTCCCAAATTACTCCACTGACATTCCTGGTACACCTCTGGCCTCCCAGGTACACCTCCCTAACACTCCCAGGTACACCTCTGGCCTCCCAGGTACACCTCTGACACTCAAGATTACACCTCTGAGCACTCCCAGTCACCTCTGACCTCTCAGGTACACCTCTGACACTCCCAAGGTACACCTCTGACATTCGCAAGTACACCTTTGACACTCACAGGTGCTCCACTGACACTCCCAGGTACATCTCTGACCTCCCAGGTACACCTCTGACACTACAGGTACACCTCATTAATCCAGTGCTCCTGGGCACTCCCAGGCACCTCCGACACTCCCAGGTGCCTCCTGACACTCCCAGGTGCACCTCCGATGTTCCCAGGTACATGCATCCGATATTCCCAGCAGACACCTCCAGGTACTCCCAGATTGCACCTTTGAGACTCCCAAGGTGCTCCTGCTTGACCTCCCAGGTGCATCTCTGACACTCCCAGGTACACCTCTAAAACTCCCAGGTACTCCTGCTTGACACTCCCAGGTACATCTCTGACACTCCCAGGTACATCTCTGACACTGCCAGGTACACCTCTGACACTGCCAGGTACACCTCTCTGACAATCCCAGGTACTCCTGTGACACTCTCAGGTACATCTCTGACACTCCCAGGTACACCTCTGAAATTCCCAGGTACACCTCTGACAATCCCAGGAACACCTCTGACACTCCTAGGTTGCTCCTCTGTCACTCCCTAATACACCTTTAACACTCCCAGGTGCACCGCTGACTCTCCCAGGTACACCGCTGACACTGCCAGTTACACCTGAGACACTGCCAGGTACACCTCAGACACAGCCAGGTACACCTCAGACACTCCCAGGTGCACCTCGGACTGCTGCCAAAGTTGCACCTCCTGACACTCCCAAGTGCACCTCCTGACACTCCTGACACACGTCTGACACTCCTCCAGGTACCTCCAGACACTCCAGGTACACCGCTGACACTCCCAGATACACCTCTGACACTCCCCAGGAACACCTCTGACATTCCCAGGTACACCTCCGATACTCCCAGGTACACCTCCGACACTCCCAGGTACACCGCTGACACTCCCAGGGCACACCTCACAGCACTCCCAGGTACACCTCTGACCGTCCCAGGTACTCCACTGACATTCCCGTGAGCACCTCGACACTCCCAGGTACACGTCGACACTCCCCTAATACACCTCCTAACACTCCCAGGTGTCCTGTGACACTCCCAGGTACATCTGACACTCCCAGGTGCACCTCAGACACTCCCAGGTGCACCTCCTGACCCCTCCCAGGCACACCTTGACACTCCCAGATACAGCTGTACACTCCCCAAAATTGCACCTCTGACTGCTCACAGGTGCACCTCCTGAGACACTCCTGGGCACGTCTGACACTCCCAGGAACACCCCAGACACTCCCAGGTACACTGTGACACTCCCAGATTCACCTCCTGACACTCCCAAGAAGTGGCCCTCTGACATTCAGGTACACCACCGACACTCCCAGGTACACCTCCGACACTCCCAGGTACACTTCTCACTCCAAAAGGTACACCTCCGACACTCCCAGGTGCACCGGTGACCTCCCAGGTGCCACCTCTGACACTCCCAGTACACCTCTGACACTCCCAGGTACAGGCCAGACACTCCCAGTACACCTCTGACACTCCCAAGTACACCTCTGACATTCCAGGTACACCTCTGACACTCCTAGGTGCATCTCCAATAATTCCCAGGTACACCTCCGATATTCAAGGAACACCTCTGATGCACTCCCAGTACCTTCTCATCCCAGGTACACCTCCGACCTCCCGAGGCACCGGTGACACTCCCAGGTACACCTCTGACCTCCCAGGCACCTCCTGACACTCCCAGGAACACAGGCTGACACTCCCAGGTACACCTCCGACACTCCCAGGTACACCGGTGACACTCCAGGTCACACCTCTGACACTCCGGTACACCTCTGACCTCCCAGGTACACAGGCCTGACACTCCCAGGTACACCACTGACACTCCCTGGTACACCTCTGACAATCCCAGTTACACCTCTGACACTCCCAGTTACACCCCTGACACTCCCAGGTACACATCTGACACTCCCAGTTACACCTCTAATACTCCCAGGTACACCTCTGACACTCCCAGGTACACCTCCGATACTCCCAGGTACACCTCTGATACTCCCAGGTACACCTCTGACACTCCCAGGTACTCCTCTGACACTCCCTGTTTCACCTCTGAGACTCCCAGGTACACCTCTGACACTCACAGGTACACCTCCGATATTCCCAGGTACACCTCCGATACTTCCAGGTACACCTTTGAGACTCCCAGGTACTTCACTACCACTCCCTGGTATACCTCTGTCATTCACAGGTATGCCTCTGATACTCCCAGGTACACCTCTGTTATTCCCAGGTACACCTCCGACACTCCCAGGTCCGCCTCCGACTCTCGCAGGTACAACTTCGACACTCCCAGGTACACCTCGGACACTCCCAGGTACACCTCTGACACTCCTAGGTACACCTCTGATACTCCCAGGTACACCTCTGACACTCCCAGGTACACCTTTAACACTCCCAGGTACACCTCTGACGCTCCCAGGTACACCTCTGACAGTCCCAGGTACTCCACTGACATTCCGTGGTACACCTCTGACACTCCCAGGTACACGTCCGACACTCCCAGATACACCCCACACTCCCCAGGCACATCTCTGGACACCCCAGGTACACCTCTGACACTCCCAGGCACACCTCTGACACTCCGGAGGCACACCTCTGACACCAGGCACACCTGACACTCCCCAGGAACACTTCTCACACCCCAGCCACCTCCGACACTCCCAGGTACACCTGTGACACTCCCAGTTACACTTCTCACACTCCTAGTTACACCTCCGACACTCCCAGGTACAACTCCGATACTCCCAGGTAAACCTCCGATACTCCTAGGTACACCTCTCACACTCCCAAGTACACCTCTGACACTCGCAGGTACTCCTGCGACACTCTCAGTTACATCTCTGACACTCCCAGGTACACCTAGGAAATTCCCAGGTACACCTCTGACACTCCCAGGTACACCTCTCAGACTCACAAGTACTCCTCTGTCACTCCCTGATACACCTCTAACACTCCCAGGTGCACCCCTGACACTCCCAGGTACACCGCTGACACTGTCAGTTACACCTCAGACAATGCCAGGTACACCTCAGACACAGCCAGGTACACCTCAGACACTCCCAGGTACACCTCAAACACTCCAAGGTGCACCTCTGACACTCCCAAGTGCACGTCCCGACCTCCCCAGATACACCTCTGACCTCCAGGGGTACACCTCCTGACCTCCCAGGTACACCTCCGACACTCCCAGGAACACTTCTCCACCTCCCAGGTACACCTCCGACGCCCAGGTGCACCTCTGGCCTCCCAGTTACACTTCTCCACCTCCTAGTTACACTTCGACACTCCCTAGGTACAACTCCAGAGCCTCCCAGGTAAACCTCCGATACTCCACACCTCACTCCCAGGTACTCCTGTGACACTCTCAGGTACATCTCACTCCCAGGTACACCTCTGAGCCTCCCAGGTACACCTCTGAGCCTCCCAGATTGCACCTCCTGACACTCCAAGGTAAACCTCTGACCTCCTAGGAACTCCTCTGTCACTCCCTGATACACCTCCTAACACTCCCAGGTGCACCGCTGACACTCCAGGTACACCGCCCCGACACTGTCCAGTTACACCTCAGACAGCCAGGTACATCTCAGACACTCCCAGGTACCTCCAGACACTCCAAGGTGCACCTCTGGCCTCCCAAGTGCACCTCCTGGCCTCCCTAGGCACACGTCTGACACTCCCAGGTACCACCTCAGACACTGTAGGTACACCGCCCGAGCACTCCCAGATACACCTCCGACACTCCCAGGTGCACCTCTGGCCTCCCCGGATTACACTTCTCACACTCCCAGGTGCACCTCCGACACTCCCAGGTACACCACGCTGAGCCTCCCAGGTACACCTCCTGACCCCTCCCAGGTGCCTCTGACGCTCCCAGGTGCACCTCTGACCTCCCAGGCACATCTCCTGACACTCCCAGGTGCACCTCACCTCCCAAGTACACCTCTGACACTCCTGGTGCCGCTTCCAGGCATTCCCAGGTACACCTCCGACACTCCCAGGTACACTTCTTACAATCCCAAATTACACCTCCTGACACTCCCAGGTACACCCAGACACTCCCAGGTACACTTCTCACACTCACAGGTACACATCCGACACTCCCAAGTACACCTCCTGACACTTCCAGGTGCACCTCTGAGCATGGGTACCTCTGACCTCCCAGGTGCACCTTTGACACTCCACATGTACTCCACTGACATTCCGTGGGCACATCTCACACTCCCAGGTACACCCGCCCCAGACACTGCCAGGTGCACACTCCGACCTCCCAGGAACACCCTCCGACACTCCCAGGTGCCACTTCTCCACACTCCCAGGTGCACCTCCGACGCTCCCAGGTACACCTCTGACCTCCCAGGGTGCCTCCTGACACTCTAAGGTGCACCTCTGACACTCCCAAATTACACCTCTGACACTCCCAGGTACACCTCTGACACTCCCAGGTACACCTCTGAGCACTTGGGTACTCCTGTGACAATCTCAGGTACATCTCTGGCCTCCCAGGTGCCTCTGAGAATTCCCAGGTACACCTCTCTGACCTCCCAGGAACACCTCGGCCTCCCAGGTGCACCTCTGAGCCTCCCTAGGTGCACCTCTGAGCCTCCTAGGTGCTCCTCTGTCACTCCCTAATACCTCTAACACTCCCGGTGCCCTTGACACTCCCAGGTACACCGCCCCGACACTGTCAGTTACACCTCAGACAATGCCAGGTACACCTCAGACACAGCCAGGTACTCAGACCTCCCAGGTGCATCTCAGACACTCCCAGGTTCACCTTTGACACTCCCCAAGTGCACCTCTGACTGCTCCTAGGCCTGCATGGCCTCCCAAGGTACCTCAGACACTCCCAGTGCACATCACAGCCCCTGACACTCCCAGATACACCTCCTGACACTCCCAAAATTACACCTCCTGACATTCCCAAGGTACACCTCTGACACTCCCTAGGTACACCTCTGACACTCCCAGGTACTTTCACTGACACTCCCTGGTGATACCTCTGACATTCCCAGGTACGCCTCTGACACTCCCAGGTACACCTCTGTTATTCCCAGGTACACCTCCGACACTCCCCAGGTCCGCCTCCGACACTTGCAGGTACAGCGACACTCCCAGTGCACCTCGGACACTCCCAGAGTACACCTCCTGACTGCTCCTAGGTACACCTCTGACACTCCCAGGTACACCTCTGACACTCCCAGGTACACCTTTGACACTCCCAGGTAAACCTCCTGACCTCCCAGGTGCACTGCAGTCACAGGTCCTCCCACTTACACATTCCGTGGTACACCTCTGACACTCCCAGGTACCGTCCCGACACTCCCAGATACACCTCTGACATCCCAGGTACATCTCTAACACTCCCAGGTACACCTCTGACACTCCCAGGCACCTCTGACACTCGAGGTACACCTCCTGACACTCCCAGGTACACCTCCGACACTCCCAGGAACACTTCTCACACTCCAAGGTACACCTCCGACACGCCCAGGTACACCTCTGAGCACTCCCAGATTACACTTCTCACCTCCCTAAGTTACACTTCCGGCCTCTAGAGCACAACTCCGACCTCCCAGGTAAACCTCCATTACTCCTAGGTACACCCTCTCCACCTCCCAGAGTACACCTCCTGGCCTCCCAGGCCTCCTGTGACACTCTCAGGTACATCTCCTGACACTCCCAGATTTCCCTCTGAAATTCCCAAGGTACACCTCTGACCTCCCAGGTACACCTCTGACCTCCCAGGTACACCTCTGAGCCTCCCAAGGTACACCTCTGACACTCCCAGGTACACCTCTGACACTCCTGGGTGCTCCTCACAGCCACTCCCTGATACACCTCTAACACTCCCAGGTGCACCATGACACTCCCAGGTACACAGAGCACTGTCCAGTTACACTCAGACAATGCCAGGTACCTCAGACACAGCCAGGTATACCTCAGACACTCCCCAGGTACACCTCAGACACTCCAAGATTGCACCTCCTGACACTCCCAGTGCACCTCCTGACACTCCTAAGGCACACGTCTGACCTCCCAGGTACACCTCAGACACTCCCAGGTACACCGCTGACCTCCCAGATACACCTCTGACACTCCCAAGTTATTGCCTCTGACATTCCCAGGTTTTACCTTTCAGGCGCTCCCAGATTGCACCTCCGACACTTCCAGGTGCCCACTTCTCACACTCCCCGGTGCACCTCCGACACTCCAGATTGCCACGCTGACACTCCAGGTGCACCTCCTGACGCTCCCAGGTGCACCTCCTGACTCCCAGACACACTCTGACCCCTCCAAGGTACATCCCTGGCCCTCCCAGGTACCACCTCTCACCTCCCAAGTGCACCTCTGACACTCCTGTTGCACTTCAGGCATTCAGGTACACCTCAGGCACTCCAGGTACACTTCTTACACTCCCAAGTGCACCTCTGACCTCCCAGGTACACCCAAAGACACTCCCAGGTACACTTCTCACACTCACAGGTACACCTCCGACACTCCCAAGTGCACCTCTGACACTTCCAGGTACACCTCTGACCTCCCAGTGCACCTCAGGCACTCCCAGGTGCACCTTTGACACTCCCATGTACTCCACTGACATTCCGTGGTACATCTCACACTCCCAGATACACCATGACACTGCCAGGTACACCTCCGACACTCCCAGGAACACCTCCGACCTCCCCAGGTACACTTCTCACACTCCCAGGTACACCTCCGAGCATTCCCAGGTACACACACCTCCTGACACTCCCAGGTACACCTCCTGACACTCTAAGGTACACCTCCTGACCTCCCAAGTACACCTCTGACACTCCCAAGGTGCACACCTCTGACACTCCAATTTACCTCTGACCCCTCCCAGGTACTCATGTGACAATCTCAGGTACATCTC